>NW_024412424.1:918276-956473 GCF_014898765.1 Herpailurus yagouaroundi | reverse complement strand
TCCCAAAAATAAATAAACGTTGGGAAAAAAAAAATTTTTTTTTTTTTAATATATTTAAAGAGTATATTGTTAAATTTTTATTTAAATTCCAATTGGCCTAGCGGCGCCTGGGTGGCCCAGTCAGTTGAGCACCCGACTTCGGCTCAGGTCATGATCTCACGGTCCATGAGTTCGAGCCCCGCATCAGGCTCTGGGCTGATGGCTCAGAGCCTGGAGCCTGTTTCCGATTCTGTGTCTCCCTCTCTCTCTCTGCCCCTCACTCACTCACGTTCTCTCTCTAAAATAAATAAGATAAATAAAGGGGCGCCTGGGTGGCGCAGTCGGTTAAGAGTCCGACTTCAGCCAGGTCACGATCTCGCAGTCCGTGAGTTCGAGCCCCGCGTCGGGCTCTGGGCTGATGGCTCGGAGCCTGGAGCCTGTTTCCGATTCTGTGTCTCCCTCTCTCTCTGCCCCTCCCCCGTTCATGCTCTGTCTCTCTCTGTCCCAAAAATAAATAAACGTTGAAAAAAAAAAAAAGATGCAGAAAACCAAAACAGTGCTCGAGGATACGGAACCACCAGAACTCTCATCCACTGCTGGTGAAAAGGCAAAAATGGAGCAGCCAGTCTGGAAGACGGTCTGGCGGTTTCTTATAAAGTTAAATGTACGCTTACCATGTGACTCAGCGATCCCACTCTGGGTATTTGCCCTCGAGAAAGAAAAACTTCCGTTTACACATAAACCTGCACACGAAATGTTTATAGCAACTCCACTCACAATAGCCCAACACTGGAAACAACCCAAAAGTCTTTCAAGAGCTGAATGGATAAACACGGTGTGGTTCCAAAAATAAAATAAATACAAATGGATATAAGAAGAAACAGGCGGGGCGCGCCTGGGTGGCTCAGTTGGTTAAGGGTCTGACATCGGCTCAGGTCATGATCCCGCGGTTTGTGAGTTCGAGCCCCGCATCGGGCTCTGTGCTCACAGCTTGGAGCTTGGGGCCTGCTTTGGATTCTGTGTCTCCCCCTCTCTCTGCCCCTCCCCTGCTCACGCTCTGTGTCTCTCTGTCTCTCAATGATAAATAAACGTTAAAGAAAAGAAGAAGAAGAAGAAACAAGCTCTTGATAAACACAGCAACTTGGATAAGTCTCAAAGACATTATGCTTAGTGGAAGAAGCCAGACTGAAAAGGTCACATACTCTGGGATTCCACGCATATGACAACCTCAACAAGACAACACTAGAGGAGTCCCCCTTATCTGCAGGAGAGACGGTCCAAGACCCCCAGTGGATGCCTGGGAACCCTCATCACGTGCTATGTTTTCTCCTAAACGTATACACCTGTAATACAGGTTAATACGTAGGTTACACACAGTAAGAGAAGAGCAACAAAGATCAAATGGTACAGTTGTAACCACAAACTGTAGTACAAGGTACGTGACTGCGCTCGCTCGTGCTCTCTCTCTAATACCTGTACCCGCCCTTCTTGTGACAGGTGAGATGAAAAACGCCTATGGGAGGAGATGAAGGTGAACGACACGGGCACGGGGATGTGGCGCTCCAACGCCAGTCAGGAGCAGGACCCCCGGGCCCAGGCCCCGGGCTGGCAGAGAGGCGGCGTGGAGCACGGGGCCTACTGGCTAGCGACGCGCGACGCGCGACGCGACCGGAGCAGCGGCTGCCAGGGGGTGGAGAGGCGGCAGGAGAGAGGTTTTAGAGGTGACACGTATCCTGATTATGGCAAAGGGGAACAAGAATCTCTATGTGGGCTAAAACTAATAGAAAAAAAGGTCAATTTGACTTAGTGAGAACTTAAAAAATAAAACCAAAGGAAAAAGCAAACACGCACAAACAGAAAAGAAACCTAAGAAAACCAGCTGCAGGAGAGCCGCGACAGCTCTCGGTGCGACGGGAGGACCGCGTGCGTTTGTGAATTTACAGCGTGAGGCCCAAAAGGACAGTGGATCGTGAGTGAGGCGGTCTTTCTGAATACGGATCCCTGCGCTTTCCAACCTCCCCCCTGCTTTACACAGCAACGCCCACAAGGCCCCTGTGTGGACCCCCAACAAGAACAGAAGCTAAGGAAGCCTGACCGAGCGCCAGCTGCACCGCGGCCTGACTGCTGCGGAAAGTAACGGCTTCCCAGGGCTCCGCTGCTGTTCAAAGTCTGCTTGTTCTCACGTCAATCGTGCAGAAGACAACTTTTTTCCACCAGAGGAAAAGAAAGGAGAGGAAGCCCTACCAGGAGGTTGACGGACTCGATGACGTCCAAGAACACCTCGTTCTTCCGGTACTTGATGCCCTCAGACCGCCAGGACACTGCGTTGGTGACGGTGGCTGGGGGCCTCGGGGCCCCCGTCTCCAGCTTGTGGCCTTCCTGGGTGATGTACCTGTGGGACCAGGCCCAGAGTTGAGGAGCTCAGGCACGGACATTCCGAAAACAGCCCCTCCCAGTGGCAGGCTCCAGTTTCACCTGGGCCGTTTAACACAAGAACGTCAGGATTTCCAAAAAGCCCCCCAAAACTCAAGCGACCATGAGCACAGAGCGCTCACTTAGGCCGGGGTGGGGGAGGGGCAAGGAGCCGGCACGGGCGGGACCACAGGGAGTGTGCGCCAGGTGCCACGGCCACGTGCAGAGGGGACTGAGTCCCTGGAGGGGAGCTGGCGACCCCGACCCCCCGGGGAACAACGCAGGAGATGCAGACGCGGGCCAGTTCTCTGAGTAACCCTTGCCCCGGGTAAATGGGGAGCGGCGCCTCTGACGGAGATCGGAGAAAAGGGGAGCCGCTCCCGCGGGGCCGGGTTCACAGAAAGTGCTTGATCCGTGTGCCCCGGCGTGAAGGGCAGGATGGCGAAGAAGGACGCGTTTCTCTCTCAGCCTCAGTTACGTGAGCGGAAACAAAGGCGGCGACTCCCCGATAACCAGGCATCCAGTGCGCCGCCCTGAACAACGCTCCGTTGCGCAGGGACGCGGAGCGGCCAAGAATCCAAAACCGCCCAACAGAAACCACAAAGGCAAGGAGACAGGGTGGCGGCACAGGGCGTGAAGGCACGCTCGCTTCCCCCAGCCCCAAGCCTGGGTCCCCACCGCACCCACTCACTCCTGCAGGATCTTGCTGTCGGTGGTCTGGGGGTAGCCGAAGTCCATGAGCTCATCCAGCAGCTCGTAGATGATGACAAAGTTGTCACGGATGCTCTCCTCCTCCAGCTCCTTGAAGTACTCTGAAAACACCTGGGCGGGGGGCGGCGGGGGGCTGAGACGCGGGAGGGGGACCGCCCGCACAAACCCACTTGTCCTTCATGCCCCAGGGCCCAGAACCAACAGCCCTCCTGCCCACAAGCTGCATCTACCCACGTTCCAGGCTTGGCGACATGCCACAGACACGACCTCAGACTCAGGGGCCGCGGCAGGACAGCGACGGCTGCCCGTGAGGCAAGTCGCGGGCTGCAGGCAGTGCGGGCGTCCTGCGGGGGCCTGGTCAGAAGCCCTGCATCTCCACTCCCGAGGGTCCCTCTCTCCTCTCCTCCCTGACAGTCACCCCCAGTCTGGCTAGGGCCCCATCTGAGCTTCTCTTCAATCCCTGCTGTGAACAGTCACCCTTTGCCTCTGAGCTACAAGTGACCCAGGTGAGGGGCAAGAGCCACTGGAGACAGAACCAGTGGCTCTTCCGGACTCTTCCGAGCCCCCTGGGCCACGGACACATGTCCCCCAGTTCAACAGAAAATTAAGTCGACCGAACAAGGGAAGGGAGAAAGGTTTCGTTAGCACCTGCACCGAAGGAAGGTCACAGGAAATGCCAGACACGGCAGGAAGGAGAACGTTCTTCCCACCCTCTCGGCCCTCCGGTGCCCCTCTTTACTCCTGCGACAGGGCCACCGCCCTGGCACGAAAGCCTACTCCTCAGCCTGCACTCAGGGCTTCCCAGGGGGACACATACTCTCCCGCCCCCACGTCTCCACGGCCCGGACCAGTCCCCCCGTGTTCAGCACCAGTGACTCCTGAGCTAGCTGCACGTGCACCACCTGAGGGCTCACCGCAGGCCTCCCGGGTCCGATTCTCCACTTCCCTCAACCCCACGGCTCCTGCCCCAGCCCGGTCCCCCCATTTCTGCTCTGGAAGCCTGCAGCAACCTCCTCGCTGGCCTCCTTGTTGCCTTCAAGTTTTCCTCCGCTTAGCAGCCACGGAGCCGATCTCAACTCCAATCAGGTCTCATCAGTCCCCCGCTTAAAGTCGCCCGCCATCTCTCGTCAGGAACGACATCAAAACTCCTCGTTAAGTCCTGTTTGCCCCCAACCCTGCAGCCCAGCCCCACCCACACCTTGCTGATCGCAGCCCCCCACGGGCCCCAGGCACACTGGCCAGCCCGATGCTCCCGACCGGGCCACACGCACTGTGTCCCCAGGGCCTCTGCCTGTGCTGCTCTGCCCTCCTCCCGGCTAGCCTACCTCCCCAAACTCGGCCTCTCAGCGGGCCACCCTCCACCCTCCCACAGCCAGCTGTGGGGCGGATCTGTCCCTCCTGAGGCCCGGGCGCACCGACCTGCCCTGAGCTCCACCTCCTGCTCACTTTCCTCCCCTCGTCAGGGCAGAGGGGCACTAAGGCCACGAAGTCCCACGCACAGGGCAGCTGGAGCTCCCCTTCCCGTTCCCTGGGGTTCCAGCGCCGGAACTCCCCAGGAGTGCTCCAGCCCTCGAGCACACAGCAAAGCCAGGGCGACTGACACCCCTCCCCGGGTCAACTCACCTGCACCACCTTATAAAGGAAGGAGAACACCAGCGACACACATGCGTTCTTCTTGGAGGTAGCAACCACTGCATGGCGGCCACGGTTAAGGAGAGTTCAGAGGCCCAGACTGCTGCCTCACAGACCCCGACTCACCCCGCGTCTCGGAAGGACCCCCACCCCCACCCCCACCCCCGGCTCAGAACCTCCCTCCACCCAACCCCCCGGCCATTCACCAGGCCTTCAGTGGGCTACTGGGTCGGAGCCAGGCCCGGGACAGGTAGTCGCCAGACACAGTCCCAAACCCCAGGAAGCGCTCGATGACAGAGAGGCAGCAGGGGGCACCGAGAGCCCCTGCCCCAGCTGCTGGGGCGGGGTGGGGGCTGCCCCGAGGAGGTGACATCTGCGCTGAGAGCTCTAGCCCAGGGTGGGCAGGCAGCGTGCGGCTCATTCCGGGAGCAGAAGGCAGGACTGCAGGCTCCAGAGGAGGCAGCCAGGGCCGACGCTGGGTCTGGCCCTTCCTGCAAGCCTTGGCCCCTGAAGCAAACCTTTTTAACGGAGCCCCATTTTCTCACTTGCCGGATGGGCGCCCGGCAGCAGAGTCGCTGAGGCAACGTGTGCAAAGTGCGTGGCACAGACGCCCCTCCGACGTCATCACGGGGCAGCATGTCCTGGACACTCCCTGCTCTTTCCCTCAAGGGCCTCGAGCCCCCCCCCCCGGGGAGGCCGGTTCCTCCCCCGCAGGCACAGGGGCTGTGCCCTGGCCGTGGCCGTTCATGACACGCCTGGGCCGCCAGGCCCCAGGGTTGAGCTGGGAGCTGCAGGTGGCAGGGACAGCAGGGGCCACGTCCACCTCACTTCCTGCCAGGAGCCGGGACCCACGTATCAGGTGCTGGGCCTCCAGCCCGGGTCGCATGCCTTCGGGTGCTAAGGAGGACCAGTGGGCATTGCAAGGCTGGGCCGGCCGGAGACCGTCACCGGACAGCAGAACTAGCGACAGGCCGGGGGCGCTGGGGGCGCCGGGCAGCGGCACCTGGAGGGGTGAGCCACTGCTGTGTCCTCCCCGCTGCCCACACGTGGAGCCAGGGCCCAACCGGAAACTGGTCTGACGGCTCCCACTGGGCTCACCCCCCCGCCCAGACCCGGGCGCCTTCACCGTCATCCAGCTTCCGGGTTCCAAGCCACCTGCGGTACTCTCTCTGAGTACTCTGCGAGCAGCCCCCCTGGGCCCTCCAGAGAGGTGAGGGAGAAACAGAGGCGGGGCAGGAGCTGGACCTCAGGGACCCAGACAGGATGGTAGCAGGTCCTGCACCTCCACTGCAGTCCGACCGGGGCTTTCTGGCCCCCTCCCCCTCCCCACATCCACTCCGGCTTCCCTGCAGCTTGGCCTCTGCTCAGCGGCCAGAAACCTTCAGAAAATGCAAATCTGATTTTGTGTCACCCCACCCCCCACCCCCTAAAACCCCCAGAAGGCTTCCCATCACATCTACGGTGACGTCCCTCGAGACCCCACAGCGTTGCTGACCACCTGGGCCCGCTCCCACCACATACCCCTTCCCGGTGTTCTCGCCACCCCTCCTGCAGCTTCCAGAATGAGCTTGTTCCTTCTGCAGAGCCTCTGCCCAGGTCTATCGCTCCTGGTGTCTGCCCACTGCTCTGGATGGTGGACACCTGGCCTTCCTGCAGGGCTCCTCTGGATGTCACCTCCTCAGGGAAGCCTTCCTGGGTCCCCAGACTAGATGAGGTCCCCTGGCACACCCTCTCCTCGCCCAGCTCCCGTCACACTTGCCACCGTGTTCTCCGCTCATCTCTTCAGGCCGCAGGGAGCTCCGGGAGGGTGTGCCCGACGGCCCTTGCTGTGCCCGAGCCAGCCCCGGGCCAGGTGCCGGCCACTCTCGGTTGCCTGTGGGCCCACACACGCGCACGCGCACACACCCACGCGGGAGGCCCCCGGGAGCTCCCCCGCAAAGGGATACGATACAGATTGTTGTGCTTGATCCACATGAAGCGGACTCCCCCGTGGGCCAGGATGGGCGACAGCATCCCTTCCTCCTCCTTCTCCATCAGGATGGGCATGAAGTGCTCCACCTCGGACATGTCCACGTCGCCACGGTAGTTCCGGCAGATGAGCACCTAGGCGGGGGTGGGGGGTGAGGCTGCCTCCATCTGGAGGCCCACAGCCAGATGCGTGCGGCGGGGCGTGAGACGCGCCAACCTCCCTTGCCGCGAGGACCCCACTCACACCCCTGGCCATCAGAGACTCCAGGCCGCGCTGACCTCTATCCCCCAGGGAATCCCTCAAGGAGCGCATTTCCCAGAGTGAACTCCACAGGGGCCAACTGGGTTCCTCGCGGGGGAAAGCACTACGAGGTCGCAGTCCAGAACTCAGTCAACTGGGAGATGCCAGGTGAAAACAACATCCTGTAGGTTCTCACTGCAGACCTTCTCAGAGCCTTTCCTACGCTAATGCACTCTGCTCTTCTGCCTGTGGCAGGGTACCCAATCAGGGGACACTGCTGAGTGTTCACATCCACTAAAAGCCACCTGTGGCCAAGACTCGCACACAAACGTTCGCTGCGGCTTTATTTTAAATAGACCCAGAGACTGGGGGCGCCCGGGTGGCTCGGTCAGTTGAGTGTCCAGCTCTTGATTTTGGCTCAAGTCATAATCTTATGGTTAGTGAGTTCGAGCCCCTCGTTGGGCTCTGTGCTGACAATGCTGAGCCTGCTTGGGATCTTCTCCGTCTCCCTCTCTCTCTGCCCCTTCCCAGCTCATGCACACGCACACTCTCTCTCTCTCCAAATAATTAAATAAACTTTATAAATAGATAAACAGATCGATCGACGGATCCAGACTAGAGTGAGCACCAATGTCCTTCAACAGGCGACCAGAAACAAGAACTGTGTCCATCCTGGAACGCAACTCAGCCACAAGAAGGAAAGACCACTGACTCGAGCCACAGCATGAGGGTCTATCAAGACCCCTGGGCCAGGTGAGCCACCAGACAACAGACGGCAAGTCCCATATCCTGTCCCACATAAAACCCACTTACATAAAACCCTCACCGACGGTGACACAAAACCGGTGGCTTTCCGGGAACGGGCTGGACACAAGGGGCGTGAGGAAGCTTTAGGGGGTGACAGGGTGTGTGCTTCTGGCTTCCTGGGTATAGACAATGACCGAACGCACCACGCTGTGCGCTGGAATAAACGCAGCTGGGTACACGTCCATCACGCCTCCCTGAAGGAACAAGGAGGCAGCCTGAAGCTCCGCCAGGCTGAGCAAGGCTCCATCTGGAGACGCCACCTACAGCTGCCGCCGCTCTCGTGAGCTCATGTGGGCAGCAGCTGCAGGGCCCGGCTACGTGTGTGCAGAGGTCGGCCTTGCTGAGCTGACCAAGCTGGGAGCCGCCTGCGTCACAACCTGGGCTTTTGTAAAATCCATGGCTATCATCGTTTCAAGCCAGGAGAGAAGGAGAGAATCAAAACGAGAACCTCCTTCCTGGCATCTCTTTCGTGGTCCGTGCCCTTTTCCTGCTGAGGTTCACAAGGCCGCTTAGGGCCTCTTAGGCACCCAGTGGGACAGCCAGGCCTGGACTGAGGGACTCCCATGTCCCCTCTCCTATGCTCCTTGCCCAGAATCTATACTGACCGGCCACGAGGTGGGGCCACTGTTTTTACAGAGATGCCCAGTGATGCCTAGAACTCTGGCACCAGCCGCCTGAGGTCACAGCCAGCAAAGCTGAGTCCAGATCCTAACCAGTTCTCACCCCCCGCACGGCCCCTTCTGCTCCCTAACACTGCTTTCCTGGGCTTCCCAAGGCCCCACCTTCCTTCTCAGGTATATGACTTTGGGGACTGCCGCTGGCAGGGAGCCTCAAGGCCCCTAGTGCTCAAAGGAAAGAGGAAGCATTTGTTTTGCTTGCCTTCGTGTCCAGGGCTCCGGAGAGGTCCACTCACCCACCCAGCACACACCGCGGGCCCCTCTGCCGCACACCATGCTGGGCCCGGGGACCAGAGGTGACCAAAACAAACAGGGTCTCTGAACTGGGACGCCAACTTAGGAGAAGCTGAGAGCCTCCCAAGGGTGTGACCTTCACACTGAGGCCTGAAGGGACAGGTGCTACACAGGCAGAGGGACGGCGGTGGCTGAAGCCGCGGGACAGAACAGGGGTGCAGTCCAGGGGGAGACCTTGGAGCACTGGTCGGCGGGGCGTGAGGACGGTCTTGGAGCCTGGGCCGCAGGCCCCAGGTGAGAGAGCAGAGGACAGGTTGAAGGGAGACAGGCAATGCTGAGGTGACAAACCTCTATCCCCACGGCTGCTCTGTCCATCTCACCCCTCTGCCCCCACCCCAGCTCACTCCATTCCGGCCATCCTGGTCCCCCAGCTGCTCTCTGAGCCATCCACATCTACTCCTGCCTCGAGGCCTTTGCACTTGCAGTTCTCTCTGTCCAGGATGCCTGGGCCTCTTCTAATTTCTCAAGCCTCACCAAAGATGGCACCTCCTCCAAGAAGTCTTCCCTGCTTGCCCTGCCTGAAAGGTCATAACCTGTCCACTTTTCCTTCACTGCCCACTACACTGCTGCACTATAACCCCTATCCTCCTTTATGGTCTGTCCCTTCCACCAGAGTCTAACACTCCCTGAGAACAGTGACCACTTCCATCTCATTCACGGCTGTGTCCCAGAGCCCACAACAGACCCTGACCCCAGTGGGTGCTCAGGAAATGTCCGTGGAGTGAACACAAAGGTGAGGAGAGGACGGAGGCCAGGATAATGCCCAGGTCTCCAATGAGGACAGTCGCATGGATGGTGGTGTCACTCAATGAGGTGGGAGAGAGCAGGTCTGGGGAGAGAGTTCAGGGCAAAGGCCAGGTTTGTGGCAGCTGTAGGACCTCCGAGGTGTCCCAGAGAACAATGCATCTCTAGAGCAGTCCTCTGGGATGCGGCACACATCGAGTCACTGGCACACTGGCGAGAATCAAAGCAGACCCGAAGAGAGGGGCAGTGTCAGGGGGCCGCCCAGGCCCGAGCAGGAGGGGCCGACATCCAAGGGGAGGGGCCAGGAGACTCGACAGAAATGGGCAAAACGAGAGAGAGCGGCAACTCAGAGGCCAATGGACGCCCGCTGAGGAGTGTGGTTGTGATGTCAGACACTGCAGAGAAACAAGAAAGATAAGGGCCAAGAAGCGTCCACGGACGGCCTTCTAGCAGCCAAATGTGGCCATGCTGGTTTCCTTGCGCTCAGAGGTTCCGGGCGGCTGGCAGACAGACGTGTTGTCGTGAATTTCCTAATGTGCCTTACCTTATTTTTTGCTAAAAACGGTCCGCACAAAAGGTCCTTTCAAGACCTGAGGTCCAAGGGCATGGAGTAACAAATGGCACCATGGCTGCTGAGAGCGGGAGGCAAGCCCGCGGCTGCCCTGGGAGCTTCCCAAAAGGCAGGTCTGATCACGCTCCTCCGAGGCTTCCATCTCCTCCAGGGGCTCCTCCTTCCTGGGATCAGAGCAGTCCCCTCTGCTCCTCACGCCCATCTGGACATCCTCGACCACCCACGGCCACACCGGTGCCACCCTCCAGGCTCCAGCATTCCCCAGGGCTGCTGGCCCGCCAGCCCCAGCAGGCTGCCCCCGACTCTTCAGGCCTACTGCGGTGACTCCTTGTCCAGCTGACTGTCACCTGGTCCTATGGCACCTCCCTCCTCCAGGTGGCCTTCTGTAACTACTTCTGCAGCCAAAATCGAGGTTGGCAACCACATTACCTACGGCCTTGTCCATGCCCTTGCAGCTACCTAGATCTGACCACCTGGATCCATCAGCTTCCATGTGTCTCCCCACCTCAAGGCCCTCGATGGGGTTAAGCAGGACTGTGGGCCATGGGGGGTGCTGAGCCTGTCTTAAGCGTCTGCTCAGAGAGCTCACACAACAACACCATAAAAGCCTCGGGTGAGCAATGATGGAAACAAGGCGCAGAGAGAAGTTACTTTGCCTGGGGTTACACAGCTGAGCAGCAGAGGTGGGTTTTGAACTCAGCCATGAGTTTTGAACTCCACAGTCATGGTGAGATAGGCAGCACTGGGCTTGGTGGCATGCTAGGTGCTCGGGAAATGTTTGCTGAATGAGTGATCTGAGATAAGGCAGCCTCTGGGAACTCTGGGGACCCAGTGGCCAGGACGGGAGCAAGAACACGTGCCACAAGGGCTCTGAGAACGCTGCACCCACCCAGCCCCTGGTGTGCCCTGTGACTGATCCCTTGCCTGAGGCCTGAGGAAGGGAGCCCAGCACCGGGACTCACTAGCTGTTGACTTTGGGTGGCATCCAGGGCAGGCAACCCACTCAAGGGACTCCTGGAAAGTTCTAGAGCCAGGGACTCCGGGACGGGAGCAGGAAGGGATAGCCACTTCACCTCTTCACTCCCCACGGCTTCTGAGCTAACTCTTGCCTGCCCCACCAAGGCCTGACACCCACCGCTCTCTCTCTCTCTCTCGGTGATCCACGCGGGGCTTGGTTAACATTGTACTGTTCCTGTAACTCCCAGATACAAGAGCCCAATACTCACTTGCCTTCCAGACTGGACGGACCGGGGGAAAAAGCAGCAGCCCACTGTGAAAGGCTTGGAGATCCCTCCTCTAAGAGGTTTTCCCAGATTCCCCTGGGAATGGCACTTGGGTCCTAATTAAATTGCCCACCTCTTCCTTCAGGTCTCAGCCAGATTTGTCCCTCCTTCCCGGAAGCCCTCCCTGACCCCCAGCCCGGCACAGTGTCCTATTACATCCTCACTGCTTCATCACTGCACCCAACATTGATTTGTACTTTGTGAGATCAGTGTCCCTTTCTCCCACCAGACTGTGAGCTCCAGAAGGACAAGGACAACTCCGATTTTGCTCACCAAAAGCAGCCCAAGCCTAAACACCCTGTATGGCACTTGGCAGGTGCCCCCCAAATACCAGCCGACTCCTAGACCTGCCACTCTGTAACTGGTGTGACCTGGGGCAAGTTGCACACCTGTGTGCCTGTTTCTCCCTCTGTAAAATGACCCTCCCATCACCCACTTCACTCAACCCTCGTAACTCGGTGTCACACTGAACGTTAAGAAATTTTTACAGGGACTGGCAAAGAAAAGTCGAAGGATAAACAGAGGGCAGGGCTGGCCCGAGGGCACACTGTCCCCGACACGCCTCACCACCTTGGGCCAAGGGTCGCACGGCACCTCAGAGCCACTCCTGGCTTCGAAGCCTGATGCGGGCCACTCTCCCCGCCGCCTCGGGTTCCCGGATGCCCCCACGGAGGCTTGAGAACCCGGCCCAATGGGGGGGGGGGTGTCAGTGCAGCTGCGTTACCTAGCAACAGGGCGGGGCTCGTGGATCGAAGCCCCCGCCTTGTACCCTAGCAACAGGGGGGCCTCAGGTGAGGTCTACAGGCCTCCCTGCCTAGGACTAGGGTGGGTCCCATTGGCCGGTTACCAAGCAACAGGATGGGTCTCACCCCCCCCCCACCCAGGGGCGAGGCCCCGCCGGTTGCCTGGCAACGGGGAGGGTGCGGAGCCATCTGTACCTTGCCCTTTAGGTCCAGCACGTAGACGGCGCTGGCGGACATGACGGCTGCGGGAAGCCTCGGCAACTGCCGAGGGCGGCGGCGACGGCGGGGACTGCCGGGCGTTGAGCAAGGCCGGGCGTGCCCCGCGACAGTTCGCCTCCACTTCCGGCCCGGGAAGCCGCGCGCGAACCGTTATGTCCGGCCGGGGAGGGGACTGCCAGGAAGGCGCAGGCGCGAGGCGGGTACGCGCAGGCGCGGTACGTCCGATGTGCCCTTAATTCCCGCTCCGGCCTCAAGCATCCCGGAAGTAAGGCCCAGAGGGGCGGGCCTGGGCGGCGCCAGGCGGGGCTGATTGAAACGAGGCCCTCTCTGGCTGCCAGGCTGGGAGACAAGCCAGGGCAGCTGGAAACCCCGCCCCGCCTTCGTTGGCCAAGTTAGGTGACATACCGTCGGTGGAACCCCACCTGGGGCCCAGCCCCATGAAACTCCTAGCCTGGTGGGGTAGTCTAGGAAACAAATACAGTTACCAACTGTAATATGCTTTATAGGGGGGAGGGTAAGGTGGTTGTTACCTTGAAAAGAGGTCAAACAAACTCTGAATAGCAATCAAGTCTTACCAAGGGTCACGACCTGTCACCTGTCAGTGTCAACACTCATCAGAGCTTGTTTATTGCCTGGAATGATCTGAAAACCACGCCCCACCGAACCTAGGTGAAAAGCACATATTTCATTTCTGTAGTTAGTGACCGCAGTGGGTGATGCAAACTGTGACCCCTGATTAATCAATTGAGTATCTCATCACTTGTATGAACACTCAGGCTGTGGCAAAATGCCTGCATTTTGTCCTACGGAACCATCCATCACTTGCTCTGGGAATCCCAACCCTGCAGTATCAGAACCATTTACTCAGGCTGCCTGCCTGATTTTTAATCTTCCCTCCTACCTCCTTTGGGGTTTTGAAAGATGGCTTTTGCCAACATATCCTCTGCTTAGGATAAAGTGCAAGAAAATCCAGAGGAGAAAACTGGAATATTTAATGACTACTACGTAAATCCTGGGCTGGAAGCATTCTTGCACAAAATGGCCAGGAGAGGGTTTTTGACAATTGTCTCGTAAAACACCCTAGCCTCATACTGCACCCAAAAAGAAAGACAAAAAGAAAAATCACCCAGGAGAGGTGACCCCTCTTATCATGGAGCATTTCCTTTCAGGCTTGCTCTGGGCATTTTGTTTAGATGTTTAAAATCAGTATTGTGGGGGGACTGGGAGGAACAGACTGGACAAAAGCCTTCTGAAAAAACAAACTCTCAGGTACAAAGAGTACCATCACGGTAAACACACCCTACACCTAAGTTACTCATAACCTCCTTTTTCCATACGTGGGGGAATTCAGGTCCTATCTGAATTTCATCCTTGGTATTTACATTTAATGTGTAAGCCAGATTTGACCTCTGCACCATCTCAAAAAAGATCATACCCATTGTGGTAGGTCAGGGTTTCTCAGACTTTCCTGCCCATTAGGATCACCTGAGGAGCTCTGAAAATTCTCAGTGACTGAACCACCCCAGCCAGCATCAGTGGTTCTTAATGCTCCGGGAGAGTCTAACATCCAGGAGAGCTTGAGAAACTGTGCTAGACTAGCAGTGATGGCCCCCAATAAACCACATCTCCTGGTGTCCATGCCCAGAGTTCTCTCCCAGATTGGGTTTGGCAATGTGACTTGTGTTGGCCAAAGGAATAAACAACACAGAGAAAGGTTCTGGAGGATGAGATGCCACCTTGGACTTTCTGGCCCCAGGCAAGTCAACGTAGCTACACAAGTGAACCACACCACATGGCACAGAACCGTCCAAACGAGCAGTCAATCCACAGAAGAGAAATCCTGCCATTTGAGGTCACTCAGCTTTAGACTGGGTAGGCAGGGAGGTGGAATATCTATATTCCACCATCCTGACACGTGCTTTTCACAGCACATCATGCTCACAAACCCCAACTGCTGGCTCAGGGATGGAAAAGGCCTCAAAGTGCCTTTCTGCGAGGCAATGGGGGAACCTACCCAAAAGAGCCACTGCTAACGCGAGTCTATTCCCCCTCGGGGGGGGGGGGGGCTATATACCACAGGTGAAAAAAACAGGTCATATACTTTTTTCCAAAGCGAGGGTGAATGGTCATTTTGCAGCATGCACATTCTTTATGTGCAATAAATCCCAAAAACAGCATTTCTAGTGATAGTCAAACCGCTTGTAATTAAGACACTCAGACTTCTATTTAATAACTATTTTTTGCTTTATTCTCTTCACCATATGACAGCCCCAAACCCAACACGATTTTGTTATTCTTTCACCTCCTAGGTCAACAGAGACTTCCTCCCAATAGTATATGCAGTTTGATCCTCATCAGGTAGGAACACGTAGGTCCTCAAAAGAGATCACGGCTCTCCAGCACCAGGACGTGGGTCCTCCCCTTGGACTGTATTGTACTGTCTATGCCAGGGCTCTGCCCAGGTCCTGCCACCCCTGAGATGTCCTTAGGCCAGAAATGCCAAGCAGGCTACAAGTTATGTGCCACTCTGAATAAACACAGGGGCTGCTTAGAGCCTAGGGTTGAGGGCAGTGAGGCAGGCAGTGTCCGGGTTCCATTACAAAGAATGCTGTGTTTGATTAGTGATGTCTGCCAGGGCCACACCCTCTAAACTCGTCTGGAATGGGGGCACTAGGGGAAGAGGCTGTAAGTCCGCCAGGAGCTCAGACAGGGACAAAGCGTACATTTCATCCTTGCCTTTGGCAGTGGCTCTATTTCCAGGCTGTGTGATCTTACACACCAGGGGGTTGAGGAGGCATCTGAAGGCCAAGAAAGTACAAGTGGCTTCCCTAGGCTCTGGAAGAAGCAGTACAAGCCCCAAGCAGGAGGAAGCTCAGAAGGAGAGCTCACGTAGGGCCCCACGGGGTCTGTAAGCTGCCGGCTGTGTTAGCATTACCTCCTGATCCCCTGGAGTCCGTTTCATCCAAGAAAAGATGGCTGGCTGACTGTCAGAGTTAGATGCAGTTTGGGGGCAAAGACCCTTTCCTGTGACACACAAAAATAACCTCAATCTCTGGATAGACTTTTAAAAATCTCTAGTCCGAACTAAAAAAATTTGATCTTCTACCGAGAAACCAAAATAGAGTAAAAGGACAGTCTTACTTTAATCGAGTTCCAGAAAGAGGACACACTGCTTTGGAAAGCACTTGTCTCAGCAGAAGACGCAAGGGTGTGTGTAAAAGAATGTTCTTAGAAAACACCAAAGGCACCAAACAGAGCCCCGATTTCGCCTTCCATTTCCCCTTGGTGCCACTCCATACCCTGGGTGGGGAGGCTACTTGGTCCAGCTGACTTTGGGAATGTCATAGTGCTCCGTGAGGGTGTCCAGGTGTCTGTTGAAATCCTGGGAAAGCAGAGGAGAAAACCCACATCAGCAGAGTCTCGGGCAGGGCACCAGGGTTGCGAGACACTGCCCACTCCTGCTTTTCCACATCCTGCCTCTCCTTGCTGAGCCCCCTCCCCTCAAAGCCACCCGGCCCTGAACCCTGGCCTCATCCTTACATGACCCGGGGAGGTGTCGCTTCTGTTGGGGCAACCCCCCCCCGCCCAACACTCCAATGGCTCCCTCTGCCAGGCTCCTAACCTCTGGGCCCAGCCGGGACCCCACAGAGCCTGGGGTCTTTCCCCCTGGGCACGTGACTTACCTCCACTCTCTGCTTGTGGGTTTTGGATGCTTTCTTCAGGATCCTTTCCATTTGCTGGAGAGAGGAGAGACACGGAGGTTGAGCTCACACACTTGACACAGCCCAGGCCTGCATGGGGCGGAAGACAGAAGCCCCCGCCAGCTTGGCTCTGGAATGGCTGGAGGTCTCGGGCGTACATCTCGCCCCTCCCTCACCTCTCCTCAGGCTGGTCCGACAGGGATGCCCGGCCACAGCATATCCCACCAGGAACCCAGGTCAGCTGCCCTTCCGTCAGTGTCAAGCAACGTACTGGCACTGACTCAAGTCGACTCCACTGGGAGCTGTAGGTGTGCTTCCTGCAGCCCTGGGCAAGGGCAGTCTCTTGCAGGCATTCCCATTTGGCAGGAAAAGAAAGTCTCAGATGGGGTTTGAGGAAGGATGAAAAATGAGAAGCGTAGGGGCACCTGGGGGGCACAGTTGGCTGAGCGTCCAACTCTCGATTCTGGCTCAGGTCATGATCTCACAGCTCATGAGAGGGAGCCTCATGTGGGGTTCCCAGCTGTCACTCAGAGCCTGCTTGAGATTCTCTCTCCCTCTCTCTCTGCCCCTCCCCTGCTTGCGCGTGCACACCCTCTCTCTCAAAAATAAAAAAAAAAAAAAGAAAAACGGGGAAGATAAAGAGCCCAACACGTAATAGGAGCTCAAGGGAACAGATGCTGGTGACACAGTGCCAGGGGGGCTACAAGATCCAGAGCACCGTGACAATCGTGACTGCAGAATCCATATCCTGCCCCACCCCCACTTCCTAATCCCTGATGCTACCTAGGAAGAGTCTAGAGCATGCGATGCATGGCCAGACACACCCGGGGCCGCACCTGGCTCTACAAGTACTGACCGGGTGACTGTGGCCAACTCTGGTAGCCCCCTGTGAACCGTGCTGCCTGGTCGTGGGGCCCTAGTGCGGTTCTCCGTCACCATGACTCTGGGCTGGCCCTGTGACTCAGTTTACTTAACAGAACGCAGTGCCAGTGCTGGGCCAAAGCTGTAAGAGCCGGCCGCCTTTGCTTTGCGTTCTTGGAAGTCAACCACCACACGGGAAGTCTGATGACCTTACTGAAAGAAAGGACCCGGAAGATGAGACGACGCGCGCGGAGGGAGGAGCAAGGAGGCGCCAGCCCCAGCCGAGCCGAGTCAGCCCACAGGAGATGATCCCCGTCACCCACCACCTGGCTGCCCCTCCCTTTCCTTCCCTGCCTCTTCTTACCGTGGGAGCCCACGTGAGGGCTGTGCCTCCTCGCGAGAGGCCGCACTGACGTGGGCAGCTGACATCAGTGCCAGGCGCTCGGCGGGGCTCCGCCTTCCCTCTCCCCACTCCAGGCACCAAGTTCACAGGGTGCCTTGTGGGCTGTCACCACCCCCACTTCCCAGAGAAGAGGGGGAGCAGCGTGCACAATGGGTGATGGGGCTGGAGACGCCAAGCCCTACCACTTCAGGCTGGGGCTCGGCCCCGGGGGCCCTCCTTCCAAGAGCTGTCCAGCCCTCATGCCCGCTGTGCTCCAGGGGACACTCGCCCACAAGGGATTCCGCGTTTCCCCCCTCCACCTGCCTCCGCCCACACCTTCTCCCTTCTCTCCCCTGGTTCAAACCAGATCCACGGCAGCACTTCCAGTTTTCAACACCAGCACCAAAAACGTCCCCTTGACCTTCCACCACCTTCCAGCTATGTGCTTGTTTCTCTGGTCCTCTTGCCAGATCTTCCAAGAGTTATTTCTGCATCTTCTCCACCTTTGCCTTTCCCTACCCTCCCTTGGATCCCCTCTCATCAGCCTCTCTTCCTCCACATTCCAAATGCCACCGACTTCGGGCTCTCGGTAGTCACTCTACAAGACCTCTTGGCAGCAAATGACACCGTTGATCACTTTCTCCTGAAGACACTTTCTCCACTCAGCTCCTAAGGACACCCTCTCCCGGTTTTCCTCCTTCTCCTGAGGGATCCTTTACAACTTCAGATTCTAGACCTCTTCTCTGTCACTGTCTCTCCTCGGAGGATCTCATCCAGTCAGAGGGTCTCCTCACAGCAATTCCAGAACGTTCAGGGGAGGCCCAGACCTCTCCTCCAAACTGCAGATTCAGGTATCACACTGTCCACAAGAATTCTCCATTTGAATTTCTAACAGACCCTCAAACATAACCTCTCTAAAACCAAGGTCTTGTTGCCCCACTTTAGAAAGCTGCTTCAGGGGCGCCTGGGTGGCTCTGTTGGTTGAGCGTCCGACTTCAGCTCAGGTCATGATCTCACCGCTGGTGAATTCAAGCCCCGCGTCGGACTCTGTGCTGACAGCTCGGAGCCTGGAGCCTGCTTCGGATTCTGTGTCTCCCTCTCTCTCTGCCCCTAACCCACTTGCGTTCTGTCTCTGTCTCTCTCAGAAATAAATAAACATTAAAAAAAATTAAAAAAAAAAAAAAAAGAAGAAGAAAGAAATCGTGGTCATCCCCCATTCTTTCCCAGCCCACACCCAGTCCATCAACTAATCCTGCTGTTCTCACTCCAAAATCCATCCCAAACCTTATAACTTCTATGGCTTCCAGTACTACTGCCCAACTCTGGGGCATGTATGTATATGTGTATATATATAGCCTGATGGTTACCCCTCTCCCAAGAGGAGTAACACCCCAGCCTAACCTGTGACTATAACCTCAGGGAAGGAAATTAAGTGCATTCGCTTGTTAAAACCCTCACCACAAACCCGTCAGGTAAGGACTTCAGACCCACCTTACAGATGGAAGAAAATGAGGTGTGGGAGGTTAACCGACCTGCCCAGAGCTACACCACCACCAAGAAGCGGTAGAGACACAATGGAACCCAGGTTGGTCTTGCCAAAGCCAGTGTGTCTCACCATTTTTTTTTTTTTTTTTTTTAATGACTCAATCAGGCCTGAGAGTAATGAGTTCACTCTTCCTGATGTTACTGGACCAAACACCCCAGACCAGGGTTAGGGTTTCTCAGCATGGACACTTGATATTTGGGGCCAGATCACTTTTTTGTTGCAGGGGGTTCTATCTTGGTCACTGTAGGACACTGACCAGCATCCCTGGCCTCATCCCACTAGATGCCAGTGGCACTACCCCCACCCCTGCCAACACACCAAGTTTTATCAAACGAAAATGTCTTCGAACATTGCCAAATGTCTTGAGGGTGGAGGTGGGATACAAAATGGCACCCCATTGAGAACCACCAACCTAGACTGATTATTCCCTTCCCCCAGACACCAGGCTGGGCTTATTCATCCTCTGCTAACATCTCCTACCCTCTACTGTCCAACTTTACTGTGTTTACTATTAAGCTAAGTGATTTACTGCGGTGCCTGGGTGGCTCAGTGGGTTGAGCTTCTGGCTCTTGGTTTCAGCTCAAGTCACAATCTCACAATTCTTGAGTTTGGGCCTCGCATCGGGCTCTGTGCTGACAGTGCAGAGCCTGCTTGGAATTTTCGCTCTCTCGCCCTTTCTCTGCTCCTCCCCCTTCTCTCTCTCTCAAAATAAATAAACTTTTTTTTTTTTTCAACATTTATTTATTTTTGGGACAGAGAGAGACAGAGCATGAACAGGGGAGGGGCAGAGAGAGAGGGAGACACAGAATCGGAAACAGGCTCCAGGCTCTGAGCCATCAGCCCAGAGCCCGACGCGGGGCTCGAACTCACGGACCGCAAGATCGTGACCTGGCTGAAGTCGGACGCTTAACCGACTGCGCCACCCAGGCGCCCCTAAACTTTTTTTTTTAATGTTCATTTATTACTGAGAAACAGAACGAGACAGAGCACGAGCAGGAGAGGGGCAGAGAGAGAGAAGGGGAGACACAGAATCTGAAGCAGGCTCCGGGCTCTGAGCTGTCAACACAGAGCCGGGGTGGGGCTGGAACTCACAAACCGCGAGATCATGACCTGAGCTGAAGTCGGATGCCTAACCGACTGAGCCACCAGGCGCCCCTCAAAATACATAAACTTTTAAAAAAATATATAAAAGAATTAAAAAAAAAAAAAACCTGCCAAAGTCATCAAAGTAACAGACTTCCTGGAAATTTACAGCAGGAGGCATGACCATTTAATATCAACAGCTAACGTCAGCTGAACACTGACTTGGGACAAACCAAGTGCCAAATGCTTTACCTGCATGACTTCATTTAAAGTTCCCACACCTTTTAGGCGACAGCACTATCCTAACCCCTCCAGATAAGTGAACTGAGGCAGAGAGAAAATGAGTTATTAGCCCAGTGTCACTAGACAAATGAAAGGCTGCGCTGGAATCCAAATTCGGTCCCCGGCTCTGGCCTCCTTTCAACGCCAGCTCTAGCCTTCTCCTCTGCCATCCACTCTGGCCAGAGGTGCTTCCCGTCCCCGGAGCTCCCCCAGCGCGGACTCTTCCTCCTCCACGTAGCATCTTCTTCCCGGAATTAACGCCTCTCTGACCGCTCGCCACCCCTTCGAGCGTCCCGGGCTGACCCCAATTTCGAGTCGTCAGGCCCTGTCTCTGCATCCACCTCGGGAGACCCAGACCCGCTGCGCGAGGCATCCCCAGCTTCCCCATCCGCCTTACCCGCTTCTCTTGCATCTTCTCGAAGGCTGCCTGGGCCGGGGTTCGCTTGTCCAGGCCACGCCGCTTCTCCTCCTCGTTCTTTTTGCTCGTTCCCATTGCTTCCAGGAGTTTCGCTTTGTCTTTGTCCTTCTTTTTCTTCTTCCTGGGAGGGGAGAAGCGCGGGGGAGAGGAGGTAAGGGCGGATCGCGGGGCAAGAGCTCTGGAACTCTAGAAGACGGTTAAGGGGACAGAAGACAACCTTCCGCGGTACTCTTGGACACTCACCGCTTGGTGACGCCGAGCTCTGCGACGCCTTTCAGTTTCAGGGGCCCCTTTTGAACCTGCTCGTAGGCCGCCATAACACCGTCGGCGATTCCGTAGGTAAACTGCTACATTTCCTGTTTGAGAACGCTATTTCCTCCCGAACGCCCGCCTCACTTCGTCTTGATTGGCTGAGCTAGGAGGTGCGCGTGCGCTCTCGGCGTCTAGAGCTGGGCCACACTTTTCAGTTGTGGGTGGGGCCGGGAGGGCCTGGAGCGACCTCATCCTTTACATCCTGTCCTCTGCCACACTTCCGGCTTTCAAGCCCAATTCCGGTTTTTCTGGCCTGGGGCCTCCTTGATCTGCGAAGCCGGTTTGACGGAACACCGTTTCCTAAAATACAGTGGTGTCTTGATTGTTTTGCGTGCACTTGGGGTTCTGTTCCCTTTTATTGCTGTATTTTGAAAGTTTAATAGATAACCTAGTTTTGTAAACCTAAATCAGTTCTTACTAGTTTTTCAGTTTTTGGGCGATGGTAGCATTCTGTGAAATGCATGTCAATGGCATTTGAAAAAAGAAAAAATTAAATGTAGTCTATTGGGGCTCCTGGCTCAGTCGGTGGAGCATGCGACTTTTTTTTTTTTTTTAAGTTTATTTATTTATTTTGAGAGAGAGTGCACGTGTGAACATGATTGGGGGAGGGACACAGAAGAGAGAGAGAGAAAGAGAATCCCAAGCAGGCTCTGTGCTGATAGCGAGATTTGATCCCACCAACCCCCAGATGGTGACCTGAGCCAAAATCAAGAGTCAGATGCTTCACTGACTGAGCCACCCAGGCGCCCCTAGTATGCAACTCTTAATCCTAGGGTGGTGACTTCAAGCCCCACTTTAGGCGTGGAGCCTACTTTAAAAATAAATAAATAAATAAATAAATAAATAAATAAATAAATAAATAAACAAACAAACAATGTATTCTATTGAGGTATCATTTATAATCAGTAAAATGCACTCATTTTAATTGTGCTCTTTGATGAATATCATCACATTTACACGCCTATGTAATCACCTCCACAATCAAGATCTAGAACACTCCATTCCTACAAAGTCCTTTCTTCTCCTTCCCAGTTAATCCCCCCCCCCCATCATTCTCCCCAGGCAACTCCAAGTCGGTTTTCTCTCACTATAGATTAGATTTATATTTTGTAAAAGCTTTATGTACATGGAATTCTACTGTGTACATTCTTTTGAGCTAGAGTTCTTTCTTTTTTTAATTAAAAAATTTTTTTGACATTTATTTTTGAGACACAGAGTCCTAGCGAGTGAGGGGAAGAAAGAGAGGGAGACTCAACATGTGAAGTAGGCTCCAGGTTGTCAGCAGAGAGCCCAGCGCAGGACTCGAACCCATGACCTGAACTATGAACTCGTGACTGTTGCATCCACACGACTCCTGAAACAGAATGCTACGGGCACCAGTGACAGTTGCAACAAAGTTTATTACAATGAGACGCAAGGCCGACCGATCAGGAAGAACACTCTTGATAAGAGTGTGGCCCCGAACAGCCGGGGTACAGAGTTTTTCAAGCCGATCACATCGTTTTATCATTATCTGGGAACAGAACAGAGAAACAGTTCCCAGATGAGTTAGAAACAGTTGCCAGATGAGTCAGAAACAGTTATCGAATGAGGTGATTATTTTAGACTTTCTGCCGCTGAGTTGCAACCAGTGGATCTCCTTGACCTTGTCTCTGATGCTCTTTTTTGAGCTTTTGTTTCCTTCATTGGTAAAGCCTGATTCACAAGAGTATGAAGTATGATTGACAAGAGTAAAAGCAAGGTTGTTATCTTTTGACCTTCGGTGTCAGAACAAAGTTGTTATCTTTCAAGCTAAGCGTTAGCCCTACAGTACAATTTAACCCTTACAATGACCTGAGCGGAAGGTGGACACCCAACCGACTCAGCCACCCAAGTGCCCCATGAGCTAGGGTCCTTTCAAGGAGCATAATGTGTTTGAGATTCTTCCTTTTGGGGGGTATAAAAGGTCCAGAACTTGATTTGGAAAGAACAGTCTCTCGTCTGCCTTAGCTGCGACCTACACACCTTTAAAAAACAGAACAAGGGGCGCCTGGGTGGCTCAGGGAAGCATCCAACTTCAGCCCAGGTCATCATCTCAGCCCACATTGTAACCACTTCAAGTTGTGCAACTCATTGGCATTAAATGCGTTCACAATGTTGTGCATCTGTTTATTTGTATTTGATTGCAAAAGCTATGCAACCATTATTTGCAGAATATGTAATTAGAAAAATACTGAGAAGCCCAGAGAAGACAGTAATCACTCCCATCTGGAAATAATGTCTGTTACTGTTTTGATTTCTCTATTTCCAGTCTCTTATTATCTGGAATGTTAAAAATAAAATGGGATTTTATTCTAAAGTCGCTTTATCGCTGACCTTTCCCCCATCAAAATGCTGTGACTGCTTTTGTATGTGGAGTCAAACACCGAGGGAAACAGAGAAGAAACTCCAAATGTCCCATAATCCTCTGCTGACATTAAACATATATATGCATGCCCATGTCCCATGTGAGAAAACCACACAGTACAGAAAAAGTTAAAAGAAGAAAGAAAGCAAAAAAGTAGAAACTTCTCTTCCCACCTCTTTCCAAAATGATTAACAATTTCATTTTTATATTTTTCAGCACAAAAGTGTGTATGCCCACATCTGTACATCTGCACAATGTCTTTTTATCTCTGTCTTCAGTTTGTCATCTAGCAAAATGTCTTGGAGCTCTTTGCAAGGCCCCAGTCACCTCCACTCACCCTCGTCAAAGGCTGGGTGTCCTGCGGCTGAGTGAGGCCCCTCCCTAATCAAAGCCCATCTAACGTGCCCACAAATCTTAGCTCACTTTTGCAAGTGGCCTGAATCTGTAGCAGTGGAGTCACTGGGTTCAAGCTTATGGAGATTTGTGCATTTTCATTTAGACTGCTACTGCCCAACTTGTGCCAAGGACTTTTGAGGGAGCATGGAGGAGGGAGAAGCAAGCCCCACCCCCTCGCCTCCGCCCCCATCAGGCCAAAGGAGGGCACGGTGCCTGACATTTCCAGTTCTGCCTGCAGGGGGCAGCAAGCGACTGCCCAATTCTCCAGCTGTAGGCATCTTTGGTGTTCCGGAATTGGATGAGGGCGTCCAGAAGGGTTAGTAAGCTCGTTGGTGGGGCCATCCTTGACCGGATGAGCTCCCCAGGGAAGAATAGGACAGACTCAGCTAGGGAGGTCTGTTCTGCCCCAGGCAACCTAGGAGCTTTGAAGTTCCTCTCTGGCACTTCCAAGGCTGCGTGCCCTGCAGGAAGTGGCTTGATCTCTTTAACTTTCGCTTTCCTCTTTTATAAACTGGGGCTGCTGCTGCGCCGGCGGCGGCAGCGGCTGATAACCACAGCTCATACTTTACGTGGATTTACATGGATCATCTCATTTGCTTCCACGGCCACCCTGTTACACAAACCATCCTGATTTTACAGGTTGGGAAACTGAGGCACAAACTGTAATCCAACCTATGCTGAGTGCGCCATCCTTGCGTTTGTCACCATAGCATGAGGCCATCCGCTGTAAGATGTGTCACTATTTTATAAACTTCGACGACAGCACTTCTCAACCTTTTTTTTTTTTTCATTATCATCCCCTAAAGAGAATTTAGTATAATTTAATTTAATTTAACTTAATTTAATTTAATTTAATGAGAGAAGTTAAATGCCAGTGAATAAGTTTTTGTCGGGGAGGACTGAGCTTTGGAGGGCCACGAGCCATCAAAATATCTAAGGTTCTTTCATCCCTTCCCCGCCCCTCCCCCAGAACAAATTTTCACCACCTTAGGAGAGATATTGCCCCCACTGATAATTTATGTTCTAAGGGGTCATTGTTCCAAATAAACTATGACACGGTGCTTTTGCTCACTTAAAAAAACTCTTATTTTGTATCCATTTAAAGAGTCTTGAGGGGTACCTGGGTGGCTCAGTCAGTTAAGTGTCCTACTTCAGCTCGGGTCATAATCTCGCGGCTCGTGGTTTCGAGCCCCGCATCAGGCTCTGTGCTGACAGCTTGGAGCCTGGAGCCTGCTTCGGATTCTGTGTCTCCCTCTGTCTCTGTCCCTCTCCCATTCTCTCTCTCTCAAAATAAATACACATTTAAAAAAAAAATAAAGAGTCTTGAGATTTAAATACATAGAGATTTTTATTTTATACTACTCCTGTGTATATATACAAAGAAAATACAATAAATCAGTTAAGGTTTTCTAAAACATTTTCATGCACAGAGTATAACTCACTGAAATCACTGGAAAAATCAACTCTACGTTGGTAATGTCTGTGCTTTATCATCCAACATCCCCCTATGTGCCATCAAGGACCCTGGTAAGGAGCATTTCTTTAAAAGACTCTTTGTTTCCAAAGAACAGATTATGGAAAGGGAAAACAGTTATCAAGGATGGAAAAACATGGCAAACACCGCCTTGCCCCAAAGGATCAAGGTCAACATTGTCGATGATGTCTTGTAGCTATCAAGTAACTCCAGGTCTGATGTGATGAAGAGGTGATGAGGAGATCACCTCACCTCTGAGGTCTTTCCTGAACCCATAAATCCAGTCCATTCACGAGAAAATGCCAGACAAATCAAAATGAAGGGCATTCTACAAAGTACCTGACTGGCACTCTTTAGGACTATCAATGTCATTAAGAAAAAAAAAAAAAAAAAAAAAAAAAGACCAAAAACCTAAAACCAGATAAAACAAAACAGACTGAAGATCAGGAGCCTAAGGAGATATCATGACTACATATAACGTAGGATCCTGACACAGAAAAAAGAACATTATTGCAAGTATATACCCATGTTCATAGCAGCATTCTTCACAAAGAGCCAACAGGTGGAAAGACCCCAAGTGTCCATCGACCGGATGAATGAATAAACAAAATGTGATCTATCCACACAATGGAATATTAGTCTTAACAAGGAAAGAAAATCTGACACCTGCTACAATGGATGAACCCTGAAGACATCACGCCGAGTGAAAGAAGCCAGACACAAAAGGACACATAGTGTATGATCCCATTTACATGAGGTTTCTAGAACAGGCAAATTCTCAGAAACATGAAAAGTGTTCTGGAGACAGAGGGTAGTGACGGCTGCATAGCAATGTGAATGTATTTCGTACCACTGAGTCGGGCGCTTAAAAATGGTCCAAATGGTCAATGTTACGCTATGTGTATTTTACCACAACAAAAGTTAAAAAAAAAAAAACAAAACAGGGAAATAATACAGAGCGATCCCGTGTACCCTTTTCCAGTTTCCCTCGATGGTGACATCTTATAAAACCCAAGGGCAATGTCACAGCCAGGATATTGACACTGCTACAGGCAAGACACGAGCAGTCCATCATCATAAAGATTGGTCCTGATGCACTTGCGTATGGCCACACCCACCTCCCTCCACCCCATCCCTGCACCCCGGCAACCAGCAACCTGTTCTCATTTCTATAATTTAGTCATTTTAAGAATGCTATGGAAATGGAACCAGCCAGTACGTAACATTTTAGGATTGGCTTTTTCCCCCCCACTGAGCATAACTCTCCAGAGATTCCTCCAAGTTGTCACATGTACCCCTTTCATTGCTAAGTAGTGTTCCATGGAATGGATGGACCAGTTTGTTTAACCATTCGCCTGTTGAAAGATTTATGGGCTGTTTCCTGTTTGGGGCTACTATGAGTAAAACGTCCGTTACAGGTTTTTGTGTGAACGTAAGTTTCATTTCTCTGCGATTGCCCAAGAGTGCTAGTGCTGGGTCATATGGTAGTTACGTTTTTGTTTTTACTTTATTTTATTGTAGTAAGAGCGCTTAACATGAGATTTTCACAATTTTTTTTTTTAAGTAGGTTTCACATCCAGCACGGAACCCAAGGAGGGGTCATGACCCTGAGATCGAGACCTGAGCTGAGATAAAGAGTCGGACACTTAACCAACTGACACTTAACCTTCCCCTCAGCTGCTGTAAACCACCATTATACTTTCTCCTCACATAAGTGGAATAAGTTTTACTCATAGTAGCCCCAAACAGGAAACAACCCAAAATCTTTCTGTGATTTGTCTTTCTGTGATTGGCTTCATTCACTGAGCAAATGCACTCAGAGGCCATCCAAGTTGTTACATACTGCAGAGTTTCCTTCTTTATAAGGCTGAATAATATTCCATTGTACGTGCCTACCACATTTTCTTTCTCTTTTCATCCATCAACGGACATTTAGATTGTTTCCATATCTTGGCTATTGTGAATAATGCTGCAATGAACATGGGAGTGTTGTCTCTTTGAGATCCGGATTTGAATTCTTTTGGACGTATACTGGATCATATGATGGTTCTATTTTTAACATTTGTTGATTTATTTATTTCGGAGCCACAAGTGGAGGAGGGGTAGAGAGAGAGGGAAACAGAATCCCAAGCAGGCTCCTTGACATCAGTGTAGAGCCTGATGTGGGGCTCGATCTCATGAACTGTGAGATCACGAGCTGAGCTGAAATCAAGAGTCAGATGCTCAACTAAGCCACCCAGGCACCCCTATGTTTTGTTTGAGAGAGAGAGAGAGAGCGAGCACATCCGCAAGCTGGGGAGAGGGGCAGAGGGAGAGAGAGAGAACCCTAAGCAGGCTCCATGTCCAGTATGAACTCATGAGCGTGAGATCATGACTTGAGCTGAAATCAAGAGCCAGATGCTCTAACAAACTGAGCCACCCAGGTGCCCCTAGGTTTACGTTTTTGAGACACCTCCATACTGTTTTCTATAGTGGAGGCACCATTTTGCATTCCCACACCCATGGTGCGCAGGGTTGATATTTCTCTACCTCTTCACTAACATTTATTACCTTTTGCTCTTTTTTGATAATAGTCATCCTGGCAGTGATATCTCATTGCCGTTTTGATCTGCTTATTGAAACGCAGTACTGGCGTTATGATTCTGAGTTCTACATCCCATATGGCAAGGGGGGGATTGTTGCATCTTACTTATCGTGATGAAGATGGAATTTATCCACACAAAGATAGAATTAATTTACTTATACCATGAGAAATGACTTCTTGGAAATGCAAAAAAGAAAAAAAATCCCATCATTGGAGCTGGGTGTCAGAGAGGCAGCCTGTTAGCTGTAATTAATGCTTGCTGAGCTCCTGCACAACACCAGCCTTCTCGCTCTCCTCCAACTGTGTCAAACTTACTCCAGTCTCAGGGCCTTTGCACTCGCTCTTCCCACCGCCAGCGACTCTCTTCCCACTCACTATCCCCTCACTACTCAAATATCACGTCACCAGGGGTGCTTTCCCTTCCCAATCTTTTTGGCCCAACCTCATCTCTCTATCCCTGCCCTGTTTTATTTTTCTTCCTGGAACTTAGTGCTCCTGACTAATCATATATTTATTTGGTAGCTTGCCCATTGGAACGTGAGCTCTGGGAGAGCACGGCTTTTGTTCACCCATGTATTATCAGGACCTAGGACAGCACCCGAGACACAGTAGGTGCTCAACAACTAATTGTTGATGGAGGGGCCATATAACCAAATCACAGAGTGTCTGATGGGGTCAGGCATAGGAATCTGGACTTCAACCATGAGGCATGGGGAGCAAGGTCTTTGCTAATTAGTTTTGTCATTGTCCTCATTTAAAAAAATGTATTTACATGCAAAAATCTCACCCTTTTTGGTGTACGGGTCTATGAGTTTTGACAAACGAATACAGTCATGTAACCAACACTACAATCAAGATACTAGAACTATTTCATCACCCCTGAGATTCACTTGTTCCCTCATCTGCAGCCCCTGGCAACCATTGATCTGTTTTCTGTTCCTATAGTTGCGTCCTTTTGAGTACGTCATATAAATGGAATCATCCAGCAGGTAGCCTCTTGAATCTGGCATCTTTCAGATAGCATGATGCATTTGAGGTCCATTCATTTTGTGTATATCGACAGTTCATTCCTTTTTATGGCTGAGTCTATTGTATGGACAGGCCCCAGGTTTTTTTTTGTTGTTGTTTTTTTTTGTTTGTTTGTTTTGTTTTTTTTATCCATTTCCCAGGTGAAGAATATTTGTGTTGTTCCCAGTTTTGGGTAATTACGAACAGAGTTGCCATCACTCTTCATATCCAAATATTTTTAGAAACAGATGTAATTCACATACCATAAAAATCACCCTTCTAAGTGGGCAATTCAGTGGCATTTATTACAGTCACAGTGCTGTGCAACCATCACCACTATCTAATTCTAGAACATTTTTATCACCCCGGGAGGAAACTCCCCCCACCTTGAGCTGTCACTTCCCATCGCCCTCCCCTGGTCCCTGGCAACCACTAATCTGCTCTCTGTCTCCATGGATTTGCCTGGTCCGAATGTTTCATACATGTGGAGTCACACATGACAGTGACCTTTTTGTGTCTGGCTTCTTTCACTTAGCACGATGTTTTCAAGGCTCATCCACATAGTAGCATGTGTCAGTGCTTCGTTCCTTTTTATGGCTGAGTAATATTCCACTGTATGAAGGAACCACAATTTCTTTATCCATTCATCCACTCGTGCACATTTGGGTTGTTTCCATTTGGGGGCTGTTATGAACAACGCTGTGATGAACATTCACACACAAGTTTTTATGTGGACATATAGCTTCACTTCCCTCCACCTCAGAATGAAAATTGATGGGTCACATGGTAACTCTGTGTTTAACTTCTTAAAGAATCGCTGAACTGTTTTCCAAAGCAGCTGCATCATTTCACATTCCCACCAGCAGTGTGTGAGGGTTCCCGTAGCCCCACATCCTGGTCAACACGTGCTATTGTCTGTCTTTTTCATTACAGGCATCCTAGTGCATGTGAGTAGTATCTCACTGTGGTTTTAATTTGCATTTCCCTAATGACCAGTGATGTTCAGCATCTTTTCACATGCTTACTCTATATCTTCTTTGCCATTTGTATATCTTCTTTGGAGAGATGTCTACCCAAATCCTTTACCTGTTTTGTTTTGTTTTTTAAATTTTTTTTTCAACATTTATTTATTTTTTGGGGGGACAGAGAGAGACAGAGCATGAACGGGGGAGGGGCAGAGAGAGAGGGAGACACAGAATCGGAAACAGGCTCCAGGCTCTGAGCCATCAGCCCAGAGCCCGACGCGAGGCTCGAACTCACGGACCGCGAGATCATGACCTGGCTGAAGTCGGATGCTTAACCGACTGCGCCACCCAGGCGCCCCTGTTTTGTTTTGTTTTAATAGACTTTATTTTTAGAGCAGTTTCAGGTTCACAATGAAATTGAGCAGAAGGTACAGGTATTTCCCATATACTCTTGGCCACTGCACATTAACAGCCTGCCCACTGTGAACATCCCCCACCAGAGTGGTGCACTTGTTACAAGCAATGAACTTACGGTGACACATCATATCATCCAAAGTGTACACGAGGCTTCACTCTTGGTGTTGTATATTCTATGGTTGTGGAAAAATGTATAATGACATACGTCCACCATTACAGTATCATACAGAGTTGATTCACTGCTGTAAAAATCCTCTGTGTTCCATCTATTACTACCCGCACCCCCAACCATCTTTGCCCGTTTTTTGATCTGGGATATTTGTCCTTTTATTGTAGACTTGTTAGAGTTCTTTATATATTGTGGTGACTAGTCCCTTATCAGATATATGATTTGCAAGTATTTTCTCCATGCTGTGGGGATGAACAGGTTTTCGTGTGCCCGTAGATTTTCATCTCCCTTGGGTAACTACTCAGGAGTGGGATTGCTGAATCACGGGGTAAGGGCATGTTTAACATCTAAAAAAGCTCTCCATTTTCTGGAGCGGCTGTACCATTTTGCATCATCTCCAGTGATTAATGACTTCTAGTTGTTCCACACCCTCGTCAACACTTGATATTGTCAGTTTTTTTAAAAAAAATCATCCTAAGGGGGTCTTTAAAGCCTTATCATAGTCCCATTCTACCAGGTGGCTTCACACACTGGGACAGAAGAGAGTTGATGACGCTAGGAAGAACTGTGATGGTCCAGGCCAGGGAGAGTATGGGGGTGGGGTGGGGTTGGAGGGAGGAGATCCAAGAGCAGTTCAGGGAGGCTGGGCTGTGGAGCTAGAAAAGGCTGAGCAGGAGAAGAAAGTGGAGCACCAGGCAAAGGGCTTTTGACTCCCAGGTGTTCTGCCCAAGATGACTCTGGGCCCCAATAAGGTTGGCAGCTGCTATGTTGTATTTACCCATTGAGGATGCATGGTGATTATTAGCATACTAAGGGCTCTGACAAGTCCGGCAAAGAAAGAATTCTCTTTGGTATTATTTAACCAATTGTTTCTCAAACTTACACCTTGGATCACTCTTCTTGAGCCATAACATCATCATCATCATCATCTCCAAGCACATCTTGGGACCTCATTTAGCTTGCTCACCCAATTATGCTCCCAGTGCCTAAAACTGGCTTCTAACCAATGGTCAAAAGAAATTGTTTTGATTGCATTAATGATATTAGATCTTCAGAATGACTCTATGAGTTAGGTACTGATACATCTCCCCTCTTACAAACGAGGCTTAGAGAGGTCAGGTGACTTGTCCAAGGCCACACAACTAGTGGGTGGAGAGCTAGTATTTGAGGTGGGGTGTGCCTGCAGTCTTTCCATCAGGCTGCCTGTCTCTGGAAGGCGTCCCATGCCCCCAGCCTCACCCAGTGGGGGCAGACGTGCTCTGCTGCTCTGTGACCTCCTACACAGTCCTTCTCGTCCTGGTGGCCATGGACATACTCAGGCTGTTGCCCAGAGAGCTGGGCTGTAACTTGATCTCCCCCAGGCTGGGGGTGACGGGGCGGGTGGGCAGGTGACAGCCAGGGCAGAGAGATTTGCCCAGACGCTGATGTGCAGCAGCCTGGCAACCCGTGTGGCCCCGAGGAGATCGGGGGCTTCGGGAGCTTGTTCCAGAGCCCTGGCAGCGGCCTTCACCATGGGCAACAAGCAGACAGTCTTCACTCATGAGCAGCTGGAAGCATATCAGGTAGGGGTGATGCGCTGGGCCCTCGGCAGGTTTGGCAGCCTTGATTTCTTGGCCTGAGGAGGACAGCATCATCTGTCTTGGGTGTGCGGTCGGCAAGCGTTCCTGGTACAGATCGGCGTGCAGAGAGGGGGTGCAGTGGGAGGGACAGGAAGGGGGCCCCCGAGGCAGGCTCTAGGCCAAGCCAATATCTCTCTCTGCAGGACTGCACCTTCTTCACAAGAAAGGAAATCATGAGGTCAGTCTGGGGGAAAGGGAGGAAGACCTGGAAATAACTTTCTATCCGTTGCTGGGTGATATGTGCAATTGGGCAGGATGGGGTGCTTTATGGTGGTTAAAGTGTGAAGGGAGGGATTGCAGTCGTGGTCCGTGGGTGGAGGCAGGGATGGGGAGGCTGAGAAGCCACATCTTGTCATACTGTCACGGCCTCTAGGCTGATAAGCTTGGGCTTTTCCCAAGGGTGATGGGGAGCCACGGAGGGTATGTGAGCAGGGGTGGGGGGCAGGGGCTGGTACGAATCAGCATGTCAGAAAGATGCTAGAAAGATGTCAGAAGGCGTGTTAGAAAGATCCCGCTGAGGCCAGGGTGAAGAGCCTGGCACTGGAGGTTGGGAACCTGGGGGCAGAGTCCAGAGTCGGCTCTGGGCTGTGAAGGTAAATCAACGTAACGGTGTGTGTGTGGGGGGGGTGGCCTGAGGCTGCTGAGTTTCCCTGGCGTGAACGAGAGGGGTTGGTGGGTACCCCACATGACCGCTCAGCCCATGGAGCCATTGTCCAGAGGCCCCAACCCATGAACTCGGAGCGGTGAAACCCTAGCCGGCCGGGGTTCAGATACAGAGTGATCGGGGCCAAGGCCCCAATTGTGTGGGCACCAGATATCCATTATTGATGGGCACACCTTTCACCAGTGAGCCCCATTGTCTGGGTGAGGACAGCTCTCAGGGTCACCCTGGCCATCACGATCAGATTACCCATGGGGAAACTGAGGCTCGCACGGGGGCGGCCCACTCCAGCTCTGCAAGACGGGCAGAGCTGCAAGGGGTGTGAGCGCTGGCGTCTCGCCTGCCCTAAGCTTCTTGTTTGTCAGCAGAATAACTGGGGCTCAGAGGGGGAAGCGGAATGCTCGAGGCCATACAGAAACCCAAACCCGGGCTGTTCCCTGAGGGGGGACCCAGACAGGGAACGGACGCTCCAGATACCCCCTCCCTGAGTTCCTAGCCATCATATGACCCAAGGGCTCCTGTCTCCCCGCCCCGGGAAACAAACCCTAGCAGCTTGGGGGCCTCTGGCTCATCAAGGATGGTCTCCACAAGGCTGCTGCGCGTGGCGCCCCCAGTGGAGGCAGGGCGTCAGCAGGTGAGGACATTGGAGTGGAGAGCTGGCCTCACAATCCAGGCAGTGCGGGTGGTATTTGCTGTTTTGCAAAATGCCTTTCACGCATTAGAAAAAAAAAAAACACAAAAAAACCCTGAATATTGGGCTTTTGTCTCAGCTCTGCCCCATTTAGGAAACCCTCCCGTTATGGAGGGAGAGAAGCAAAATGTGAGGATGGGGGTCTTTAGAGGCAGAGTCTTGCCGACAATGTGATGATATCCAGAGATTCATAGACTCGCTCAGGTTCTCTGAATGCCTGATGCGCTGTCTCTCTTGCCACCCCCCTCTGCCCAGGAATGAGCCCCTACGCGTTCTTCAAAGCCCAGTGTCAGCGTCCCCACTCCAGTCTCCCCTAGCTCTGGGGCCCTCTCTCCACTGTGGCCCTGTCCCCAGCGGGTAGAAGTGCCTGTGTTGGGCTCTGTGTGCTTGAGGACTGGGCTCAGAGCGGATGACTCTTGGGGACCCAGGGTCCTCCAGTGGGTAGTGGGCGGGTGCACGAGTGAGACAGAAGGGACACGTCCTCCCCAGCCCCTCTCCCAGCCCTTGCCGATGTTTCCCTCCCCACACCAGGCTTTTCTATCGCTACCAGGACCTGGCTCCCCAGCTTGTCCCCCTCGACTATACCAGCTGTCCTGATGTGAAGGTGCCCTACGAGCTTATCGGCAGCATGCCTGAGCTGAAGGTACGCCGAGGCCCTGGAGCAGGCGGGGGCAAAATAGCAGGTCTCCTGCCGCACTCCTACGAAGCAGATGCATTTTGCAGATGAAGAAACTGAGGTTCAGAGAGGTTAAGACACTTGGTCAGCGTCACACAGCTGGGATGTGAGAGAGACAGGATTCAGAACCTGGGTTGTCGGAACGATGAAATGAGATGAGGCAGGTAAAGGGTGTGGCACGGGGCCTACAGCGTGGCGGGGACTCAGGGGATGTCCGTCCTGCTTTGCATAGCAGGAGCCATTAAAAACGTAGGTTCTTCTCAGCTGGATGTTTGTCACATAGTTTGTGATGCTGAAGGGGACTCGTGGGGTGAGTGATTGAATAGAGAGGATCTTATCACAAGGGACAGAAACCTCATTCAAGAAAGACAAAATCTTGGGCGCCTGGGTGGCTCTGTCAGTTAGGGGTCAGACTTCTGCTCAGGTCATGATTTCACAGTCTGTGAGTTCGAGCCCCAAGCTGGGCTTTGCACCGGCAGTGTGGAGCCTGCTTGGGATTCTCTCTCTCCTTCTCTTTCTTTGCCTCTCCCCCACTGTACTCTCTCTCTCAAAAATAAATAAATAAGCTTAAAAAAAAAAAAAAAAGGACGGGGCGCCTGGGTGGCTCAGTCGGTTAAACGTCCGACTTCGGCTCAGGTCATGATCTCGCGGTTTGTGAGTTCAAGCCCCGTGTTGGGCTCTGTGCTGACAGCTCAGAGCCTGGAGCCTGTTTCGGATTCTGTGTCTCCCTCTCTCTCTCTGACCCTCCCTTGTTCATGCTCTGTCTCTCTCTGTCTCAAAAAATCAATAAACGTTAAAAAAAAATGAAAGAATAAAGGACGAAATCTATTGGATCACGTGAGCAAAAACTCCAGGGGTAGAGCTGGCACCAGGTATGGCTGGAACCAGGGTCTCGACATGCTCAGGAATCTCCTTCCATCTCTCAGTGCCTCCCAGGAAGAGGCTTCAGTCTCAGGCAGCTTACCCTCTTGAGATAGTGAGGGAAGCCCCAGTGGTCGCAGATTTCCTCCCGTCAGCTCTGCAACCAACAGAAGGCAGGGACCTCCATCCCCGTCTTTCAGAAAACATCCCAGGGCAGCCTCTGATTGGCCAGCTTGGGTCACCCTGCCTACTCCAGAACCAATCAGGGTCTCCTAGTGGATGGTGATCTCTGATTGGCCTCACTCGGGTCATGTGGCTGTGTCTGGAGCCGGAAGGGTGGTCAAGGCCACGCAGACCTCAGGGGCAGAGAGAAGAGTTGCCTGAAGTCCTCTCCTGGGTCCGTGAGAGGGAGGAAGTCTTGGTGGGGAGGTACGTGCAGGTTTCAGGAAGGTGGGTGCTGAGAGCGATTCCACCTGGGGCCCTGAGACCCTGGTCAGGGATGGCCACCCTGCTTCCTGTCCCCAGGACAACCCATTCCGCCAGAGGATTGCCCAGGTGTTCTCTGACGATGGGGACGGCCACATGACCTTGGACAACTTCCTGGACATGTTTTCCGTGATGAGCGAAATGGCTCCCCGTGACCTCAAAGCCTACTATGCTTTCAAAATTTATGGTGCGTGCAGGGCCCGGGGATGGCGGAGCGTGGGGGTGGGGAGTGGGAACAGACCAGGGCTCCAGCCGGGGGCTGTGCCTGCCGCCACAGGGCTTCGAGGCCGTGCATGGCCCCGTCCTGCCCCACCTGGGTACCTGCTGACCTCACGCCCTTACTCCTTTCCAGCCACACTGGCCTCACTTTTCCTCCAACACACCAAACTCGGTCTCCCTCTGGGCCTTTGCCTCTGCTGTTCCCTCTGCCTGGAACACCTTTCCCTTGACTCTTTCGCACCTTGCAGTCTAGGTCAAAAGCAGCCTCTGCCCCACATCCTATTTCTCTCTCAGCATGAAGCACTGCTTCTTAACTTCTTGTTCATAATCTGTTCCTTTCTCTTCTTTTTTTAAATTGTATTTATTTATTTGGAGAGAGAGAGACAGTGGGAGAGGGGCAAAGAGTGAGGGGGAGGGAGAGTCCCAAGCCGACTCTGCACTGTCAGCGCAGAGCCCGCTGTGGGGCTCAGTCTCACGAACCGTGAGATCGGGACCTGAGCCAAGATCAAGAATTGACCGCTTAAGTCACGGAGCCACCAGGCGCCCCTGTGATCTGTTGTTCATTTCTTACTGACTTCTCTCTGATGAGACCCAAGGGCCGCAGCCGTAACTGTTTTCTTCCCCATCTGTCTCGCACGCCCGGCACATAGTAGGTGCTCAATAAAAGCTTGTTGGTTGGAGGGAAATTTATCACAGTGCCTAGAACATAGGAGGCACTCCCTCGGATACTCGTTGAGTGAATGAATGGCCTCCCAGCAGGTCCCTGCCCAATATTCTAAAGCAAGGCTCCAGCTATTGCCCCAGGGTCCTGGGTTCCCTCCGCTGCCTCAGTTTCCTCCTCTGTAACGTGGGGACAAGAGGCCTGCCGCCAGATGAGCCCCCACCCTACATCCCCGTCCATCCTGCGGCACAGACTTCAACGACGACGGCTACATCTGTGCGTGGGACCTGGAGCAGACGGTGACCAAGCTGACGCGGGGGGAGCTGAGCGCCGAGGAGGTGAGCCTGGTGTGTGAGAAGGTGCTGGGAGAGGCCGATGGGGATCACGATGGGCGGCTCTCCCTGGAAGACTTCCAGAACATGATCCTGCGGGCACCCGACTTCCTCAGGTGACCTTCCTGGCGATTTCCATGTCTGAGAGGGGCTCTTACAGAACTAGAGCCCAGACCCCGTTTGTGAAAGTTCCTCCATTCGTTCATCTGTCATCTTAGAGAGCATTCCCAGCCTCCCTGGCCTCAGTCCCTGCATCTTTAAAATGGGGATAATCGGGGACCCCTTGGGCACACCCCGTGGGCGGACGTAGCTCTTTGGGTGAATGGAACATGGCTGGTCTTCAACCCTCACTCTTCTGAACATTTTGCAGTGGGCAGAGGGTACAACTGTGCTTGGCAGTCCTGGGCGGAATCAAAGCCCCCACCGGAGGGCTGAGAGCGAGTGAATACAGGGGACGGCCAGCCACCTGTTTTTGTACCTCCCGTGAGCTAAGAATGGCTTTTACATGTTTTCAATGGCGGGGGAAAGATTAAGGAATAGTAATACTGCGTGACGCATGACCTGGATAGGAAGTTCCAATTTCCGTGTCCATCAAGGGTGTTATTGGCACACAGCCACGCCTGAATGTGGACGCACCGTCTCCGGCCGCTTTCTAACTACGAGACCCAGCTGAGCCGTTGCGCAGAGCTGGAAATATCACCTATGTGGCTCTTGACAGAAGTTGGCTGACCCCTGAGTCAGCGCACGGAAAGATTTTAGAGCCGTGCCTGGAACACAGCAGGTGCTCAATGTGTGCTGTGGCTGCTGTTGCGGCTGTCATTATGGGCGGTGTCCTTACGTGCGCAGAGGGCCCCCTTCCTCTGCCTGGAGAAGCGCGGTTGGTGTCTTAGCGGAGACGCGGATAATGGCAACTGAATGAGCCCTACCACGGACAGTACCCTCATTACAGCCCCATGCGGGAGGGATGGCTATTATCCCCATTTTACGGAGGGGTAAACTGAAGCCCAGGAAGGCACAGCCACTCACTCAGAGTCCCATAGCAAGTCTGGGGCGGGGCCGGGATGTAAACTGATCCAAAGAGATATGCTTTCAGCCCCTGTGGGAGCTGGGGGTGGGGGTGGGGGGGCACGGCCTGGGGTTTTTGAGAGGATCCGTCTCCCCCCTTCCATGGCTCCTTGCCTATCTCAGGGACCCCCGGCGGGAGAGTCTGGGGGAACGATGAGGGAGGGTAACCCTTCGCCCGATGACACTGACCCTATATCTCTTTGCACCCAGCACCTTCCACATCCGCATCTGAGGGCACCGTGGAGAAGCCGGGTCAGAGGAGGCCGGCGTGACCTGTCACTCCACTGTGGAATCCGGCCTCCCTGGGTTCTGGGAATAAACACACGGCATTGAGTCACATCTGCTTGGAGGATGTATTTTGCACCTTAAACCTGCCAGATGGGAGACAGGAAGCCTGAGATCTCACCTCTGCCCTCACTGTGTGCGCCCCCAGGTGTGGCTACGCCCTCTGTGGGCCTCGATCTCCCCATTTACACAGGAAAAGGGACTGACTTCTAGCTCTCTGTCCGCTGTGAGGGCCGGAAGCGCTGGGTAGTCGTGAGTCTCGGTGGACAGAGACCAGATGTGGAGGTCAGGTCCATGCGATCTCACCCCAGGGCTGCCCAACGTGGACCCCTTCCCCCAACCTCTCAAGTCCCCTCTTCCCCCCTCCCCCCCCCCC
>NW_024412424.1:782272-918176 GCF_014898765.1 Herpailurus yagouaroundi | reverse complement strand
GGGGGGGGGGGGGGGGGGGGGGGGGGGGGGGGGGGGCGCGCAGCAACGTCATTCACTGAGGCTGGCACCGTACTTTACAGTTTACGAGGCACCTGTCTCTCTGCCATTGCACCGGCTGCCTATGACATCCCAGCGGGGCTGACCGAGAAGCAGTCACCCTTCATTCAGGGAACAGAGTGATCTGCCCAAGGCCACACCTCAAGTTGTCTGCAAAGGCAGCCTTGAACCCAGGTCCACCTGTGCCCAGATCCCAGACACCTACGCTTTGCAGATTTGAGAAGCCCCACACTCACTCCACTTGTGGTCGCCCTGGGGCCCCATCGATAGCCCCAGTCAGTCCAGAGAGTGCTCATTCCTGCAATCGAGACTCGCCCCCAGGGACCTTCCACGTGCATCATTTCTAGACCCCACTCCCACTCTCCAACCTCCACCTACTAAGCACCTTCCGTGAGCCAAAGTCTCAGCTTTCTTGTGCATCCTGCTGGTTCATCCTGAGAATGAGGGACTGCTTGCGCCTCTCCCCATTTTCCAGATGAGCCCGCAGGCCCAGAGAGGTCTAGTGACTTGCCAGAGGTCACGCAGCCCTGTGACCTGGGACCCTCTCCGGAGCTCGCCACCAGCCACAACCCCGGGCTTCCTCTCCTCCTTTAAAGGAAAGAGGCTCGTAAGCTTCCCCTAGAGCTGATGTCGATGTCTGCACTGTGGGCCAAGCCCTCTGCAAGTCTCACCTCCTTCATCGGCAGGGAACCCCAGGAGGAAGGAGTGAGCAGCTCCATTTACAGGCGAGGACGTACTTGGAATTGAGCCACGCGCAGGGGACGTGGGGAAAGGGCGCCACCTGACCAGCTTTCCAATCCAGGTGCTCACACCCTGTAGCTGGGTGACCTTGGCCTCGCCTCTCCTCCTCTTGGACCCTTAGTCTCCTCTTTAAAGTGTGCAGCATGAGCCTACCTGCTGGGTCTGCTTGGGGGTGTAAAAGAAATCATGAACTTGGCACCTACTGTGCCCCCGGCTGTAACTGATAATTACTATTCGAGTAACCAGGTCACCCCACTGGCAACGGCAGGGCCGGACCCAAGCAATGCCTTTATTACATTTTTCAGGTTCCTGCGGGCTGGTGGGCAGACAACCAGGGGTCCGGTGTGAGCAGCCCCTGCAGCAAGGGTCCCAGAGCCAGGGCAAAGCTCTAACAGTACCCAGGGGCAAAGGGTGGCGGCGTGAGGTACTCTTCAGGGAGCCAGTCCCTCTGGGCTTCTGCCAACCCTTCTGTCTCCGGTTTGGATGCTTTTGAGGACAGGGCCCTCATTACCACTCGGTGCCAACTCCTGACCCTCGGGGTCACCTTGCTCCCGCTGGCCAATCTTGAGGCCTTCCCGGAGGGGTCACCTCCATCTCTCAGATCCTGGGACTGTGCGGGACTTGTGAGGGACGTGGCCGCAAAGCGGGCTGTGGAGACGTCGCCTTCCCAGTGTGTGTCACCTGGCCTGGCCCCTGAGCTGTGTGCCAGTGCCGGTGGCCCAGCATTCCAGAGCGATGACAAGTTCACAGGTGCCGAGTGGGATTTCAGCTGCTGCTGGAACCTCTTGCCTGTCTCGGGGAGCATCCTGAAGTTTCTCCAGAGTTTCTGGCAGGCCTCCTCAAGGGGGGCTTTCGGGGGGCAGGAGGAAGTGGCCTCCTCCTTGGGGTCTCTGCTTGCCTTTGCCGATGGCCTCCTTCCCTTTGGCCGATGGAGCAGGATGGGCCTTCCTGAGGTCTGAAACCAAGCGCAGGTGAGACCTGGGGCCATCCCGCCCGCCAAACCTCTGAATCTGCCCTGGAGGTTGGGACACGGGTCCCACTCAGGCATCTTGGGGCTGAGAAGGACCCCAGGTGAACCCAAGCCTGACCCCATGCCCCATCTCTCCCATCCCCATAACCAGCTTCACTATCCACCCCCCCGCCCCCCCCCGCCCCCAGGGATTGGCAAACTTTTGCCATAAGGGGCCAGAGGGCAAACGTTTTCAGGTTCGTGGGTCATACGGCCTCTGTCTCATTCCCCAGCTCTGCTGTCGCGGAGCAAAGCGGCCAGGGATAGCACATCGACCAGAACGTGTGCCCCCGCTCCAGGAAAACCGTATGGACGTGGAAATTTGGCTTTCGTCCGACTTTCACAAAATAATATCGCATGAGATATTACTTTAGTTTTAATTGTTTCAACACTCTTCGAAAACATGAAAGCCACGCTCAGCTCGTGGGCCACCGGGACGCAGGGCCATACGGAAACTGGCCAGATGTGGTCCTCGGGCCCTGGTTTGCTGACCCCTGATCTACCCGGCTGTTCAGGCCAAAACCAGGTGACGTTTGTGGCAGATGGCCGACAATGCCGCATCCATATCCCTCTGCCCTGGGCACGCAGGCGCCCCCAGCTCCGCTCCCAAATGCCAGCAGTGGGGACTCTGCTTGGGGTCATTCCTTGGCCACACCGGCAGGCCACAAGTGCCAGAGAATTAAACTCTCCCAGGAACAGCGCTTGACCAGTGGCTACTGGAAGCTGGAGGATCAATACCCCAGCTCCTCACCCCTAGGGTGGGATGACGAAGTGCCCAGTTCCACGCAGAGTCCCAGACTTCCCCGGGAGACTGAGCCCTGGTTGCCTACAGGGGAACCTGTTCGCTAAGACGCCCTTCATTGGCTCCCCCCGTGGTACTTCCTGGGATCACCTCCCAAACAATGGAGGGCCCAGGGACTCAAACCACGACAACGTCCAGCTTCTCCTCCCCCTCCCCCTCCCCCTCCAAGGCATCGGCAAGCTCCCTTCCAAAATGTCCCAAGTATCTTCTCGTTCCACCCCTAGAGATCTTTTTTCCGGTCCCTCCCACCGGGACAGTCCCTGCCTCCTTCCTGCCACCTCTACCATTGCCCCCAGGCACCCCCTTCTGCAGCTGGCAGCCACAGGCTCTCCCATGGCGGGTCCCCCGGCACACCTGGAATAGAAGAACCCCATGTCCTCACCCTGGCCCCGAGGTCCTGCGTGATTGTCTCCTCCTGATCCGGGCCCCTTACTTCCCGGTGACCTCCTCTGCACTCACCGCACTCCATCCGCACACTGGCTTTTGTTGTTCTTTTGTTTTCCAAACATACAGAGCCTCAGGACCTTTGCATGTGCTCTCTTCCCTGCCTGAAACACCCTCCCTGCATCTTGGTGTGTGGCTGACTCCTCCTTACCCTGCATGTCCCAGCCCTATGCCATCTCCTCTGGGAGGTCTTCCCTGACTGCTCCCTTCACACTTTAGCCCCACACCCGCTGATGTTCATCGCACTGGCCTGTTTGATTTCCACTGCTGCTGGAATTTCCCTGCTGTGTGGGGGGTTAGGGGCTCCTGAGGGTCCAATCAGCCCTGAGGAGATGGGATTCGTTCACTTATTCATTCACCTACTCTACAGATCCATTAGTGGAGCACTTAGGCATATGCATGAGACAGGGTGGACAAGCCAGCCAGCCAGATTCCCAGGTCTCTCAGAGCTCACAGTCTGATAGGGAAGGCAGACAGGAAACATGAAAGCCAACAAATAAACAAGACGTTGTATATCGTGAGGAGTGCTCCGCAGCGCGTAAACAGGGTGATGGGATGGCAAATGAAGAGAGGATTACTTTCAGCCTGGAGCTGGGGAGGGAGACACTTGAGGAATTGAAGAAAGAAGCCGGGCATAGGAAATCTGGGGGCAGAGTGCACACAGCATGTGCAAAGGCCCTGGGGTGGGTGCCACCAACATGTGCAAAGGTCTTGGGGTGGGACCAGCACATGCAAAGTCCCCGAGGTTAGCCTGATGTGTCTGAACAGCAGAAGGGATAGCAGAGGGGCTGGAACTGGGCCGGGATTTTAGTTGCAGGGTCCTGCAAAATCACCGGAAGCTTCTTTAGTTGGAGCTATAGGATCTAATTGTCGCTCTAGAAAGTCTCCTCTGGGAGCTGTTGGCCACCGCTGCTCCTGCCCCTCCCGTGTGGGAGATGCCAGCTTTCTGTCACATACCTCCTCAGGTGCAACCGTGGAACAGGAGGAAGGGTTCTGATGCTTGCTGGGGCCATGGGTGGGGCTGGTGACTTCCTCAGTCAATGCATTGGAGTAAAGGAAGAGATCCTCATAATCCACGTTCTCTGGATCCTTCTGCGGGGCAGAGGGGACTTGCAGCTCCGCCCCAAGGAGGGGGACGCGGTGGTCCCGGACAAACTGGGGGTGGTGGGCTCAGGAGCTGCCTTGCCCACGGCCCTGGTCAGGAAGCATGCCCCTCCCACGCTGGCTTTTGAGGGCTACACCCCTCTACCCCCGCCACAAGCCTTATAGGGAAATACTCTTTTCCTATAGATCGGCCAAGGTTATACCCCTCACCACCCGCACATGAGCCCTTGGAAAAATTTGCTTGGGGGGCTGGGTGGGGGGGGGGGGGGTGCGGGCAGGGTACAAAGCAGGAGGGGTGGGGCCGTGGGAGGAGAGGGACCACGAGAGTGACAGAAACACAAGAGGCTGGATGGGATGAGTGGGAATGAATCTGGGGGCTTGGCCCCAGCAGGGGGCGGGGGGCGGCTATGACCCACGGGGGTCGCAACCCTCACCTGCCCACAGGGCTGTGTCAGCAGGTCCCCGTGTGGCCGCATAGGCCGCTGCTGGTGGAAGGTGACCAGGGCGTGCAGCGAGCCATGGACCCTCTCCTCCCCAGGGATCATGAAGCTCCCATCGTCCAACAGCTTCACCATGAAGTGGCGGCAGCAGCTTTGGGCTCTGCGGAGACACTGCTGGGGCTGGAAAATTCTGTTCCTCCTCATTCCGTCCCCGTCTCCCGGCCCTCGAGCCGCCAGCACCAGCTGTTCAGGCTCCCATTAGCCTTCTGTGCTCTTTAGCCATGTGACACTCGGTAAGTGACTAACCGCACCATGCCTCAGTTTCCCCATCTGTAACCTGGGGCTCCCAAGGCTAACCTCAGGGGTTCTTACAAAAGCGGAATAAGCTACTGCAGACAAAAGCTTAGCTTGGTGCCTGGCTAGGGTCACATGATCAACGGAAATGATAATAATGAAAATTTGAGTCAGGCCCCAGGCTAAGGCTGTATGCCTGGCACACAGCAGGTGCTTGATAAATGCTCTGTTAATGAATGGATGCACTTATTAACGGCCCACTATGTGCTTACTATATCATATTTAATTTTTGCATTGAGACTCTGAATTGATTTTAGCATTCCTGTATTGGAGACGAGGACTTTGAGGGAGGCACAGATAGGTTGAGTAACTCGTCCTAGGTCAACAGCCAAGCCTTTGTGTGACTCGGGCCCTAAGCTTTTCCCCTGTGGGCCACTCTGTTGTGGGGCCATTTTTTATTTTTTATTCCTCTGGCCTAGAATCCTTTTGAAAAGTAGTCTGTGCAGCTGAATCTTCTGAGATGCCAGATCAGCTTTTGAGGCCTTAAGGAGCTGGACTGCCCTGAGTTTCCCTAACACGTCCCTCTGGGTGGAGTCAGAGAATTGCCAGGTAGACGGGGGTGGGGGTGGGGGCTGGTTAGGCGAGGGCAGTAGCCACTCTTGGGCTCCCAGCAGCCCCTGTTTTCAGACACACAGGCTCAGTTACCACCAAGCCTCCATATGCTGGTTACAGCCAGCCCTGTAGCTGCTCATTGCAGCCAGAGTTGGCCAGAACTTTTCGCCAGTTGCTCTCTGAGACGTCGTGGCATGAAGCACCCCTTGCCCCCTCCGAGGAAGCCCGGGAGCCCTCCTGCCCCCTCCCTCGTCCCTTGCCCAGGCCTTACTTGTAGGACAGCGTGTAGCCCACGTGGCTGTGACTGACCCTGATGAGAAAAGATCCCAGCGGCTGTGACTCCAGCAAACTCTCGGCATCCCTGGAAGAACACACACGGGAGGGAGACGACTGGGACCCAGCTGTCCCGCGTACCGGCCAGACTCCTGGTGCACCTGTCATCCCGGTACTGAACAAACCTAAAGTCGTGTTTTCTTCTCAGCTGTTTCAGACCTTGGGACGTTCACGGGCAGGGGTGTTCCCGGCTGTGGCGGGAGGCCTCTGATGACCTTGACCCCAGGACAGACTTGCTCCCATCCCCCACAGCCCCTGCCTGCCTTCCCAATGCCTAAAATACCGCCACGAAGGCATCTTTGGGTGGATCAAGGTGTCGTAGGTGACAATGCCTGTTCTCCGACGCGTTGGAATTCAGATCCCAGCTCTGCTGCTCATCAGCCGTGTGGCACCTGACATCAGTCCCTTTCTGACCTTCAGCTTCCTCAAGGGGAAAGTAAAACCCTCACTCCCAGGACTGACGGGAGAGCAGATCAAATGCGTGGAACACGAGCGTGAGAACTGCTCACCAAATGCTATGATTACTACTCCTATTATCCGGGGGATCACAGACAGGAAGGTGGTCTTCTACAGGACAAGCTGGGGAGCCTATGAACCCGAGCTAATCCTGACTATGGGTAGCGACTGAGCACTTGAAATGTGGCTGGTCCGAATCAAGATGTCCGTTCAGCCTACGACACCAGATTTTGAGCACTTAGGACAAGATAAAGGAATGCTTACTAAATTATCAATGAGTTCTGAGTACTCCTATTGAAATGATACTGGGTGGAATAAAAGATAGGATCAAAACGAATGCCACCTGTTTCTTTTTACTTCTCTTGCTCTAGCTACTAAAAGCTTTAAAATTACAACGCGTGGCTCACATTGTATCCCTACTGGCACACCCGAGACCTCAGAGACAATGCCTGCTTCGTCCTCTCGGTGGCTTTCACAATGTTCTCTCAATTTCCCGCACGCCAAGGGAGGCCATACGCAGTCTTTTCTCCGTCCATTTGGAACCAAGTGGGTGACTAATGAGGTGAGTTTGTTCATGGCCTCAGAACGCAGCCCAGCGTGGAAAGTCCAGAACTCTGTCCGGTATGGACATGCTGCTCATGTCCCTGATGCATTGAGAGAGGGCAGCTGTTTGGGGGCCCTGTGTGAAGAAGGATTCTGAGGCTGCATCCTGCCAGCATTGCTTGGTGATGCCTGGTCTTGGGGGAGGGGTGCCTGGCAGTGCTGGGGTGGTGGGCACTTGTGGAGGGAAAGCTGAGGTCCAGAGATGGGAAGTAACTTGCCCTGGTCACCCAGTGAGTCCACAGAGTCCCTGGTCACCCAGTGAGTCCACCCAGTGAGTCCGCTTGAAGTCCGCAGGGTTCAAGCGTCAAGGGCCTGAGGGCTCTTTTTTTACTCTTAACACCCGGAGCTGAGCTGAGCCCAGAATCCTGCAGAAAACCCACCCAGGCAAGGAGAGAGGGTGAAGGGCAGGGTAGAAGGTACGGGTGTGTCCTCACTCTCTCGAGATGGCACCATGGAACCATGCAGGGACCCCTCCTCGGGCCAGCTGGCCCACCTGCGTCTGCACGAACCAGTCCAGTCGTGGGGGCAATGGCGGGGGCAGCTTTCCGGATTCGTTCATGGCTTCCTGGGGAGCAGTTACCTGGCAGCAGGAGAGAGAAGAGAGAGTCACGCCTGGTCCACTCCCCATACTTTGCTCTATTACAGTTCTTGGTGCCTCCTCCTTTCACAAGTCCTCTAGCTGGCCAGGGCAAGGGGCTTGACACTGGCTTGTGTTTCTTTCTTTCTTTCTTTCTTTCTTTCTTTCTTTCTTTCTTTCTTTCTTTCTTTCTTTCTTTCTTCCTTTTAAAAAAATTTTTTTTAAGTTTATTTATTTTTGACAGAGACAGAGAGAGACAGAGAACGAGCAGGGGAGGGGCAGACAGAGAGGGAGACACAGAATCTGAAGCAGGCTCCAGGCTCCGAGCTGTCAGCACAGAGCCCGACATGGGGCTCGAACCCACATACTGTGAGATCATGACCCGAGCTGAAGTTGGATGCTCAACTGACTGAGCCACTCAGGCACCCCGAGTTCTTAACAGTTTTAAGCTCAAGGTAACACCGGACTTTGTGAGCCAATGACAAGGAGAAAAATAATAGTACCGATTTACAAAAGAGTATCAAATCAATGCAAAACCAGCAATGGGGTCAAGCCCTCCTGGATGGTCTGCTCATGACCCTTTATGCTCACCCTTAACCATCTCCCTAACTTGGCCCACCCCTCCACCCTGGCCCTATCTAATGTTTTAATATTTCAGAAGGTCGTTGTTACTATTTCCAGAGGGTGGGGACATATTGACTAACTCTGTCAATATTGACTTTCTTCCACCTGAAGACAGATGCTGAGACTGCCCTCCAAGGGGAGGCCCAAAGAATTCTGGGACAAGTAAAATTAAAGAACTATTAGAGAACTATTAAGAAAACATTTAATAGGGGTGCCTGGGTGGCTCAGTCGGTTAAGTGTCTGACTTCGGCTCATGGTTCGTGGATTGGAGCCCCGCATCAGGCTCTGTGCTGATGGCTCAGAGCCTGGAGCCTGCTTTGGGTTCTTTGTCTCCCTCTCTCTTTGCCCCTCCCCTGCTGTGCTCTGTTTCTCTCTGTCAAAAATAAATAAACATTAAAAAAAAAAAAACAAAACCAGAAGAAGAAAGCATTTAATAAAGCAGGGTGACAAAGCAATTAAGAACCTGGAATCAGAGCCAGATAGCCTGGGCTCAAGCCCCAGCTCCCCCACTTAGCTGCTGTGTGACCTTGGGTAAGTCACTTAACACCTCTGTGCCTTTATTTTCATCTGTAGCTTGGGGACATGATATTTAGCTGGGAAAGTACAGGTGGTACAGAACTAAGCACTGGATGTATAATAATGAATATTCACGAATCCAGTAATGGCTAGCATGGGGTTACGTACATAGGTTTGTTCTTTGTTCTACCTGGGAGAACTCCTACATATCCTTTAAGACCCAGCAAAAACATGCCCTCCTCCAGGCAGCTTTCCTGTCTCTTCTCTTAGTCAAAGCCCTGGCGCCCTTCTCTGTCTCCCACTTTCTCCTCCGCTCCTACCCAAGCTTTGCCTCCTGGAGCTCAAGTGTCTGTGTTCAGCGGAAGCCTTGACAGTTGGCTTTTCTTTCTCTAACGCAAGTGCCTGACTTAAGCTTTGACTGCTAAGTCATCGGCTTTAACTGGATGAAGTCTATCTGGGATAAACACATTGCCAGCCACAGAACTAGATAAAGAGCCAGGATCCTCCCCGTCTCCCCTTCCCCCACCACATCCCCACCACCAGGCTCCTTTATCCTTTATTTTAAAGATCCTGGTTGATTTAGGTAACTGGTCATTGGGTTGCTTTTTATTTTCCCTTCTTTTCTTTCTTTCTTTCTTTCTTTCTTTCTTTCTTTCTTTCTTCCTTTTCTTTTTTTCTCTTTCTTTTCTTTCTCTCTCTTTCTTTTCTTTTCTTTCTTCCTTCCTTCCTTCCTTCCTTTCTTTCTTTCTTTCTTTCTTTCTTTCTTTCTTTCTTTCTCTCTCTTTCTTTCTCTCCCTCTCTCTCTCTCTCTCTTCCCACGCTTTAAATTCTCTTATGTTTTAAATTCACCAATAGGGGGTGAGCCCCAGAAACCCTCGGCCCCCACCCTCGCCCCCAATACAAGCAGAGCTCCAGGCACATGTGTGCTGGCTTTCTGTCTACTGGCTACTCACCTGCTTATCTTGTACGCTCCGGGGCTGGCAAGCAATAGATTTTCTTTCTTCGGAGTTTCCAGAGGGTTCTTGCTGATGTGCAGCTTGTGGTCATGACCACAGGGGTCCATCCAGCTGTAATCGGTTTGGCAAGGGGAGATATGTGTGGTTAGCTCGGGAGGCCTAGGTGAGCGCCCCTAAGGCTGAGACTTGCACAAAGCATTGTGTCTGGCTCTGTCTCCCCCATATTAAGGGCCTCTAGGGACGGGGCCCAGGGCTAGCTTCTTTCAGATTTTTCTGGGTCCCCAGCACTACCTGGCACTGGGCAGGGACAGCGAGGGGGCAGGGTGTTTGCTGAGGAATAACTGTCTAGGGCTGAATGAATCTGCACTAAGTTTCAAGCTCCTGACCCTGGCATTGCGGCTCCCCTATCTCCTTGCCCCCGTATTACAGCCCTAAGGACATCCTCGCTCTAGTCAAAACTGACCAAGCTCTCTTCCCCTCCACGCCTTCACCCATGCTGTGCCCCTGCCAGGAAAGCCCTTTTTCCAGCTCCATTGTTCAAAGGAAACTGAAAATTCCTCCCGCTTCTCTGGTCTCTGCCAGCCCTGTCCCTCCTTCTGGCCCCACCTGGGCCCCATGCTCTGTCTTCTAGAGGTCTGGGATGGGGCTGAGGCTCTTGGGGTCCCGGGCTCGCCCGGCAGGGGGCAGGCACAGAAGTGAGCACGTTGCCGGCTGAGGGATCCCCACCCGGGCACGTACCTGGGAGACCCCTGGGCAGCCGAGGCTCTCACTCTCGCTGTGCAGGGAGCCTGCAGGAACCTCGGTTTCGGTTCAGGGTCTGCACGTCAGCGGGGGTGGGGCTGCTGCCCCCAGGCTGTTCCTGTTTCCTTGAGCAGGTGAGCCCCAGGGGCGGGACCAGGACAAACCTGGTCGCAAGGGCTCTCTGCAGTCCACAGAACTGCTGAGCTGCAGGTAGAGGGAGGCCCCTGCTCTGTGAAGACCGTGACCAGCCTTTATTGAGCACCTACTGTGTGCCAGATCCTCGGGGGACAGAGAGGTGATCTCAAGAGGTGCAAGCCCCACCCTCCTGGCTTCCAGAATCTAGCGAGCAATGAAGAATAAGAAATTAATTGCTAATGTCTCAGAGCAGACAAACTGCTGGAAGGGGGAACGGGAGTTGCAAGAACCTCAGAGGGGGCTTCGGTGATCGGGAGGAAGTGGCACTTAGGGACAGAGAGGAGTTCACTTGATTGAGGGGTGCAAAAAGAGAGGGCTCTAGGAGGAGGCTCTGAGGCAGCGTCAGGCCTGGACAGGCCGGGGCCACATCGTGCTGTCCTCTGTAATGAAACAAAGCACCGTCTCTAAAATGGTATTTTATGACCGTGTTGGCACTGAGACCCAGAGAGTCCAGGCTGGATTCGTTATTATATGCTCACTATTATTGTATTCATTTTTTTTTTCCTTCTGATTTTAAAACACCGCAACGGTCTGGGGAGCCCTACACACAATGTGGGCCCTGCGTGGAGGAAATAGCACTGAACGGGTCAGGCAGCCCCGGATGTGTGCTACAGCTCCTCCCCCGGCACATGGGCAAAACCACTTCCTTCTCCTCTTTCAGGCAGAAAGGGGCTGAGCTGGGGGCCTCTCCTCGGGCCCATCGCCCTGGTCCAGGGTCAGTGGCCTCCCCACCTCGTGCCCCAGGGGTGGGGGGTGGCACGCGCCTGTCCTAGAGGCGCTGTCACTTTAAAAAGCCTGGCCATGGGAGTCTCATTTGCACGAAGTTCAGTCTCCAGAAACGTAGGGTGTCTCAGGCCACTTCTAGCCTGGCCAGCTGAGGCCCCATCACAGAAGGCTCCATTCTGATTACCTTGACCTGCTCGGGGCATGTGGTCTTACACACAGTAAAGGCCTCCCCTGAGCATGTCACAACAGAATCAACCCCCAGCCCTTGGTGACCACAGTCCTCAAAACCGTGAACGGGCAGGTGGCCCCTAGAGGGACTTCCAGGAAAGGACCAGCCAGCCACAAGATATGGGGCTGGGACTCCAAGGCCCCTTCCTCTCTTGTGCCACATTCTGGGCTTTTCACTCGAGGCCCCAGCTGGTGAGTAGGACTTCCATGGCCCCATGTGGGGTGGCTCTCTGGGTAGGGACCACAGTGCCTCTTCAGCCCTGGGGACATGCGGGGGTGGGACAGCCAGGCTCTGCCAACGCTGAGCTTTCTGTGTTTTCAACCGTTCTATTCGTCCCACAATGCTTTCATTCTATTTGTTAATTCATTCTCTCCACAAACATTGGCTGAGCCCCAACTGTGGGCACCATGCTAGATGCTAAGGATGGAGAAGACAAGACAGGCACTGTCCCTGCCCTGCTGGAGCCCACAGTCCACGGGGAGACGGTTGTCGCGCAAATCCACATGCAGGCCAGGCTTGCACAAGTGGGAACAGCAAGGGCAAAGGCCCTGTGGCAGGAAGAAACCGGGCACGCCCGCGGAACAGACAACAGTTGAGGTGTCCAAAGAGTGGACATAACCGGATGTCCATCAACGGATGACTAGATTAAAAAACCGTGGTCCATCCTTTCAACGGATTATTATTCAGCCGGGCAAAGCAGTCTTCACATGTGCTACATGATGGATCTAGAAAACTATGCTGAGTGAAAGAAGCCAGACACAAAAGGCCATATCGCATGCGATCCCGTTTATATGGAGTGTCCAGAACAGGCAAATCCAGAGACAGAAAGACTAATGGTTGCCAGAAGGCTGGAGGAGGGGGTCTGGGGAGTGACAGCTCATGGGGACCGAGTGAGGAGAATGTGTTAAAATGGACCACAGGGATGGCGGCACATCGCTGTGAATATGCTGAAAGCTGCTTAATTGCACTTCGGTGGGTGGACGGTTCGGTGGGTGGATTAGATCTCAATAAAGCCGTTATTAAAAAAAAAAAAGAAAAAAGTCGAGGAGTCATCTCTCCGTCTGCCACTGCATCAAAGCTCCTCTCTCAGCAAAAGGCCGGGTCTAAGGCAGGACGGAGGTTCCGGGACCCCAGCCTGACTCGGCAGGGCGGGGCGGGGGGAGGCAACAGGTGCAGACATGGAGCATCATGGGGCAAATACAGCTCAGAGCCGTGAGCTATTTACGTGACTTGTGCCCCGTTAAGAGACGAGATGCGAAAAACAGAAGTGGGTTCTGCTCTTGGGGAGCAAAACAAACAGCGATGCTAATAATAACGATGATGAGCACGATGCTGACAGCAGCCAATCCCTCAGTGACATGTGTCTATCCCAGGCTGAGATGCGCCATCCAGAGAGAGAGGGAGAGTGAGAATCCCAAGCACGCTCCGTGCCATCAGTGCAGAGCCTGATCTGGGGCTTGACCTCACAAACCGCGAGATGACGACCTGAGCCGAAATAAAGGGTTGGGCGGTTTGCCGGATGAGCCACCCAGGCGCCCCCAGGCCTGTCTTTTAAATTAACGGGCATCCTGAGGACCCCGGACCCAACACCTGGCCACAGCTGCGTACCTGCAGGGAACGTGTGGACATAAAAATCCGTTAACGCTGATCTAGTCCAATCTATGATTTTACTGATGAAATTAAAACTAAGGAAAGAACTAAGATAAGCTGTAAAAAAAAAAAAATCCGTTAACTTTAAAACGAGCTTTAATTTGTTTGTTTTCCTTAAGTGCATTTATCAATGTAAACAGAGCATGTTAAGAAATTTCAGGGGAGAGCAGACTATTGCTGGTATGTTGGTTTTAATTCCAAAAAGAAGAAACTACAACGCCAATGGCTTGGACTGACAGCAGCTTGGGGCGGGGCGGGGGCGGGGGGGTGGCGGAGAGTGGGGGGGAAGGATAAGAAACAAATAAAGGCTCCCTGGTGACGCCTCTCCGACCTGGCTACCTGGTCCAATTGCAGTCTCTACAGGAGGGCAGAGCTGTCACAACAGAACCTGGTGACGGCAGCTAAAAACCAACTCCGACTGCTATGCGGCCAGCCTGTCGCCTTGGGCCTCGGCCAGCGCCGAGCGCGGCCTCACGCTCTTGGCCACGTCCGGCCAGAGGTGCGCACGGGCTCCCAAGCACCTGGGTCTGCCGCTGGAAATCAAAGATGGAATCACTTCATGGCACTACAGATCTGGAAAAATAAAAAATCTCAGCTAGAAAGAACGTCCAGTTTGGAGACAGCAGGAGGGAAGAGGACGCGGGGGGTGGGGGGCGGGGGGGCTGCCCGGGGGCCCAGAGGCAGACAGATGCCCCAATCACAGGTGGACCGTGTGTGGTTGGTTGCGTCTTCGGGGTCACGCGTGGCGTCCCCTCGGTGCTCAGGCGGGGAATGCCGAGAGAGGCCCACGGAGCCGGCCGAGGCTGGGCTGCAGACCAGCACCTGGCTGTGAAACAGGAAGCGCTCCCCCCACGCTTCTTTCCTCAGGATTTCCGTAATTTGTGCTTCCCTTTGGTCTGGCTTGACAGTTAAGAAGAGAAAGGGGGGGGCGGGAAGAGAATGGTTTTTGTCACTTGTCCAAAACTGACAGAAGAGGAGAAGGCAGGCGTCAGATGTGCTGGCTGGACGCTTTGTGGGCCCGGCATGCGTCGCCTCGCTCAGGGTGTGGGGGCCCGGCACTCCTGGAACCGTCGCTGGGCTCCGGGGCCTGGCTTCTGTGGTGGGGACGTGGACGGGCTTTCCGGTGGGGCTTCGGTTGTGCTGCAGGGAGGCCTGGAGACAGAGGCCCACCGTGCCGGCTGATGTTGGCGGCCACAGCTCCGCTCCAGCTTCCTGTCTGGTCACGTGGTGAGAGGGCCCGTTCCGCAGACCAGAAAAATAGCAAATCCTTAACTCATTCCATCTCCAAAGTTGAAAAAAGATCAGACAGTTACTAAAATCAACAATTTCTCAACTGTGTCTGGTGGCCATGGGCCCGGTGGCCGCGGCACGGCAGGGAGTGTTGGGGGGGGAGGGCCCCCGGCCGAGCGAGGGGCTCGCTCAGGGCAGGCACAGTCAGCTCGGCTGAGCGAGGCTCAGAGTAAGGCAGTGCTCCTCACAGAAGAACACATCGGAAAAAGCTGCTTCTCTTCTGCTGGTCTGGGGTGATTTTGACTCCCTGGCTGCTCCCTTGGGGACTGTTGCCTTCCTGAAATTGCAAAGGGTTTTGCAAGGTCATGGCTGGGGATCAGCACTATGTCTCTTAACCAACCGGCCCACCGACCAATGAACCAACCACCCACCCGTCTGCCAGGATCTGGATGGTCCATCCACCCACCCGTCCCCTCCCATTTGTCAAACCTCTGCCACCTTCCAACCATCCATTCATCCAACTGTCCCTTCCAACTCGCTTTTTACAAACCCCAGATCTGCTACGTTTCCCCCCCTTTCCAACCACTCATTCTGTCAGTCTTTCAGTCGCCTGCCCGTCCCCCGTTCCATTCATCTCCTCGACAACTTTCCCACCATTTGTTGACCCATCTCATTCTCCTTTCCCTACGTCCGTCCCTCTATCCATCTATCCGTCTGTGCTCAGCCCCTCCCGGCGAGGCAGCCCAGGGGCAGTGGAAAGACTGCCTCCTGGGATTGAGGGGAGGCTGGGCTCAAGGTCGCAACGCCACTCACACAGGACTCCCCGTAACTGTGTGCCAAGGCTCGGACCCACCTCTCCCCTTGTCCACCTTCTGCCCCGCAGCTGGTGGCATAAGCCCTAATCTCTGATCTCGTCTGCTCAGTCCATACTGACACCCATCCACCTCCCCCAGGTTTCTGAGGAGTGGCCTAAATGCGTCACTTGAAGCCTCTGCGAGCTGGCCCCTGCCTACCCTAGGAACTCAGACCCTGCTTTCTGCCGTTCTACTGTTTGCGTGCTTTGGTCTCCTTTTGACTAGTTTCTTCTCGCCTTTGTGCTCTTAGGTAAAACCTGAAGTTTTATTCAGGCAACTACCAAACGCTTATGTGGTGCTAGGCGCTTTTGTGGGCGCTGGGCAGGCAGGGGTGAACAGGACAAAAGGTCCCGCTGGGGGCAGACAAATCGCACAGGTAATCAAATGAGCGGCGCTTTCCACTGCAGCGAGTAATGGGACAAAACAGGTGAAGGGTGGAGAAGCGTTTCGATGGCGATGTCTGAGCGGAGACCTCTCGGAAGCGCGGCCAGGGATGGTCCAGGGGCCGTGGTCAGCGGAATAACTGCCCCCCGAGATGTCCACGCCCTCGTCCCTGGAACCTGCACAGACGGTACCTGACGTGGTGGCAGAGACTCTGCAGACGCGATTGAGGAGGGGTGGGGAGAGCGGCCTGGATCACCCAGGTGGGCCCCATCTAACCCTGTGACTCCTTAAAAGCAGAGAAACTTTCCAGCCGTGGTCGAGGACGAGCGGGACGAAGGAAGCAGGAAGCAGGGTCAGGGAGGTGCTGGGTGGCTGGCTCGGAAGACGGAGGAAGGGCTCACAAGGCAAGGAATGTGGTGGCTTCTAGAAGCTGGACAAGGCAAGGCGGCGGGTCCTCCCTGTGGGGAGGGCACCCCTGCTGACACCTTGGTCTCAGTCCAGCGAGACCCGTTTCAGACTTGTGACCTCCAGAACCGTCATGCTCGTGTGTCGTTGACGCTACGAAGCTTATTCTGGGAATGCATTCCAGCAGCCTTAGGACATGGATGTGCGAGGGGGGCGCCCACTGGGCCACTCCTGCCAAGCCGGACCGCCACTTTCCCCGGTGGAGAGGAAAGTCTAAAGGAACGTGGGGCATGTGAGGACAAAAAAAGGCCTGCAGTGGACGGCAGGGAAGCGGCAGGGTGACAAGGTGGAGAGGGTGGCAGCGGCCCGGACGGGTTGTGGGGACGCAGTGTGTGCTCAGCGGCGAGGAGCGCTGGGTTGAGCGGAGCAGGAGAGCACCAGCGGTCCGGGAGGAGGGTGCTGGCGGGGCCCGGCTTCCCCTGATGCTCTAGGAGGGGAGGCAGGGGTGGGCAGAACTGGCCGTCTGAGTACCACAGATACGAACTTGCAACTAGCACATAGACAGTTCTGGAGATCTGATGCACGGCACAGCGATTACAGTCAAAGTTGCTTAAGAGACCAGATCTGAATTGTTCTCAACGCAAAAGAGAAACGATAAGCACGCGAGTATGTGAGATAATAGAGGTATCAGCTCCCAACGTCTTAAAACCAATGTCCTGTAAGCCTCAAATTTACACAACGTTCAACGTCAGTGGCATTTCGATTAAAAAGACAGATAGGAAGCCGTGGAGGCTGCAACTCTGCATGTGAACAAAGGTGACAGGGAATGAGAAGGCGTTTAACCGTGAAGAGAGGTCGCAAGGAGTGTGGCTGCACATCCGTGTTTCACAGTCTGGGCCTTGGAAGGACACGGCACATTCTAGGGGCAGTCGACAGGCCGATGCCGAAAGCACAGGCTACGGAAAAAGTGAGTGTGATGCTTAGTGTCACCGCCAGGGGGCGAGTGTCAGAAGGATCCTCTAGAATCAAACTCCGGCTGAAGAGAAACAAAATTACAGGAACACTGCACGCCGTCGTCGGGCCGTGCGTCTGCTTGCGTGGACACGGTCCTGTTTTGGCTAAAGGGCTGCCACTAAATGGATGCCATCCCTTATGACTGAATTCGCAGCATCTTAGAATTCCGGAGGCATGTTTTCAGTCAGACGTGACCTACCCGAGTGGCATTTTGTGTCATGTGCGCACTCGCGGGTGACCAGGCGTAATGCAGGCCAACGAATAGCTCACTTCGTGCCCTTGAATCAGACAGCGAGGGGTGTCACCTGGCCAGGAAACGGGGGCCACTGGAATGGAGGGCTCCGGGCCAAGACTCCCAGCAGTGTTTAGGGGCTGAACACGCCCAACGTAAACTCGAGTGTGTAGATGTGACCAAAGAAAGTGGTAGTTGTAGAGAGTGGGGACCATGAAACAAAAAGGCCAGAAAACAGACAAAAGGGCGGATGTGGAGGGATCCAGGTGGGACCTCTCAGAGGCCCCAGGGCCCTGGCACCCACTGAAGGCCACAGAACTGTCACAGCCAGCAGAACTTGGGGTGGACTCATCAAGACAGAAAGCTGGTGGCTGTCAGCCCTGCGGGGGGGGGGGGGGGGGCGGGGGGGCCCTCTCCCCCCCAGGGGGGGGGGGCGGACTGGGGCTCTGGGCCTGCCTGGGGCTTTTCTGCAGGAGGCTCTCTCTCCTCACACGTGCCATCTCCCAGGTAGGACGGCAAGGGCCGCGTGTCCCCTGCTGGCCCATGAACTTAGTAGGGAGCACCTGTCACGGAGCAGCTCCGGGCCCCAGAGCAGCGTGTCCCGTTGTGGATGCCCAAACCACTCCTGCTAACTCCTGCCCCTTTCCCAGAGATGCTCGACTGGGTCTAGCTGGGCCCCGAAGAGCAGGATCTGCCCGGGGAGGCATCACAGCACTGAGGCCAAGGGTGGCTGGCTCCAACAGGGATCCATGCAAGGATTCAGAAAGCACATACACTCACCAGTTTTTTGTCCATTTTTGCTTTGATGTCTCTGGCGAGAGTGAAAAATGCCTGTGGAATAAGGATGTTGTCAGGGCCGCGGGAGGAGGAAGCGGGTAGGGACCTGCTGGTGCTGGGCCACTCCCGTGTAGGAGAAGTGGCGGGACAGTGGGGTGGGCAGGCGAGCAGCGTCAGGGTGGCTTCCCGGGTGGGGTCTCACCTGTCCAGCCCCATCTCCTGCCACCACTGGGTCACTCCTGCCAAGCTGGACCGCCACCTCCCCTGAGCCAATGACCTGGGACATGGGGTCACCCTTGACTGGACACAGAGGAAACTGAGGTTCAGAGGGGTCGAGTGACTTGTCTGAAGGCACCCAGTGCCTAACTGACAGAGCCAGAAGGATCTGGGAGGAGGGCCCAGTTTTCCACCCCCGACTCCTGTGCTCTGTCCACTTTTGCCCCCACCTCTGACGGTCAGGTCAGGGGCCAGGCAGAGAGAAAAACAAGCCATTCTTAGCCAAACACACTTCGCGTGGGGTCCCTGCCAGCAGGGAGGCCTGGGAGGGCCAGTGCCAGGTAAAGGTTTGCCTCCCCATGCTTGACGAGGCTCGAGCTGGCCCCTCTTGGTAGGGAGGCAGAGTCTCAACGAACGCCCACGTGACGTGGAATATTCTGTTGTGAAGGCTGGTTTCGGTGCTAGGGAAGACCAAAGTGGTGGGCCTAAGGGTCTGGGGGACAGTGAAGGTCTCCCTGTGAGGGGCCACTTGGGCTGGGCCCTGAGGGGAAAGGGGGTGCAAGGAGGGTGTGGCACGGGTGGCCTGGGATGGAAAGTTGTGGGCAAGGCCCAAGCTGTGGGTGGCACACACCGCCTGGGGCTGGTGAGGGAGGGCCTTCTGTGCCAGGCGTATTGGGCTGAGGTTGGGAGCAACATGGAAGGTGCATTTTGGAAAGACCACTGGGGCAGTGGGATGGAGGTTGGCAGATCAGCTCCACGGAGAAGAGCGGGTGGCCCGGGCCAAAGCTCAGTCATCTGGGCTTGCTGACCAGGGCCTGTCTGTGAGGGTGGCAGGGCCGAGGGCACACATGTGGAGCTGGGCCTGGGCACCTGTCAGCTGGGACTCTCTGAGGCCGTTTCTCCATTGGTAAAACGGCGCCTGCTCCCCAGGGCTGCCCAAGAACCACTGAGGTAACAGCCTAGGTGCCCAGCCAGGGCCTGCACCTGCTGACGTCAGAACATGGCAAGTCCCTCAAGGGGCCTGGCACACTGCCTAGAAAGTGCCGCGCGGCCAGCCGGATGAGGGACCGACCTTAGGCAGCCCAGGGCCTGAGGTCGGTCCCCCTGGTAGAGCCTCCCTAGAGGGTGCAGCCTGTCCCTCAGCCCGGAGGGCCCAGGACTCACGTTCTCCACGTTGATGTTGGCCTTTGCACTGGTCTCCATGAACTTGATTCCATAGTCCAGGGCGAGCTGTGTGGAAGGGAGATACACACGTGCATGTTAGCCACTAGGTACCCCTGAACCCCACAAACCCTGAGCCAGGGGCAATGCAGGGGCAGGAGTTGGGGGGGGGTCTCAGGCCATGGATCTGACTTCCTGGGCTGCTCCCTCAAGTCCCCAGTGGAGAGCAGGCGGTGAACATCCCTGGCAGGAGGGTGGAGGGGGCGTGGCTCAAACCACGGCTCTCTCCTCTGCTTCCTGTGGGTCCCACAGGTTCCAACCGGATGCCTTAAGGAAGCACACAGAGCACATCTCAGAAGCCGCTGCGTGTGCAGTCTTTAGACGGAAGCCCAGCGGAGGGAGTGCCTTCCACTCTCCCTTTATCCTGAGTCCCAGACCCCCTCAGTCTTGTACAAGCCAGGCTGGCCGGTTATTGTATGCTTGTAGAGACTGTGAGAGAGTCTCCCCCAAAGCCCACTCGGCGAGTGAGCAATCGGAGACCCTCTGGGGCAGAACAGGCCTCCATGCAGAGAACCCTAAAACCCTGAGGTCCCTGTGCCACGAGGTGCCAGGCCCACGCCGGTGGCCATGCCCACCTTCTCTCCCCGTTCCTTGGACACTTGTCTCTTGTCGTTCACGTCACACTTGTTCCCGAGTATCATCTTTTCGACATCTGCAGAAGCATGCTGAAGGGGAGGGCAGACAGGTGGTGAGAGGTCAGAGGCCAACACACAGTCTGTCCCCCAAAATCCGCGTGGTGGGCCAAGACTGCTGACACACCCTTGTACAGGGGACGAGCTGAAGATCAGAGAGGCTGAGCGGCCTGTCCCACGTCACACAGCCAACACAAGAGCAGAGTCCAGGTTCTGGCTACTACTCTGACCGAGGACATGCTCTCCGGCTGCTGAGGACAGCTTCCCTACGGGCTGTGTCACCCAGGCCCCGAGGTCATCCCCGGGCTCCTGGCAGGGTCTGGCCTACGGAGGCAAGCGAGGCTGGGAGATTTACCCCCGCTCGCCTCCCTCCCTCCCTGCCTCTTCCGCTGGAGGCCCCAGCTGCTCTCCCAGGACCTTTCGCCCCACTCCAGCTTGCTCCGTTTGGACTCTGGAAGTGGGCAGCGCCTGGGGTGGCAATGGCCCCCCCACTGCAGCCAGCCCCGGGGTGTCCCCATCCCCTGGCGCCCCCCACAGCTGCCTCATGCTTGTAAAGGGCTCCTCCTCCAACCCTTTCTTGGGCTCCAGTGGAAGGTTCCACGCTTCCCGAAGGACGAGGGTACGGAAAGGGACCTCGTCGTGTAGCTCAGATCAGATCAGGTCTCGTGAAACACTGCTCCGCTCCCTAACTTCCTGTTAACTGCAAGACCCTCTCGCCCACTGGCCACAAACACTGAGTTTCCACAAGGACCAATGGGAGTGGTTCCTTGTCCTCAGCCCGGGCACGGCCTCCGGCCAGCAGACCATCAGGTCTCACAGTGGGCCTGTCAGGATGGCGGCCTGGAGCCACTGCTCACAGATGTCATCAGCCGTGCCGTGACCTTTGGCCGTGGCTTTATGGATGGGTGAAGTCCTCTCGCTGTACCTCAGACCCGAAGCCCCACCTGGTGAGTCACCGAGAGGCACAAGTGCTGTCGTCCAAGAAGGCTTTGTTGGGGTGAGCCTGTCTGGGGAGCCAGAAGGCGGGGACGCCAGCTTTGGGACAGGGAGGCGGGGCTAACTGCCTTCTTTTCCCTCCTGGGTTCAAGGTCTGCTTTCCCAGCCAGCTGCAGTCGAAGAGCTGCTGGCTTGAACTCATATGGCTCAAACTAGCTCACACCCCGCTCTGCTGAAACTCAGAGTACAATCTGAAACGCCTGTCTGCCAAATGCAAGGGTCATGCCTATCCTGGAACCTCCCGTTTCTAGAAAGCACCAAATGCTCACAGTGATCAAGAGCTCAGGTATCTCTTCTCTCATGGCTGAGACATTGCCCAAACCTGACAGCCCCGGTGGGGAAATTAATGGGCTCTCAGGGCCACCCTATGATGACACAAGGCCCATGTGTGGTCTGCAGGGTCAGCCGCCTGGGTTCCGGTCCCCATTCCGGGTACATCCCTGGCCATGAAGCTCTTGGCAAGTGACTTCTAGGGGTCTCTGTGCCTCAGTGAGCTCATCTCTTATCCGAGGAGCTCTGGGGTGGGGACCGAGGTGGGGACACGCATGAAGTTCCTCTGCACGTGAGGGGCGCAAGCCTTACCTCCTCAATATTCCGAATCCAGTTCCGGATGTTGTCAAAGGATTTCTCGTTGGTGATGTCATAGACCAGCATGATGCCCTGGGCGGGAAGGGAGACAAACGTGTGCTCTGGACAAGCTGCGAGCTGAGGGGGAGGCCCCAGCAAGGTGGGGTGGCCGAGACCCCAGCAAGACACCCCTCCTGCCAACTCCCTCCACTCCACCCCTGGGGCCCTTCCTTCTGCTGGACTCTAGGACCGGCTCCTCCCTGGTCGCCCAGGCTCTAGTCCTGCCCACCCCGCCACCAAGGTGACCCTTCACCCTGCAGACCAGACCCCACCACACTCGTGCTTGCAGACGAGCCTCGCGGGCTCCCCAGCACCAGCAGGGCACATGTGCCCATGGCCTGGCAGCTCTGGGCATCCCACCTGCCTCCCAGCCCCATGTTCCATGGCCCCAGGGCCCACAGTGCTCCCCTTCACTCAGCCCACCCTGCCTGAGTCTCCTCCGAGCACCTACTGCGCACCGCGTTCTATGGTAGGGTCTCGTTGAAGCCTCACAGCCCTCACAGGTGGGTCCAGCTGTCCCCACTCTGCAGACGAGGACCCAGAGGTGTGGGACGGCCAGGCCCGCCTCCCTTCCCATGAGAGAGTAAAGGGCGTAACTGGGGTCTGAACCCTGGATGGCCTGATCCTGACACTCTTGTGTGTTCCAATGACTCCACTCACGGGGCCAGCTTGGAGCGTGGGGCTGGGCGGCACTGAGGCCCCTAAGGGTCCGTTACCCACGTGTGAGCAGGTAGGAGACAGCGCAGGAGTCCCTAAAGAGCTGCAGAGTGAACCCACCTCCACCTGGGCCCGTGACCTTGCCGTCACTGCGAAGGACACGTGTCCCTGTTTGATACAGAGCAAACTGAGGCCCACAAAAGCGCCCTTAAAGATTCAAGCCCAGGAAAGACTGACCCTGAACAAGTTGGTCACACCAGCTCCCATTAGGAACCTCCCTGGGCCCTCATCAGCACCAAGTAATGCCGAGGGCCACCTTCCAGGTACAGGGCCCCAGCTGTCCTGGGCCGGCCTGGCTTACTCCATGTGCTCAGGCCACCCCCTCCCGACGGCCCGGCCCTGCATCCGAGACCGCTGGTGCCGGCCAAGACGTCCCTGAGGCTGCCCGAGTCTGCAGAGTGAGAACGTGGGCTGCGGGCACTGGGTGGAGAGCGGCGAGGACGTGTGATAGGACCTCAGGGACGGGACAGGAGAGCCCCTGCAATTCCGAAGCCCCGCCATGAACCCAAGGAGACACCCAGGGGCCTCGCAGCCTGCCACAACCGAGGCCCCGGCCAGGACCCCTCCGGAAGGCCATCTGGGGGCCCCCTTTGGGGAGACTGAACGGAGACCACCTGCAGGACAACCAGGAGCTTGTAGAGGCCGTGCTGTTGGCCACTCCCCAGCCAAGGCCAGCTCGAGTACGAGATCCCGGTGCGCAAACTCCCTAGGTCAAGCACCGCGGAGGCCTCTGGCCGTCGGGGCAAGAAACGCCACGAGGTCCTGAGAACTTTCCTCCCTTTTACCCAGGGACTGGCCCCTCGGGTGGCCCAGGGCTCTGGCCACCACCAGCAAGCTGACACCCCACGCTCCAGATTCCAAGGTCCCAGATATTCACCAACCGAGGGGTGGGGGCGGCGGGTGGAGCTATCAGGAGAGAGAAGTGCCGAGAAAACACAGGATCACCCTATTCCAGGTCCTCCGTGGAAACTCTCCTCGGGGCCCCAAGTGACCATGTTCCCAGCACCCACTGGGCACGGCTGCCCCTATCAGCTCGTAAGCTCCCAACGGGACAGCGGACACCCAATGTCCCCAAATTTGGGACCCAAGAGTCTAGTACCATGCAGGGAGAGGGCGATGGCTGCAGCGGGGGCAATGTTCTCTGAGCTACCCGGCAAGGTCACCCCTGGCCACACGTGGCTCTGCGGTGCCTAAAAAGTGCGACCAAGGGGCTGGATTTCTTACTTGCGTCAATTTACACTCAAAGAGCCACATGTGGTCGCTGGCTTTATATATGGGTTCTATAAGGCTGTATATAGATCCAATCTAGGACTGCAAGCCGCCAACACCCTGGCTCAGGCCAGCGTCATCAAGGGCTGGCTGAGGATGTGGGCCCTGGAGACAGCCAATCGGCACTGGCCCAGTCATTTCCTCTCTGCGTGAACTGAAGCAGGACATGGAACCGTGCTAGGCCTTAGGTCCCCTGTCAGTGAAACGTGGACAACCGTGGCACCCAAGCTCCGCTGTTAATGGCCAAGACCTGGGCCCAGCAGCTGGCACACGAAAGGCCTCAGAGAATGGGGGCCGTGGGGGGGCTATTTCAGCCCAGATGGGGAGGGGGCCTGCCTGAGGCCACACAGCAGAAGCTCCCCCAGGACCCCGGTTCCCCGAGGCCCCTGCCCCACCAGAGCACAGCCAGGTGGGAAGAAAATTAGCAAATAAATCTTAATGAGGAGTGCTAAGGTTGCAATGCACACGACTGAGTTTCTGTTATGTTTCAAAAGCTGTGTGGGATACTCTCAATGCCTCCATTCATTTCTGCCGTCCACCAGTATTTCCTGAATACCCACCACATACCCAGCGTGGTCCCAGGCACGGGGCATACGGCAGTGACCGAGCCGTGGCACTGCCCTCACAGAGCTTGTGGTCTTGCAGAGGAAACAGGCATGTATGCGGTCACATGATGGGGTGTGCACCAGGCGCCGGAAACGGGGCGATGGCCATCCGCCCTCGCGGCTGCCCGGAACGGAGTCCTGTTCTCTGTTCCACTTTCCAAGTAAGGAGATGCAGCTCAGAGGGTGGCCCAGGGTGCTGAGCCAGGGGCCAGGGCTCTACCTCCCGCTCCCAGACCCTGAGTGCTCCACTGTGTGCACACCTCACATGTGCTCGACCCACTCGGAGGGCAGGAACCCGGCCTATTCCGGGTCCTCCTCTGCATCTAGCTCAGGCCTGGCCTAGAGAAGGGGCTCCGTAAAAGCACCTGAGGGATGGGGAACAAGTCTTCCTGTGATAGCACCCTGCCTCTGGCCCGGGGGACCACACAACGGCCAACTGCCCGGAGCAAGCCAACTCCTGGATGATGTTCAAGTTTTCAGTAGCAAATTCCACAGAGACTGACACAGGCCACGTGAGCGCTCCTAAGTGTTGGGGCATGCTATCTCCAATTTCACTGACCTCACCTAGAAGAACCGGCTTCCTCTGTCTTCCCTCATTCCCAAAGAATTAACCGTCCTTAAACCCTGCATTGTCCCTGAAGCAGAAGAGGATGTATGTCGGGGTGGGGGCAGGGCACATAGCCTTTTCCTAAAACTAACCCGGGACCGAGGACCCCGGAGGAGCCCGAGCACGGACTCCCCAGAAGCATCCGGGTTCGGGCATTCACGAGAGTGATGTTCACGTGGACTTTAAAAAAAGAAACGAAAACCAGTCCATACCATTGCACCCCTGTAGTAGGCCGTTGTGATCGTCCGAAACCGTTCCTGACCAGCTGTGTCCCTAGAGGAGAAGAAGGGAGAGTGGTGACAGCAAACACGAATCGTCATCACCGTGGGAACAACGGGTACTCAGCCGGGATGGACGCGGGTCGTTTCCTAATTCACTGTCCGACTGTGGGACAGCACCTTTGTCCTCTACTCTTAGTGAGGAGGAAACGGTGACTCAGGGGTGTCAAAGACCTGCCCCGTAGGGCGTAAAGTCATTCCCTCCAATGACCCCTCTGCTGCACCTCTGTTTCCTGGGGATTCTTCCCAGAGTTTCCGGCTCACAGAAGAGCCGAGATCGGATGTCAGCTGTGAAAATCCAGGGCCATGCTGGCATGGAAGGGGCCGGTCACATGGCTGGAGGGGTGTACCTTCATGCTTGCTTGCTGTCTTGGCAGAAGCCAGGGAGCAAGTCTTCCCTCGCTGGTGCAGGGCGCCACCTGGGTGAGACACATCGTGCCCAGCCCAGCTCCTGGCACAGGGGGCATTCAGTGCTCGGTGTAAAGACGGCCTAACTGATTGGTGGCGGGGCCAGGGCAAGCCCCATGTCTTTTGTCTCTGGATTCGGGGTTCCTTTCGTGACCCTGCGAGGGTTCTGCATGGCTGGGCTGCACGGAGGCCCCTCAACCTGGGGCTCGGCTGGCTTTCCGACACCAACGGCAGGTGACGTTAGTGGTTAGGAACAGTCATTTCTATCCTCCACCACGGCCCTAGTCTAGAGAAGCGTTAAGAGAGTCACTGACCCCATCGAGACTGCTGAGAGCAGAAGTAGGAAGAGAGGAGAAGAGGAAAGTGAAACTTCTGCCAGCTGCCGCCGTGTCACCTTGGACTCCGGGCGCCGAGGCTGCTGGGGAGCCACGTGGTAAAGATGGAGATGCTTCTAGGGCTTGTAACTTATGAGGCAGCCAGAGACCAGAGACCAGAGACCAGAGACCAGAGACGGGCAGATTCCCAGCTGACGAGGCGTCAGGTCTCATCCAGATTTCCACTCTGGAGTCAGACCAGAGGCGAACACCACGGGAGCCGAGGGGGCGCCCTGGGCAGGCAGAGCGATGCTCACGCTCTGAGACTCGGGGGAGGGAGACAGGCTGCGGGGAAGGTGGCTTCGTGGCCCCCCTCACGGCACTCCCTCCCCCCACAGGTGCTCGCTAGGGCAGGGAGACTTCGCCACCCTCTCACATGTGACTTCTTTTTCATTTCGCTCAAGGCTCATACTTCCCCGTGGGTGATGTGGCTGCAGGGCGGGGACTCCCTTTCCATCTGACCATCTGAGCTCAGCCTTCCTGGCACTTCCGAGGGGCTACAGACCCCAGTCAGCGACAGGGACTCACAACCTCTCCGATTTCATGTATCACAAGAAGTCAGCCCCAGGTAAGCGGAATAGAAAACAGGTCTTGCCACTGGGCCTGGCCTCAGCTTATTTTTAGTTCTGGGATTTCAGGTCTGTGGGCTAAAGAAGTAAGGCTTGGGGGGCGCCTGGGTGGCGCAGTCGGTTAAGCGTCCGACTTCAGCCAGGTCACGATCTCGCGGCCCGTGAGTTCGAGCCCTGCGTCGGGCTCTGGGCTGATGGCTCAGAGCCTGGAGCCTGTTTCCGATTCTGTGTCTCCCTCTCTCTCTGCCCCTCCCCCGTTCATGCTCTGTCTCTCTCTGTCCCAAAAATAAATAAACGTTGAAAAAAAAAAAAATTTAAAAGAAGTAAGGCTTGGGCTTCCCCGGGGGTGGGGGAGAAAAGAGGAAATGATGTCTGGCCTTCTTCAGCGAGCTGATAGGGTCAAAAGGAAACACTGGGCTGGGGCATGGCGTTGTCCCAAAGCCTTCACCACCGCCCAGGCACAGAGGGTACGCTCCAAGTCCAATGGAAGCAGGCCACTCGGAAGCCCAGGCCCAGCGGTGCCCACATCGAAATGCTGAGCTAACCCGGACTGGCAGCTATGTCCCCAGAAGCTGCTGACAGACTCCAGGCCCCAGTAACCAGCAGAGCCCAGTCTCTGGGGTTTCGGAAGAACGCCTCACGCGTATGGCTAGGCACAAAGAGGTGGAGGCCATGGTCACAGGGAGGGGGAAAGAGAGAGAGGCACCAAGGCTTCTGGCTCAAAGCACTCCCTGGGTGAAGGGGCGGAGGACGCCAATGCCTCTTACCATATCTGTAGCTTAATTCTCTTGCCATCGAGCTCTATGGTCCTAATTTTAAAGTCAATTCCTGAAAGAAAAGGAAAGAAAAGGCACATCACGGTCAGCCCACTGCCCAAGCTGCATCTGAGGCAGCCGCTGCCAACCTGTTACGGAGCACCTGCCTGGTACTGGGGCACCTGGGATCTCAGAAGCTCCCACAACAAGTCTGGAGGCGCCTGGAGAGAACTTTCTCCTCTCCTGGAAGGGGAAGCTGAGGCTCAGAGGGCAGACCGAGCTGCCAGGAGTGAAGCCCCAGGTGGCACAGGCTGGCGGGCAAACCCAGGTCCTTCAGGCGACAAAGCCTTGTTCTGTCCCCTCTGCCCACCAGGCAGCCTCTCGGAGTCGGCCTCCACGGAATCTTTCGAGGGCCAGAGCCCCACGCCTCCCGCCACCTAGCACCAGGCCCTCCCAAACACACAGGGCATGGAGCCCCAGGATGCCCCCCAATACTGCTCTCACGAACCTCCAGCCTTCGCACACGCCGTTCCTTCTCTGCGGGTGGTCCCTATGCCGCCCACCTGTCGCCCTAACAAACTTTCTCCTTTCATTTTTTCAAGTTTATTTGCTTGCGAGAGAGAGAGAGAGAGAGAGAGAGAGAGCGTGCATGCACGCGTGCATGGGGGAGGGGCAGAGAGAGAGGGAAAGAATCCCAAGCAGGCTCCACACTGTCGGCACAGAGCCCAACGTGGGGCTCGATCCCACGAACCATGAGTTCGTGACCTGAGCCAAAAGCAAGAGTCGGACGCTCAACCTCTGAGCCTCCACCAGACCTGCTGGAAGGTCGCCTTCCAAGAAGCCTTCCTGACCCTGCCCTCCTCTTCCACTCGTCGGCTGTAGTCCCCTTTCCCCAAGACCAGGGTGACCTCTCAGCCTCCTACCCCCTCAGTCCCCTCCCCAGCTTTCCTGACCACATTCAACCACGTCACGAAGCTAACCTCTGTTCCAAACCTGCCAGCGTGTCCACCAACGGATGGGCAGATAAACAAAACGTGGCCCACCCGTACCACCACCCGGCCGTGGAAAGGAATGAGGGCCTGACACACGCCGCGACAGCCGAAAACACCTTCCGGATGCTTCCGCCACCCCCTCGGCCCCAGGATGAAGTGAGAACAGTTGAGCGTGTGCGCCAAGGTCCTGCCTCGCCTGGCCGCCGCGCGGCAAGCAGCTCCCACGACTGTTTCCTAAATATCCCGCGCGCAGTCTGGACTCAGGGCTCTCGTGCTTGCTCTTCCCTCTCTTGGAACGTCGCTTCCTTCCATGACTTCCTGGCTCCCCCGGCCCTTCACTCAGGCCTCTGTTCAAGTCACCTCCCCAGGTGAGCCTTCCTGACCATCCTCACTCTTCTCTCCCCTCGCTTCTTTTCCTTCTTCGGGTGCACACCCTTGACAGCGCATATTTGTGCATTTGCTCCACGGATCTTGGGGTGAAAGTTGCCCATGGAAAACAGCCCAACCCTGCCTTTACCTCCGCGAGTTTGTTCTACATCTTTGCCCTCGAAGCCTGGAGGCGGGAGCCTGGCTTGAGCCCTCAGAACTGATGACAGGATGTTAATTCCATCGCTGCCCACCTCGGGAGCTGTCCAGGGGACCACAGGGAGTATCAGTCTGCACCTGAAATGTGCCCACTGGGACAGAAGCCCCAGGAGAGCAGGGACTCAGACGTCTTACTCATGGCTGTGTCTCCGGTAACTCAGCATGGCAGAGGCCAGCTACGTATCTGCTAGAAACTGATCACCCAGTCCCCCCCACACACCTTGACTACAGGCCTTGTTACATTGGTTTCCCTCTGATCCATCCCAGTCATTTCTTCAGCCCCTGCAGCCATGCTGGCACACAGCAGGCGTTGGGGAAAGATAGCAGGGCGAAAGAAATAAAAGCCACAGGGTGCCGTGTGGTTTACGGAGCACGTTCACGTCTGCCATGTGTCTCCCTGAAGGTACGAGTGAATGGGGCCCCGAGGAAGCCGTGGGAGCTGAGCCAGGCTGTGAAGAACCAATTCTGAACTTGGGCGCCGGGCCAAGTTCACACCGCCAACGATCGATGCAGCTTTTGAGAACGGGCTCTGGCAAAACGAAAGCTGGGCAGGAAATGAACAGCCACTTAATCCCTGATCCATAAAGACAACCCAGAGGTGTACTCAGTGCCAGTAGAGAATCACCTTTACACATTCAGTTGCATTTCAGGACTAAGCGGCCCAGTGTTGTTCCTTCCTAAAACATCCCCTACCTCCTGTCCCAGGTCCACAGGGACAGGTGAAATCAAGATGCCCTGTTTAATCGGCAAAGCCCCACAGCATCACTCTGTCCTAACCTCTTCCTGCGTTTCATTAACACACCAGATTTAATTAGGAAGTGTTAAATTTTACAAGGCTAAGAATTATGAGGCCGTCACTTCAAGGTCAGGATGAATTAAATTTGCTCAGAAGACAGAGGCCTACTGGAAAACTACAAATGTAATCAGAATACTGAGGTGGGAGGGAAGGATTCTGGGTTTAAGTGCCACCTGTACCTCCCTAGACGACCTTGCCCAAGCCAAGTCTTTGTCTGGAAGTGGAGGCCGGCCTCCTCGGAGCCCTAAAGAGCTAGACTGGGTTTCCTGGACAAGAATGAGAAACCAACAGAAAGATCCAATCCCCAAACTGATCTCACTAGTGCTTGTGCTGACCAGGAAGTTTCCGACGCTGGGACACTGAGGTCTGGGTGAGAGCAAGCCACAGCCTGCCAGGACGTAACATCACTTCCTGATTCATGGAGATGCAAACGCTATCCCAAAGTTGGACCCTGGAGTGGTGGAGGGGGAGGAATCAGAAACATCTGGGTCCAGGGATGAGATGCTGTCACTGCAGAAGCCAGAAATTCTGCTTCCTCCAGGCCGCCTCCGGCCACGATAACAACCTCTTATTCGTTGTACATTTACGATCCTCAACCGTCCAGGGCACTGGTCAAGGCAGAGAGCATCACTCCTAAACTGAAGAAACAGGGCCCAGAGTCTAAGTGCTTGTTCAGGGTCGCCCAGCGGCTGGAAAGCTGGAATGACCATTTCCAGTCCAATTCTCTCAACTGTCAAGTGCAGCTCCTGGAGAGGGGCAGGAATGGAATGAGCCGCTCATGGTGGGGTTCAGGGAGATAAGGTTATTGGGCTCGAGTTACACAGGGGGTAAAGCAAAGCCTGGTTCCTAGGCTTTCCCCATTCAGAATCAACTCCTGGGCTTGCTGACTATTCTGGAACAAGGCTGCATAGCTCACAGGCCACTCCATTTGATTGGTGTTACTTCCAGGTCAAACGTTTTCACACGGGCAATGGCTGTTTTTGTGACATGGGGACAAGTCAGCTCCACTTTTGTGGATATCAGAACTGAGAAGCAACAAGCCAATTCTGTTCAACCACAACGTGGGCTGGCTTTGTGGGAAAGGCTGTTCTGCAAAGTGACAACTGGTGTCCCGGGCCTCAAGATAGGGAAGTCAGCACTGTCTGTGGCAGCGGCTGATTTTGGTTTCTCACTCAGGTTTTTATCTGGCATCTCCTTGGGGATGACAGGTCCCAGGGCAGGCAGCTGTCAGTCATCATTGCTATCACCTTCTAGTGGGATGGAAGGTCGGGCAGAGAAAGGCTCCAGACTCTTTCTTGCCATTCCTTCTAGAAGAAATTCACCCATGGGGGAAACAGGGTCAGGGAGAGGGGCTTAACCCCTGAACATTACAGAGGAAAGAGCAGGAGAGGGCTTGCCCTGGGGATGAGTGCTCCCATCCGATGGTCCAGTCTTGATTTTGGGCGTTAGACCCACACGGATTCAAATTCCATCCTTGCCACCTGCAGACTGTGTGACCTTGGGTGAGTCGCATGCCCCCCCGAGCCTCAAATTCCTCAGTGAGGCTCGTAACAGCACCTAACACAAAGGACTGGAGGGTGTAATAATGTACATAAAGGGGCTAGCGCACAGTACATGCTTAATAAGGTCAGATGTCAAAGGCCTCTTCCTACGGCCAACTCCCCAAGCCTGTTTCACTTCTGTAAGACGGCGACCCCAAAAGAACAGCTTCGAGGGCTGCTGTGTGGACGGCACGAGATGACCGGCGCCAAAACCCCAGCCCAAGACCTGTACTTACTGACGAGCAAGCTGAGAGTTGGGGCCTCAGTCTCCCCATCTGTAAAATGGGCCCTTGGTTCCTATCCCCTTCCCCATAGCCCGGGAACCCCCGAAAAGAGGTGGAAGCGGTTGCTCTTTTCCCCTCCGGTCCCCTCGACCCTCTCTAATCCCTGGATCCGTCCGGCCCAGCCGCTCCCTCAGCCCCAGCCCTTCAGGGGCGCGCCCGGCCCGGGCCTCCGGCGTCCCCGGCCGCTCCCCGGCCCCGCTACCTATGGTGGAGATGAAAGTTGAGTTGAACGCGTCCTCGGAGAAGCGGAACAGGACACAGGTCTTCCCCACCCCCGAGTCCCCGATCAGCAGCAGCTTGAACAGGTAATCGTAGGTCTTCGCCATATTACACTCTCTCCCCGACGGGAAGTGCGGCCAGCGCCTCGCCACTGGCCGCTGGTTCCGTCCATCAGCGCCGAGCCCGCCCCCTATTGGCTCCCGGCCCGCGGCGCGTCACCCAGGCCGCCACCCTCCCCCGCGCCCCTCCCGTCGCGTAGAGACGTGGGGAAGGGGAGAGCAAGGCGCGGTGCCGGAAGCGGGCCGAGCGCGCCGGTCATTGGTCGGCGCTAGGGACAGGGCGGGCTGCAATTGGCCAGCGGTGAAGAGTCCAGGGGCTTCGAATGAAGACCAGGGGGGCGGGGCATCGCGTGTCCCCGCCTTCTGCCCTCCCCCGACTTGGGGGCAGCCACGCCCCCGGGTGGGAGTGGCAGGGCGGGGAACGTCGCCAACGGCTCCGCGCGCCCGCAGTGGGGCGCGTGCGCATGCGGCCCGGGAGACCGTTGGGTGCCGGCAGAGGGCGCACGCGCGGCGGGTTCTCCGGTTCCCGCCCTCATGGCCCGCGCAGCCTCCGTAGGCTCCGGGAAGAGCGCGGGAAGGGAGTGCGCGGGTGGCGGTGTCGTCTGGAGGGCGCTGCGTCCATCCAGGGGGAACCGAAGAGGAAAGGAGAGTGGGGACGCTCGTCATCGTCGAAGCGAGGCCTCTTCGGGACGTCTTCCGGGGTCTCGGCGCCGGCCGGGGGGACTACTCCGCCGCCTGAGCGGCTTTACTGCCACCAGCCGTACCCGCGGGAACTCCTCGCTACGCGCCTTTGGACCTAATAAGGGACTGTCCAGACCACTGTCTGCCTGCAGTTCCCCCCCCCCCCCCGCCCCGACCCCCCGCCAAGCCTCAGCCGCCAGGGGAGCTAGGGTCGTGAGGATGCTAGGAACAGTCACAAGCGTTGTCCTTTGCCTGCCTGCCTGTTGTCGGCACGTACGAAAACGACACCGAAAGTCCTTAATACCCACCCTAACCCACTGGGGTCAGTAGTCTGATTCTGCCTTTTTATGCTGAGCAAACCGAGGCCAGAGCTTAAGGGACCCTCCCGGGCTCCAGAGTGGGAAGGTGGCTTTGAGCTGGGACACGCCAGCCTCGGAGGCCTGAGATCCGGGTGGTGTCCTGCTTGTCAGAGGTGGGCGTTGGGAAGGCGTCTAGACTCACATAAGGCTCCTGCCCAAGCCGGCCCTGGCCGCCCTTCCTGCCTCCCTCTAGGGCCAGCCCCGCTGATCTGGCTGCTGGGGGGCGGGGGAGAGCTTCAAGCAGAGCCGCTTTGGCGTCTGTAACGTTGGGCGCTACTGACCACCTTCCTGGGACTTGGACCCTTCTACTGGCTGGTTTCTTCGGCCGTGACGCCTCCCTTCCCTGCATGCTGCTGCTCAGATCCCATGGCAGTCTTTGGGGTTTCCGCATGCCCCTTAGGAGTTCCTCGCGGTTCTAGGTCTGTTCCGCCCTCTGGGTGATCTCCTTCAATACTGTGGCTGCTGAGATCTCCGCACAGGTGATTCTTGGAGGAATCCACATAGCCCGGCCATCCTTCTGTGTCCAGCTGCTCTGTGGACTTGGCAAAGGTACTTTGACAGGTCCACAACCGAACGTGTCAACTTCTACTCGGACTGGCGTGGCCTGAATTACCTTCCGAGTGAAACCGAAGCCCGCTCAGACACTTCTCTTTCACCCTCACATGTGGGTTCTAGTAGTTGTTGAATCTTGCTCTTCTCTGCACTGGTCTGGATTATTCTCCAATCCAGATTTCACTCTGTGGTATGTTTGTTCTAAAACACTTATCCACTACCCGTTGGTGGTCGGTTGGGATCAAGTCATTGCCATCTGGCCTTAACCTAGGTTATGCCTCGGTATGCCCTAGGTTCCGCATACACTTCATGGGATTGGGAAGCTCCCTGAGACATGAGATCAATTTAACAAACACTGACTACTTCTGTTGAATGCGAGACTCCAGATGGACTATAAAAGTATCTAGATTTTAAACTGCAGCCCCAGGGAGTGGGCAGGAGGGAGAGAAGGAACTTCAATCTAGCGATGGTAGGGCACCTAGGGAAGGGGAGGATACTTTATTCATTGACATTCCACTTCTGCCATCGAAACAAGCTCACAGCGTCCGCCAAATGTTGAACATGAAGGAAATGTTTTTAATTGCACTTGGTGAGCAAAAAATTGTCAGGGCGCCTGGGTGGCGCAGTCGGTTAAGCGTCTGACTTCAGCCAGGTCACGATCTCGCAGTCCGGGAGTTCGAGCCCCGCGTCAGGCTCTGGGCTGATGGCTCGGAGCCTGGAGCCTGTTTCCGATTCTGTGTCTCCCTCTCTCTCTGCCCCTCCCCCGTTCATGCCCTGTCTCTCTCTGTCCCAAAAATAAATAAATGTTGAAAAAAAAAATTAAAAAAAAAATTGTCTACACACGAATGTTTGGCTTTCAATTCTCTTTGACTCCTTATCCCATCAGATCGTGAGACCAGTATCGAAGCAATTCTGGTAATGAAACTGCAGTCACCTTTGACATTCTCTTCTAGTTACCTGCCAGCCAGTCAGCTGTCTCAAGTTATCATCCTCCAGATCACTTCCTTTTCATTCCCAGGCAAGCACTATCTGGGATTAACTGAAACCACTTCCTAACTGGCCACACCGCCTCTAGTCTACCCCCCCCATTCTAGTCCTTCCTGAAAATGACTAAGTGGATTTTCCTAATGTGTTTCTTTGTTGATTAGTCTTCAGCGGCTCTCCACTCCTGACCAAATTGAGTCGGGGCTCTCATCACTATGGACCAGTTTGCCTTCCAACTTTCCTCCTTCCTTCCTTTATATACGCAACACACAGAAGCCTTACGCGGGCAGGCCTTGTGCCTTCCTGACTCAAGCAACAGGGACCATTTTCTCTGCTCCTGTCTCATCTATTAAAATCCTAGTTATTCTTCACAGCCTGGCTTAGGCGGGACTGGGTATATAACAAAGGACAGGAGCTTTTGCATTACTGAGGCCAAGTGCTCTCACCTGAATATAGAGGTAATAATCCCCTTTCATGAAGTCACGGTATAAAGCAAATAACATTTGTTAATCATCTTGGCACAGTAATCTTTCCATCCTACTAACGTTCGCGGAACCAGAATACCTTGTGTGTCCCCCCACCCCCAAACACATTCTAAAGTTCACACAAATGATAGTTTATGTAAAAATTTATTTGACCAAAATGTAGAAAAAGTGATACTATTACATATGATACAGTTGCAAGAATCTAAATGAAAGGTGTGCGTTTTATTTAATTGCACAATTTGCTAGTGTACCTTCTGGGTAGTGTGATGCTTAATAAATAGGAGTGAGGGGCAGAGAATTTGGATAAGCTAGAAGCAGGGTGATTTTGTCAGAATTGTAAACTTGAGTTGGCCCCCACACTGCTGGGGAATGTGGAATGTTTCAGCTGTGAGATGTTACCCCAGAAAGCAGAAAGACAACAAAGCCAAAATGCAGCTGTGCCTACAAAATGCTCCATATCCAGTTTAATCAGGAGTTTCTTGGTCTTTCATTAACTTGGTCCTGAAGAAGGAATTAAAGTCCTACATAAGTAAATCTTCAGTTTGCTATTCCCGGAAGTATACAGGAGAGGAAGCGAGGCCCATTGCTCTATCTGTACTTTGCTGTCAGAGAGGACCCTTCTGCCCAGTAGTTGTCAGCATTGCTCAATTATTGATGGCTCGCAGTCTTTTTGATAGGACTTCTCTGAATGAGACTGAATTCTGCCACATTCATTCCTGCTAAGCAGATGGTCTCAGATCAGAGCAGACAAGCATGGGTCATTATTGGAATAAGAGATCTGCTCCTCAGAGAACTTCAGAATGAAAGAAACCTGTAGAGGAACATAGGATCTATCCAGAAAATATCTGGGTAATTATTACGATGATTTCCCAAGCATTCTCATGCTACCTGCCCAGAGGATGTCTGTTCTGCATGGTGGTGTGTGGGAAAGAGCCAGGATGATAAGGTTGATCTATGGTTTATGACTTCCCACAAGGCAAGCCCTCTTCCCCCTCCTCCCTTTTTTTATGCTCTGGATGGAAAATCCCTACCCATTTTAATGGGATGGTCCCTGGCTACCTGTCGTGTGACCAACAGTGGCCCAGAAGGTTATGTATTCTGCGGCCTTTTAAGTTCACCTGTGACTAGACACTGGCGTTGGTTTTTGAAAGTATAAGGTTGTCTATTCTCCCAGGAACCAAACGCCCTCAGTCTCTATAGGCGTATGCTCAGTATGAAATACCCTGCCTACCTTATGAATAAATGCAACTTAAAGATAAAAATAGAGCTGAAAAAGCTGGTGCCATTTGAAAAAAGGAAGGAATGAGATTTAACGGGGTGCTCAAAGCTTCTCTGATACAAAATATTTGGTCACGTACTCATAATTTGCTTGACATTTCCAGCAAAGCGAAGATTTCAATAGCAAAAGAAACTTCTTACAAGAGAAGAGAAAGACACAGAGCTCTGGAGTTTCTGTTGGAACAAGACTCTTCTGTTTTGGTTATATACAGTTAAGTTCGTTTAGTGTCTGATCCAGTGTCTGATGTAAGCCCACGTTCTCTTCTTTGGCCTGGGCAAGTTTTTCTGGTGAGGATTAAGAGTGGGGGGAAAAATAAATTAATAAGCATCTAAAATTTTGTTAAGAGAGAAAAAAAAAAAAAAAAAGAAGCTTCTAAAACCCCACACCGTCGGAGTGAAAAGTCATAGCGGAGAAAGTACTCCACATTTAATTCTAGCAGAACACCATCTAATAACAGGGTTTGAGTATCAAATACGGGAGTCAGATACGGTTTTGAGATAAAACACAGAGTCTTCAACTAAATTTGAATTTCAGGCACACGACAAATAATTGTATAGGACAGGTCTATCCCAGATGTTGCATGAAACATACTTAGGCCAAAAAATTATTCATTGCCTATCTGAAATTCACATTTAACTGGGTGTCCTGTGTTTTAACGTGGTAAACCTGCCAGTCTGGAGTTAGAACACCTGGATGTGAGCCCCAGCCGTCCCTCTGAAATAAGGCACTTAACCTTGCTACATCTCCGTTTCCCCGTCTGTCAAGGATAACGACAACCATGTGTGGTGTGGGAATTATCATAAGGAGATAATAAATGAGACACCCTACAGAACTTCTGAAGCGCTACGCAAACATCAGATCTGGGAAACAGGACATTTCTCCCCTAGTGCCAGTTTGGTGGCCTTTGGTAGGAAACTATAATCCTGAAACCCGTTTTCTCCGTTGGAGCTTCTGGGAACGGCCATTTAAATTCCAGGCATAATTGGGGCGCCTGGGTGACGCAGTCGGTTAAGCGTCCGACTTCGGCCGGGTCACGGTCTCGCGGTCGGGGAGTTCGAGCCCCGCGTCGGGCTCTGGGCTGATGGCTCGGAGCCTGGAGCCTGTTTCCGATTCTGTGTCTCCCTCTCTCTCTGCCCCTCCCCCGTTCATGCTCTCTCTCTGTCCCAAAAATAAATAAACGTTGAAAAAAAAAATTTTAAAAATAAATAAATAAATAAATTCCAGGCATAATTGTGTTTTTGTGTCCGTGTGTCCACAGCAATGTAGTCAAACCCCAGAGGAATGCAGCACGACTAAAATCTAAGTCAGATTACGGGTGAATTATTAAATGACCGAGCTGATAAAATAAAAAATTTAAAAACTAAAACAGTGAGATGCCATTTAGAGCTGTGCGTGACAGAGCTCAGGACAGAACCGGTTTGCAGTGAGTGATGACTGATAAGAGGACTAGGCCAAGAGTCATTAAAATACTGGAGAAAAGCAAAATGCCTCCTAAAAATGTGATAGGATCAGCTTGGACATTTTCAGAAAGGAAAAAAAAAAAAAAGGCTGCGAAGGTGGCAATCTTTCAACTACAACCGCTGGGCCTTTCATCCGATGAGGCCCTTAGAACCTCAAGTTGCTACGATCTGGGCGGATTCTGTCAGAAAGGAAGAGTGACCTGGGCCCGACTAATCTGGACGGACGGCGCCAGTTCGGCGTGAGCCAATGTCTCCATGGTCTCTCCTAATCTTTACCAACCCAGACATCGCTTTTGTTTCGCAGAAGAGTGAAGTGGCTCGTTCAGGGTCCCACGGCTGAAATGGCAGGGCTGGGATTCAAACCCAGGTCTCCCCACTACAGATGTTGACCTCAACTCACCACTTAAGATTCCCTGGCATCTACTTTGTGGTAGGTGTCAGATAAAATAACAGGTAGTCGTAGATTTCTGTAGCCCTAATCTCTGTACATGAGGCTCCACCTAGTTGCTCAGTTAAGCTCAACAACCGGATAAGCAGGGCTGCAGTTATTTCAAAGGGTGGAGGATACCTAGGCCTGGAAAAGTCCCAGGAACAAATATACACAGAGAGAAAACAAAAAACACCCACACCCCTTCATAGGCTAATTTTCCCAGGGGCGTAAGTATGGCAGTGTGTGAGGGGAGTGGCTTCTGCAAAAATTCAGGGGGGATGATAGGACACCAGGGAGAGGCTGGGAGTAGAAGGGTGTGGGTCGTTTAAGGGAGATGGACTTTGGAGGGGTGAATACAAAGAACCCACCTGAATAAGAAATTACAGGCTGAGGAATAAGCTACAGTGACAACAAAAATCGATCGAACTGGAGATTTTCCTGCCACTCCCAGGTCCAAGGGGCAGTCTACAAGACTTGACACTAACATGTCAGTGTTTCTGGGATCATTTGGGGGTGGGTACAGAGAAGTGGATAAAAATATTTGAAATGTGCGTTCTTATGGAAAAATGTATGAGCTTTTGGTCACTTTCAGTGTGACCTCTTAATACCCACAGGCTAATTTTTTTTTTTAATATACCCACAGGCTAACTTTATGAGTGCTCACCAAACCAAGGCAAGGTTCCCGGTTCTAGTTAAATCAAGTGTGAGGAGATGTTAGCATCTCAGGCAACTTTGTTTGGAACTCAGGAATGCATCCTTTCTCTTTGTCTGGCTTTCCAGCAGCCTCCACTCCCTGGGATGCTCTTTAATTCCTTGTATAGTTGTCTTCTAAGGGCAGGGTATAGAGGTGAGGTTCCCTGGTGAACTTCCTCCCAGGACTGGGAGGGCTGGATAGATGTTCCGTGAACAATGAAGATATAGGGGACCCTAGACACCATTCTCAGAGAGTAACACAGAGAACACGTGTGAAAAGGCGGAATAAGGAGACCACAAGATGCCATTGCCGCTTTTTGAATCCGTAGATCAAAACCCGCTCAAGAGTAGCCTCTTTGTAGACACGAGCCTGCCAGTTTTTGCACATTCTGCTGACTCTATTAAGCTGCTTAAGAGGTCGGATGAGTCTCCATTCAAAAACAATTTCTATTTAAGGAAATACTGCTATCGGCACGCAGATATAGTTCGCTAGCAACATATTTGAGAGCTCATGCCAAATGGGCGTTTGTTTTCGTATCGTCGGAAAAGAATCGTGTGGGCATAACTTTCTTTTTGAAATGAGCTCTTCATTGGAACCACCCACTTTCTGTTGTAGCCACGGTTCAGGGCATCACAGCTACGGCTCAAAAGCGGCAAGGGAAGAACATGAAAATGAGAGGGCCTGGGCATGAGGAGGCCTGTCTTTATTTCAGTCACACAGTCACACAGTCACAGACACAGCAGAGGAAGGCTTGAAAGACCAAACCAGGAGGCAGACCACTGGAGCTTCGAGAAGCCCACGGGACTGTAGGCACCACAGTGAGAAGGCAAACTTCAGTATTGCTAGGACAGAGGGCGGCACCCCAGCTCCCTCTTAGAGAGAGGTCATGTCGTTGAGAGCATGGTCCAGTTCCTCGCTGATAGCTTTGTACTTGAGCTTCTGAGCATATAGCTCATCTAGCGGGCGGAGGTCCCCAGGGAGACAGTTCGGAAGAAGAGGTACAGGGGACAGAACGTGAGGGTCGGAGTGGAATGCCACAGATGAACAATGACAGGAAGGAAACAAAAGTGAGAAAAGAAAGCGTGAACTAAAAGAAAGCTGTGTCCTATGTCAAACACATGAGAAAACAAAAGATCCACGGAGAGGTTTCCAAGTGGTTTGGGGCCCTGCAGGGGATTAGCTATAATGAACCTTTGAAAGAATGGAGACTAGAAATGAACACAGCGTCTACCCCCAACCTCCCGCCCCAGGTTATTTCTGACTTTCAGTGATGTCACCCAGTCCAAAGGTTATATATACTCTGGAACAGGGGGATTTTCCCTTATATGGAAACCTCACCTCCCAAACCAAACACTGGACACACAGTCTGGGGAATAAGTTCTGTACCCTTTCTGGGTGGGACAGATGGTTTTAGGAGATGTTTGAATCCCAAGATTCTGGAATCTCCTGGTTATTTTATGAAGAATGCGGGACAGAATTTTGTTTTTTTTTTTAAGTTGGAACTCTTCAAGAAATTCTGGGATATGTGGGCACCAGACTTGCAGACTGGAGTCTTTATTCAGTCTCTACATTCTCTATGCTTCCATTTTCTCATACTGTGATAAACTCTTGAGCGCTCTGGGAGAGAGCTTCTGTAAAAATGTAAGGCATTTTAAAAATGCAAGGCCTCTCTCAGGAATGAGCAAATTGAAGGAAATTCTGAAGACTTTTAAAATCAGCCATATTTGGGCCTCCGTATTCACATGTGGAGCTAATTAAGCATGAGCTCTTTTACTTCTTGAGAAGTGGCGACCCAAGTCTGAATTTGACTTGCACGGTCCTGTCCCGTGCTTCTGACCTCCTGCTGTGCCCTCACCCTGCACTTCACTTTCCTAAGAGGAACAAAGCCCAGCTCAGCCCCTCCACAGACTCCTCCCACTTGCCAGGAGACTGTCCTGCAGGGGGAGGCAGAAAAAAATGCAATGAGATGGCAGTGTCATACCTTCCAGGTCATCAATCGTCTTTTCCAGTTTTGCAACCGTTCTCTCTGCAAATTCAGCACGGGTCTCAGCCTGGAGGAAAAGAAAGGAGTCACTATGATGGCTTCGAGACCAGCCGCAAGAGAAACTTGAACTAGCCGGGTACGGTCACGCTCACCTCTTTCAGTTTGTCGGACAAAAGTTTAATTTCTTCTTCGTATTTATCCTCCTTTTCAGAATACTGCGGGAGAAACCAAAGCGGTACTTTAAAAAAGGGGGGGGGACCAAAAAAGAAAGAAAGAAAGAAAGAAAGAAAGAAAGAAAGAAAGAAAGAAAACAGAAAAAAAAAAAAAAAGAAAAGACTGTAGGTTCTCTGCTCCTCAGAGAAAAGCGTGTGCTTGAAGCGCCACGAACACGCCTAGGAGGCCGAGTGGACACAGCAGCACCTTTCCGGGCAGAAGAGATGGGCACAAAACTGAGGAGCGCATCTGTAGGGGAGCCCTCTGGGATGGAACCTGCGCACTCTCCAGTCTCCCGGCCTCAGGCCTGAGATCGCCCCCTGCCCCAGCACGGAATGCTCCTTTCCCCGTCACTACATGTCAGAAATTATTTTTGTTTCGCCAGGTTCAACTCAGATCAGCACTAGCTAACCTTTATAGCTGCTTGCTCCGTTGCCAGATATCCCCAATCCCATTTTACAGATGAGTAAGGAGTCACAGAGAGGTTAAGTAGTTTGTCTAGGGTCACATGGCTAGGAAGTGACCAAGCCATGACTGGAACCTGACTCTGGAATCTGAGCTCCTGGCAATCATCATGCTTTATAGCCCTTTGACACGTCACCTGCTTGTAACACATTTCCCAACTTTCCAAGGTCCCTCTGTTGGAGTCTTCAAGCACTGTATTACAGGGCCAGTCTCTTCAACTCAACTAGACTCTGAGCCCTTGAGGAGCAGAAGCCATATCATCGCTGTTACATCTATCCCCATGGCCCAGGACAGCATTTGGCATGCACACATAAGCTACATTTGCTCATCAAATATCTTAGTATCCATGTTAGTACTAACGACACGGCGCTAAACAAGACAGATACACTCCTGGTCCTTGAAACTTACCATCTGGCAAGGAAGGCATATCGTTAATTGAGTAATTATGACCAACACGATGAACCACAGGATAGGAAAAGAAGTAGGCGGGGCTATACAGCCAAGAAACCCCTAACCTAGATGTTCAGTGCAACTGGAGGGCCCTGGGGTGCAGGGGGCGGGGGGTAGGGTGAGGAAGAAATAAAGATGGGGAATTCACAGGGCAGGCCACGGAGGGGTGTGTTCATTGTTCCTGATGCGGTTGTCTCCGGTAATGACTGCTTTGGATACTATTTCAGCCTAAAAAGCCCAATTCCACCTCTCGTATCTGCTGCTTGACCTGTGAGAGTGTATTTCTGGGGGATCCAGGGGAATCGTTTGAGAGTGAGGCTCTGTGTTTATACAATTATGCTCAGCTCTCCCTAGGAAGTGCCTGACCAGGTACCAATCTCATATTCCATCTCCACCCTTGTAGAAGGTGGGGACGAAGATGGCACCAAGACCCCACCGAAGAAGGAGTCTAGCCACTGGACATCTCTTTTTATGGAGGGAAAAACCTTGTGGCTGGGCAGCAGAGCTACTGTTAGCAAACACAGGTCAGATCCCTGAGACCCTGGGCATGCTCCCGTGTTCCTTGGGGGGGAAGAAAAGAAAGTCCAACAAATCACCAACTCAAGCCAGCCACCAACCTTCTCAGAGGCAGCCTCGAGTGATTTCAGATTGTTCGTGACGTTCTTGAGTTCTTCTTCCAGGTCACCACATTTTCTGTGCAGAGAGACAAAGGAATCTGGCGCCCTATCCACCCTCATAGCAGGCAATTCCCCTCAAGGTTTTCAAAAAGGAGGAATCCCCGCTGCCTAGGGCCCCCAGAAGGAATGCGGGGGAAAAATGTTAATGGCTTTTTCTGAGCCGGAGTGCTGTGCACTTATCAAAACCCTGTCGTGCCTGGCAAGGGCACAGCAGGCCGAGGAGTATTTGGAAGGTTTGTAAAGCACTCCTGGGCTCTCGCCAGGGGTGAGGCAACGGGACTTGTGAAATCTGTGAATTATGAGGCTGACTCCAGAAGGTGCAACAATGCCATGGAGCACGGGAGGAGAGAGCCATCGGTTTGCACCCGACCCTCCGGGAGGCAGGCTGGAGAACGGATCCGCCGGATTCCCCTCTCTCGGCGCGGCGGGATGCTCCATGGAGCTGGATTCCTCACCCAAGACCAAGGGGAGACATTCTTGTTCCCCCAGAGCTTGCGTGACTGTGGTCAAGCTTCTCACCTTTCCTCCCCCAGGAATGTGTCCCAGCCAAACAATGACATCAGGAGCAAGGCAGTGAAACACGACAGGGAAGCCTGCCTTTCAGAGGCAAATGTTCTCTTAAGAAGGCACAGCTTCCTGAGATCATCCTCTCTGGGAAAATAGAGGACTTCCCGGCCTCTCTGCTCCTGCCTGTCTCACTCCTATTTCCCAATACCTTTGTGGGAAGAGTCAACACGTAGGCAAGCGCTTCCCAGGGCAGTAAGAACAGACACCCTGTCAGCCATGGGGACGAGGAGCAGGGGCTGAGCTCTGAGTCCCAGATGCCCCTCCACCTGGCTTGAGCACTGGCCTTACCAAGTCGGAGTCAATTCCCAGTGCAACCAACTCCCTCCCGCTCCGTCCCTCTCAGTCCCGCTCTGCCACTTACAGTTCGGACACCTCTGCGCGCTCCTCCGCCCTCTCCAGCTCGCCCTCCAGGATGACCAATTTACGAGCCACCTGCGGACAGCAAGGACCAACTGGGACCCCAACAACCGCGTCTAGGAGGATGCCCCCCTCCCCGCTTGCAGACGGTGAGGCCCCTCCCCAGACCGTCTGTGAAGACTCTGGCCCTGGAGGGAGGCAGACAGGAAGGGAAGCAGACCACAGAGGCCAGCAGGAGAGCAACAGAACTTTCAAGGTCCCCAGACCCACAGGATTCCCAATGTCAGCCAAACCGTGCCAAAGCACCCGGCTGCGGGACAAAACGTGATCTGACCAGTGGGTCTCCCTACCAAGTCAGACAAGTGCCACAGAGTTCCCAGGGACTTTCTAGCATTGCGGAAGATCGTCTCCTAGCCGAGTGGCCATCTCCGGAAGAACAGATGTGGACGCAGAAGGACAGCTGCCCCAACCAGGCGCTTCCTTCAGGCGGCCCCGGGGCTGTCCCGCTCACCTCCTCGTACTTGCGGTCGGCCTCCTCGGCAATGTGCTTGGCCTCTTTGAGCTGCATCTCCTGGATTTCCATCTTTTCCTCATCTTTCATGGCCCGGTTTTCTATCACCTTCATTCCTCTGCAAGGAGCAACCTTGTCATTACCACTGCGCCCCCCCCCCCACCAGATTACCACCCTCGTATACCTCCAGACACCTGCTCATCCAAGCACCTCTCTGACGCCCACCAAGAACCTGTGCTCCGCACAGAAGATTGCAGAGGTGTTCTTCACTTCACCTTGGCCTTCACCTTCACAACTGCCCCACGAGGCAGGAACCTCATCCCCCACTTTGCAGAGGAAGAAACGGAGCCACAGGGAGGCCAAGTAACCTGCTCAAGGCTGCGTAGCTAGTTAGTGGCAGGGCCGGGACTCAAACCCTGGTGATCTGGCTCCAGGGTCCCAGCTCCCATCGTCTACGGCCCCTCACCGACTAGTAAGAAGCGTGGACACGCCAACGGTTACCACAATGGGATGAGGGGTCTGGGCCAGCACGGCTGTGGGAATGATGAGTTCTGCTGCACTGGGGGAGGAGGTGTGTATGGGTCCTGGGAGGCTTTCCAAAAGAGAACACAGGGGAACCCCAGGAGCGTTTCAAAAGCAGGAGTGAATGGAAGCCAGAAAGAGGAACGGGAAGACCAGGTAAGAGGCAGGTACCAACAAGGTGAGGGGTGAGGACGGCCCGATCGGAAGTGGATGCGTCCAATTTGGAAAGGACAGTGTCCCGGGGACAGCTGGAAATCTGCAACGCAGCTGGCTTACCAGGAAACGAGCTCACTCTGGCCCGCACTGCTCGGAGCGCACTAGGGCAGCTCAGATACCCCGAAAGAGGCCAACCCAGGACAACGTACTGATGTGCGTCATGCCTGCCAAGAGTGGAGGACCGTATACGTCTTGCTGTTTAATAATACTTCCATTCGGGCTGTCGCTCCCATTCCTCAAAACGCCCTTCCCATCTGTACAGAGCCTTAACCTCCGTGGACGGGCACACTTGGAAAACCTTTGCAGCTCTGGAGAGATCAAAGTGGCTTGCCCAACAATTAGTACGTGGAAGGACTGAAATCTAGATCCTCCAATTCCCACGTACAGAATTCTATCAAAACTAGCCGTCTCCAACAAGGGGGTCCCCAAAGGCCTCTGGTGACATGACACAAGTAGGTGGGTTTGGTCAACTCCTGGAAGGGAGACATCTGGCCAGGCTGGTCTGACCGTGAACGCGGGCAGCGGCTAACCCAGGCCCCAGGCACAGCCCCGAGCAACTTGTGGCCGGGGCCTTCACCCTTCCTGGAGGCCGCAGCACAGCCTCCTCGAGCATGCCCAAAGTTCCCGTCCGGGCAACCGGCAGAGTCAACTTCCAAGACTCCCCAAGTAGTTTCTAATCTCCGGTGTATGGGCCACAACAGCACCATCCGAAACGAATCCCCTGGAGGGGTTTATACCAGGAAACCACTGTGGACCGGTGAACCCTGCTGGGATCGTGTGGCAGATACAGAATGACCACTGGCCCGGCCCACACCATCACCGCACAAGGGACCCATTTTCCACCGCGCAGAGACGGCTGCTTCTGTGAATTACACAATCTGCCCTCAGTCCTCCAGAGCCCGCGCCGAGGCGTGCAGAGTTAGCCTGCTCCGGAGGAAAGAGCATCCCGCCAGAGCCCCGAATGCATGCCACAGAGGTGGTTTGCATGCGTCCCTGACGTACAGTTGTCACTGCCCAGCAGCCTGAAGCCTGCCTGGCGGCACGGTTAACCAGCATCCATGCACGCGGCCCATTTCGAGGGTGGCCCGTCCCCGCCTCTCCCATCCCCCCCGGAACTTGGTATCTGGAGGTGACCAGCGAGATGAGATGCACGGTGGTGGCTTTCAGAGGACACACGAAGCGGCACTCTGCGCACCGGTCTCCGGTGACAGTCCTACGTGCAAGTCTCACATCTACCCATTTTTTAAATTTTCTCTAGCGGGAGTTTCCTTCACAACCACCAGGACGACAAACGCCCCTACGCGGCGTGGCAGTTGACAAGGCGCTGCCGTGCATGGTCTGCGTGTGCACGCGCATCCACACCACCCGCATTCGGTCTCACCCCGGCTCTGGGAGGTCAGCCCCGCGGCACAGTCCCCGCTTCCGAGAAGCCAATGCCGAAGCTGCCAGGCTGGAAGCATCCTCACCTCTCGCTCTCATCCGCGGCCTTTTCTGCCTCCTCCAGCTTCTGCAGGGCTGTGGCCAGTCGCTCCTGAGCCCTGTCCAGCTCCTCCTCAACAAGCTGGATGCGTCGATTGAGAGCGGCCACATCCCCTTCGGCCTGGGGAGATGAGGCGTGCAGCTGGGTTAAGAAGGAAAAGGCCAGACGGCACCAGGAGGCCCCAGTGCACACGGCACTTGTCCCTCGGTTACCACGCCTCCCCTGACAAAGCCCACCCGGGGGTGCAGGCGGTTAAGGGATTCACGCTCCCATCTGGAGATTTCTGTATGATCTCCCCTGAAAATGTTCGGGAATTCCCACCGCTCGGTGACAAAGGTGTGCATCCCAGGACGGGTCGGGCAGCCAAGTCAACACGGAAGAGAGAAGAGTATATACCACAGGACACGTGAGAAGACGGTGCTGGCCTCTCTGGGATGCCTAGACAGTAAGGCCACCGGTGCCCTGGCTCCACCCTGTCCCATAAAAAGCTCCAGGGAGCCACCTGGATGGCTCAGTCCAGTAAGCAGCCGACTTCGGCTCAGGTCATGCTCTCACGGTTCGTGAGTTAGAGCCCCACGCCTGGCTCCCTGCTGGTGGACTGAAGCCGGCTTGGGGCTCTCTCTCTCGCCCTCTCTGCCCCTTCCATGCGTGCTCTTTCTCTCCAAATAAATAAATAAACTTTAAAAATAATACATAAATAAGTAAAATAAAAAGCTCTGCTCCCAGTCACTTCCACGGCAAGATAAATGCAAGCATATGGAAGCTTCAGCAGGGTCCAAACACAACCTTGAACGAGGTCTGGCCCAGAGATGACGGGACAGACAGATGTTAAGGAAGGAAGGAAAGAAAAGTTGGTTACAGGCACGAGAGGGATGTCTGAACAGGGATACTGGCTTTTCAAGGTATTTTCACCTACAAGGAAGGCAAAATGGTGGCATACATAAAAGCAGAAACTCCAGGCTCATAAAGTGCTAGGTCAGAATCCCCATTCTGCGTAGCCATGTGGCATCGGGCAGGTTGCTTCACTGCTCTGAACCACCCCCACCCTGGTCCCGGCACCACGAAGACCCATAACTGAAGGGTGTGGCAGTGACTCTACCCGGCATGTGGGAAGTCCCACAAAAGGACAGCTCCTACTGCCATGATTTCACCTCACTTAATCCTCTAGTGTTATAGGGCCACCTGGGTGGCTCAGCCGGTTAAGTGTCCGACTCTCGATCTCTGCTCAGGTCACGATCACACGGTTCGTGGGTTCGAGCCCCACGTTGGGCTCCACGCTGTCAGTGAGAGCTTTGGGATTCTCTCTCTCCCTCTCTCTCTGCCCTTTCCTTACTCTCTCTGTCTCTCTCAAAAGTAAATAACTTAAAAAAAAAAATCCTCCAGCACTTTACGGTGGGGAAACTGAGAGGTTCAGTTAGGTGAAGTGATTCTGTTCAATGTCACAGAACTGGTGAGAAATGGTCTCACGAACCCCAGCCCCCCGCAAGATCTTCCCTTGTTAAACCCCAGTCCTCTGGGGCTTCGAGGCCAGCCACCCTCAGGAAGAAATACTAAAGAGCTGGTGAGATTTGACTCAACTGAGGGAAGACGTGTTGAAGCTACACTGGCTTCTTCATATCAAGACAAATAATCTCTGAATGGGGAAAGCCATAAAAATTAGCAGGAAACCACTGCCTTCCCTCTGAATTTTTTAAAAATAGTTTTCTATCAGTTTGTGCTAGATTTGGTTTTATTTTATTAGTAATTTTTTTAATGTTTGTTTATTTTTGAAAGAGAGACAGAGCGCGAGCAGGGGAGGGGCAGAGAGTGAGAGGGAGACAGAATCCGAAGCGGGCTCCAGGCTGGGAGCTGTCAGCATAGAGCCTGATGCGGGGCTCGAACCCACGAACTGCGAGATCAGGAACTGAGCTGAAGTTGGACGCTCAACCGACTGAGCCACCCAGGCCCCCCCCCACTGCCCTCTGAATTTATACAGCAAAAAAAAAAAAAAAAAAAAAATGGAGTAAAAGAATGAGGCCAGAGATGCTGAAAAACACAGAGAATCAGGAAACTTTTCTCAGCTCCACAGTCTTAGCGGCAGATGGAGAGAAAACTCCCACAGGTGTCTCTGATCGCAACTTCCTCTGTTAAAACCACCGATGAACTATTTTAAGAAACTCACCCACCCCTTCCAATGAGTGGGTTGCCTTTTATTCTTTCTGATGACATGATTCTTTAACTCCTTCAGCAACAGGGCAGGAATTGATTTTTTTTCCCCCCCAACAGTTTTTTACATTAGCAAAACCTCATCATCAGCACCACTACCTAATTCCAGAACATTCTCATCACCCCTCCCCAAAAGAAACCCCATCCCCGCCAGCTATCAAGGAATTGCTTTTAACATCAAACAAAGGTGCCTGACTCATGAATTGTCTTCAAAAAAATAAAAGCGAGGCTTTCTTTACGTGGGGAATTCTGAGTCCTGATAACCATGCTTTTTGGCACACTTTCAACCGCCTGGAATTGAAAGAACGCTGGATATACATCCATACATATATATGTATTTTTGAAAAACTGCTAGTCACTGCTAGTCATTTTGGGCTCCACCCCTTCCTGCAATCAAAGCTTCTACACTCTACAAAGGATTTCCCTTATAAGGTAAAAGAGGCTTGCTAGATACATGTGGCAAAGGAACAGGAAGATGTCGGTTAATCACACAAAAATCTAAACGAAACCAGCTGTCGGGAGGAGACCCAGAAGTCTGCCACACGCCGGCTCTTGGTTTTCTCCACAAGAGACTGAGAAAGGTTTTTTGTTGTGTGTTTTTGGGTTTTTCTTCCCTTCTCTGGGCTCAGTTCCTTTGCCCAGGAACTTTTTTCTTCAGACTTCCCCATCCTGACCAAGAGGCGCATGCTCTGAAAAGCAAACTTTTTAAGAAGTCCGCAACTTTCCAAAAACATCTTTCCTCCCAACTGGACTGTCCTCCTCCTATGTCTTGGCTCGAGGCTGAGGGCCATTTTTAAGCAGAAGTAATCGTCCTCCAGCGAGATGACTTGGGATGAGATCAGAGGGAGGGTTATGCCGGTTCCTTGTGTGAAAGAGGCCAAACCAGCTACTGTTTGAGGCTTGCACCAGGTTTCTGAGGCCTCTTCACGCCAGAGCAACTTACAGGATTAAACACCTCCACTCAGGCCAACACTGAAGCCGCCTGGGGCTCGCCTCCAGCCTTGACAATACACATGACACCTTTTCCACTTCTGGGGTCCTCACCCTTCCTCTCAACACTCCAGCTTTCAGGGGCCCTGGGCCCTCTCCAACTTTTTTGCACACCTAAGTCCCTCTTCCCAGCAAAGCCTTATTCTAGAATAATGCTCAACTTCCATTTTGAAGCCTACCCCACCGAGCGGCGGCTTCCCTGTGATGCTCCCACAACAGAACACTGAACCCCTCGGGTAGGCTAACCAGCCCTGTTTGTACCCCTCACCTCCATCAGACTGTGGGCTCTTCTGAGGTTACAGGGAGGGGAAAAATAAGCCCAGGAACTGAGCACCTACTCGGCGCCGGGTGCTCTGCAGGGAGGTTGTACTCCTGGGACCCTCCCAGCTCTCCTAGGGGGTCGGTACTGTCCCCGCTGCTTTACAGATGGGGAGACGCGTTCCTAGCGGTTAAGTACTCGACGGCGTTAGAATCCAGATCTCTCCCCAGCCCCAGGAGTTGCCACCATCTGTCCTGCCCCGAGGGGCGGTCAGAGGAAGCCGAGAGGGCGAAGAGGGCGCCTCCTCGTTCTGCCCCATTATCTGTCTCCGGCCCCGCAGCGTGGAGCGAAGGCACACAAAACCGTCTCGGGTCCAGGGCCCCGAGCTAACATTCCTAGGATCCTTTGGGAAGGCGGGGTCCCGCGGCCGTCGCTCGGCGGCCGCTCCCGCAGGGACCAGCTGGGGAGGGAAAGGCCGGCGGCTCTGGGCTGAACTTCCGCCCCCCGCCAGGGGCCGACACGTCGTCGCCGCGCCCCTGGGAACAGCTGGGAAAGTTCAGCTGGAGCCGGGAAGCCGCGTAAGAAGGGAGAAAGTGCGACGGCCCCTCACCCCCCCCCCTCCCCCGAGTCCGTGTCGGCCAGTCCAACCCCAGACAATGGAAGCTCAATGTTTCCACTCTCACTTCCCGCTCCTGGGTCCAGTCGCCGGTCCCCCCACCCCACCCCCTACCCGGGACCCCGGCGCCAGCCCGGAGTCAGATGGCAGCGCGGCGCCCCCCCCCATCCCCTCCCCACTCCGGGATCGCGCATCCTCCCCGGCCCCATCCCCCTATTACTCGCCTGGCCAGCCACGCCCGATCCGGAGGCGGCGCCCCCTCCCCCGCCCCAGGTCCGGGCCGGACGATCGCAGAGGAAGGGGTCTCAGCAGGCCGCCCGGGGAGCGGGGGGGGGGGGGTGCGGGTCCGCGATCCCGGAGCGGCCAGGCCGGAGGGCGCGAAGGCGGGCTGGTGTGGGGGAGGGGGGGAGGACCGGGCAGCGCGGGAAGCGGGCGGCGCGGGGAGAAGGGGAGAAAGGAGCGCGCGCTGGGCCGGGGGGCGCGGGGCGCGGGCTCTCACTTTCTCGCGCCGCTCGCGCTCGCCGTCCAGCTCCCGCTGCAGGCCCTGCGCGCGGTCCTCCGCCTCGTCCGCCTGCTGCTGCAGGGCCTGGATCTTGCGTTTCACCGCCTCCAGGGAGTTGAGGCCGGCCATGGCGCGGAGGCGCGGAGGCGCGGAGGCGCACGCAGCGGGCGGCGGGCAGCGGCGGGCGCTCGGCTCGGCTCCGGCTCCGGCTCCGGCGAAAGCTGCACCAGCCGCGCCCCGGCCCCCCGAGCCTTTGCCTGCGCCGGGGCCGCCCCCGCCTCTCCCCGCCCCCGGCCCGGCCGCCGTCGGGGCGATGAGGTCACCCGGCCCGGCCGCCGACGTCAGCACCGCTGGGGGAGGGCCTGACGTCGGCACCGCTGGCCACAGCTGCTGGAAAGTGCCCCTTTTCGGGACTTATTTGGAGAAAGCGCCGGGAGGCACCGCCTTCTCCTCCTCCTCCTCCTCCTCCTCCTCCTCCTCCTCCTCCTCCTCCTCTTCCTCCTCTTCCTCCTGGCGCTGCCCGCCCGCCAGCCCGTCCGGCCCCGGGGCTCCTGCCCGGCCCAGCCGCGGGCGTCCCCATTACTGCGCACGTACGTCGGAGGCTTTCTTCTCCGTCAGCTCCAGCTTCTCCTGTGCGTCCTTCAGGTTCTCGGAGTATTTGTCCAACTCGTCCTCCGTCCCCTTCAGCTTCTTCTGGAGGTGCGTCAGCTCCTCTTCCACCTGGGGACAGATGGGGGGACGCGTCAGCCTGGGGGCCACGTGCCCGAGGCGCAGGGGCGCCCCCTACCCCCCGTTCACAAGAGCCCTCTCTCTCCCTCTGAGCCTGGGTTGCCTCATCTGCACAACAGAGATAACAACACTAGGCACGACTCTAATGCTACCTGTTAATAGGATTTTTCACATTCTTCCCACCACCTGGGACCAGCTGTGCTGATCTTTTGGGGCGGGTGGGCGGGGGGGGGGGGGGGTCCCAGATGCTCTCTCAGAATCAATCACAGCTTTTGGGAAACAAGGCCTGAAACCATTTCCCAGGAACACACGTTCAGGTTTGCATCCCAGTTTCAGGGGTGCGGCCTGCTGGTGATCCCCGGTTAGGCAGAAATAGGACTCTCATACTCTGGGCCTGGACTGTCCCCCAAGCCCCAGCCTGTACCCCCCCCCCCAATTCTGCCTCCTACACTGGCAGCCAGAAAAAATTTTAGAAAGCTAATGTTTGCCCTCCCCCTGCCGAGAACTGCTGTGGCTCCCCATTGCCCAAGAGACTGGTTCTCAGACTGTCTCACAAAATACTCTGAAAGATTGAAGGGCTCAGACTTGCTCCACTCCTGTACTTGGGGGTCCTGGCCAGAAGAGAGATGCCCCCACAAAGACCATTTTCTTCGAAGGCAGAAGTTAAACCTTTAAAATTATTGCACATCTGGCTTATGTTCATTTTAATTAAAATGTCCCCTACTTCCCCCCAGTTTTCAGTTCTATTTGTTTACCTTGGAGACTTGCTGCTCTCTGGGCACTCCCAGTGTGAAAAGTTCGGGTCTGTGGGATACAAACCACAGACCCCCTCACCTCTCCCTCTCCATTGCCCTCCACCACACCAGTTAAGAGTCAGCTTTCGGGCGCCTGGGTGGCGCAGTCGGTTAAGCGTCCGACTTCAGCCAGGTCACAATCTCGCGGTCCGTGAGTTCGAGCCCCGCGTCAGGCTCTGGGCTGATGGCTCAGAGCCTGGAGCCTGTTTCTGATTCTGTGTCTCCCTCTCTCTCTGCCCCTCCCCCGTTCATGCTCTGTCTCTCTCTGTCCCAAAAATAAAAAACCTTTAAAAAAAAAAAAAAAAAAAGAGTCAGCTTTCTCCATCACTTCCAGGCTGTACCTCCCTCCCCTACCCCTAACTCTGGTCTGGGGTGGCCCGTCCAGCTCGTGCTTTGATCTGACATATGTCCCCGGTCCTCTCCATGCTCCCAGGGTGGGCGGGAGGCCCTCACTTCATCCTCCTGTTTCCTTTTCCCAGCAGGAAGCCCAGAGAGGTAGAATGACTTTCTCCAGAACACACAGCACAGGATTTGAATCCACTTCCGAACAGACCCTTAGGCCAGGCCTGCTTTCCTGCATCCCTTCCTGACTTCCTTCTTTTCTCTAACTTCCCGAAGAAGGTATGTTAGAAACGCTGATGTGACTTCTAGGTCAAGCTCTGAATCTGATCTGGGTTACACACTCACCCCCGAGGTGATGTCTAAAATGTGCCAGATGCTTTGTGTGTGTGTGTGTGTGTGTGTGTGTGTGTGCCCGTGCAAATTTTTTTTTTAATGTTCATTTATTTATTTTGAGAGAGAGATAGCGTGCACGCAAGTGGGGGAGGGACAGAGAGAGAGAATGTCAAGCAGGCTCCGTGCTCCGTTTCACAAACCGTGAGATCATGACCTGAGCGGATATCAACTGACTGAACTGCCTGGGGGGGGGGGGGGGCGCGCCTGTACAGATTCTTAAAAGGCCCCCTGTCCCGTCTTCAGGGCCACTGAGTGTCCTGCTGCTGAGCTAGGGAGTGGGGAGGGGAGTGGAAGGAAGGACCTTCAGGCAATAAGCCCAAAAGCCTGGCTCCAAATCCCAGCTCTATGATACCCTGTCCCCTTTACTGACCTCAGTTTCCTCATCTGTAAAATGGAAGCCTTGTTGTGGTGCTCTCTGAGTGCCCCAGTAGCTGCTGTGAAACTTTTGCCTTGACTGAGAAAATGAGCCAATTTCCTTAAAGACGGGTCAGCGTGACCCAGCGTCCACCTGACTTCCTTCTGGAAGGAGCTGTGGGGTGCAGTATTTCGTAGGTGCCACCTATGTGCCCAGCGGAGCGCTCTCTTAACATGAAAGAGTGAGAGCAAGTTCTGCAGCATTGGGTTCATCCAGGTGCTGAGATGGTTGAGTGTTTGACAACATTTTCCGGCAACATTTGGACAACAAGGGGCGGGGACTGGGGTAATGTGGGCAGGGCGCCATGAGGCATTTAGAATGTGCCAGGCACACTGAGGCGCCTGGGTGGCTCAGTCGGTTAAACGTCCGACTCTTGATCTTGGCTCAGGTCATGATCTCACAGTTCAAGAGTTCGAACCCCATGTTGGGCTCTGTGCTGACGGTGCGGAGCCTGCTTGAGGTTCTCTCTCTCCCTTTCTTTCTGCTCCTCCCTCATGCATTCTCTCATAGAATGTGCCAGGCACACTACAAGGACTGTTTCACTAAAGCTCCATGTCACAGAAGGGTAAACTGAGTCCCAGAATGAGGAAGGGACTTGTCCCTGGGCCGTACAGATAGGGCTGACTGATTCCACAGCTGCTTCGCTTGACTTGTAGGCTACCCATGCCCCCTGCCCAGTGTACCCTCTTCCTGCCTACCTTCCACATCCAGCACCGATGCCCCCTCCCCTGAGCAGCCCGCCCTGCTGCCCTGGGCAGAGCCTTACCGCCCACCTTGGACCCTCCCAGCCCCTGTCCCTCCCTCTGGCCCACCCCTGACTGTTGAGGCAGGGAGCGTCCCTCCATGTCTGGCTCTGTCTCTCCCAGCCTGGGCTCCCCTGGAGTTGCCTCGGGCTGAGGTCCCTCTGAGCCCCAGTATCACTCAGCATGGCACCAGGCCCAGGGCTCCCCGCGGAACCCCAGGGGAAGTGCGCGGAATGAATCAATGACACAACCCCAAACCCTTCAGCGGTTGGAGCCAGGTATGAAAAATAAATAAGACTGACAAACCAGGTTTCTTTCTGTCTGTCCGGTTTCTAAGCACAGAGTGTGTGTTAGTGTATGCACCTTGCTGGGGTCGGGGTTGGGGGGGGGGGATGCGTGGCCTTGGCCTGGCTCTGGGAGGTCTCTGACAAGTCACTTCCTTCTCTGGGCCTCAGTTTCCCTGCCTGTAAAACAGCTGGGAAGGTCATGGACTGCACACCTTAGTCTGTGTAAATGGGGCCTTAGGGCAGGGCTGAGGCAGGATGTGGGGTCAAAGGCCACTTGTGGCGGATGTCACTGCCCTGGGAGGGGAGCGGGCAGGAAGCAGGGGGGGCTGGGCCTCCTGGTCCTGTTCCCACACTGGACAAACAGGGCCTAGAATTGGGATTTTGCTGCAGGGTCCCCAAGGGTCAGGCAGGCCCCACGGCCCACGCTCTTTGGCCTCCTGAAGCATAAGGCTCTCCAGGTAAGTTGAGTCCCTCATTGCCTCCTGCCTCTGTTCCCAGGCAGGACAGGCCATCCGCCCCATGGGAATGTGGCTTCTGCTTTGGGCCTCTGGAATCTTGGGTTCCATGCCTGGCCATCAGAAGGTAGCCTGTGCCCCATTTCACAGATAAGAACACTGAGGGTGCAGAGAGGGGCAGCAATGTGTCCTGAGTCAAAGTTAGAAGATCCAGCCTGGATTCAAGCACGAGCCCACCCCAGTGGGTGGCTTCGTGGAGACACAAGAACAGAATAAAAATCCAGCTGAAGGTGAGAGAACCTGTCCCTGCTTTGGGGCCATACAGCTGGCTGAAGGCTCTGAGAAGCCTTTCCTTTTGAATTTGTGTCTGCCTGGGGAGATTATGCTGTATCAGCCACCCACACCTTAGTGAAAATTAGAGCCATAAACTCGCTTTTCTCTGAATCCCCAGCTAAGCATCTCATGGCAAGGGCTAAATGATGGATGGAAGCAGGCAGCTCAGGGCCAGCACAAGAGGGGCGGCTGTATCTGCCAGGGAGGGGAACCAGGAGGGAGGAAGGGAGTGTGGCAGGGAGCGCTGGGGCAGGGCTGGCCTCTCCCAATGTGTCACAGGCTCTTAGGAAGCCCGGGGAGACTGGGGGATGGGGAGATCCAAAGGGGAAGTAGGGTGGAGCAGGAAATAATCCTGCATTTATTGAGTGCTTACTCTGTGCGGGGCACCGGGACGAGGGCTCCACCTGCAGTCACCTCTCATCCTCCCATGGTCATGAGGGAAGCACCACGGTCACTTTCCTGTCTCAAACGTGGGGCCACTGAGGCACAGAAGGCCTTCCCTCCAGGGCGCCCCGTGACCGGGCTGTGAAACAGGGCCAGCCTGAGCTCACAGCCTGCCCCTTTCCCTGCCAAGCTGGCCTGGCATATGGGCTGGGCAGGGCTAGGAGTGTAGTGTCACTGTCCTGGGTGGCTCCCGGGACTTATCTGAGACCCTGATGCCCCTGAGGGCTGGACGGTTGACCCTGGGGCAGTGGATGAGCCCTGTGGGGGGCAGGGTGCTATGGAGGGAGCAGCACCCCCTTCCCTCCTCCCTCTGGCTGATCTGGCCGCCCAGACCCAGACAAATGACTTCTGCTCTGCCCCAAGCCCTGGCCTTGGGACTGCCCAGCCCAGACCCCTGCCCACTGGCCACATTAGCTCCCTGATGCACCCCTACTGCCAGAGCCTCCTGGAAAGCTCGTCTCCGGAGCTCAGAGTCCAAGGCCACTGCCTGTCACTGTCGCCCCCCACCTTTCCCTTCTGGGTTCACAGCAGCAACGTCAGGGGCACCTGAGATACACAGAGATGCATAGAGATTCTCAGCTTCACCCTCGAGTCTCCAACTAGCCCAGTCCCCAGACTCTCACCCGCTTCCCCCAGCAGCTGGACACAGCTGGCCCCACTACGCACCCACACTCGGCCACCCTTCCTGGGCGGTCACCAGTGCGGACCCACGGTCCACACATACCTGGGTATGCGCTGACATGGGGCCAGGGTCACCCACACTCACGCACAGCTCCACACCCTGACACACGCACATATACACACCGATAGAAACAATCACCCCAACATGCACACACACGCCAATACAAATACAGTCACCTGAACACACACACGCTCTCCCCGACACACACACATTCCATTGCTGTCATGTCAACTTTGGCACAAGCGCACGGCCTCTCGCCCGCACACACAAGCCCACGGTGACACCACCACCAACACGCTGGCAGACTCACAAACACACCCTCACATACGGTGTCGGCCACACCCCCTCCTAGCACACACTTCCACGCTCACGCCCTCGTCCCAGCACACCTACGCGCACCAGCTTGCACACGCGCCCGGCGCAAAGACCCCTTCCTTGCGCTCGTGCTCACGCTCGCCCTCTCTCTGTCTCTCTGTCTCTGTCTCCATCTGTCTCTTTCTCTCACTTTGCTCACACTGGCCCTGCTGGGGCCACCTCTCTCTCCCAGCTCAGGGACCCTGGAAAGACAGTGGTCCCCCTCGCTCCCAGCCAGAGCATCGCTCCCTGTCCCCCTCCTGACTCCGGGGATCAAGGCTTCTGAGAGTCCCCCCACCCCCACCCCCCCACCCCGGCCCAGCACCTGGCCTCCAGGCTGGGAGCAGCCCAGAGACGGCAGTGGGCAGCCGGACGCGGCCCAGCCGTCGGGGCCTCACCTGCTTGCACTTCTCCTCGGCGGCTTTCTTGTCCGACTCGGCCTGCTCGGCGCGGTCGATGGCGTTCTCCTTGTCCAGCTTAAGCATCTGCATCTTCTTCTTGATGGCCTCCATGGCTGGGTGGCGGGTGCGGGCGCAGAGGACTCTGCGGGGTGGGGGCTGCGCTGCAGGTCGGGACTGAGCGGCCCGGCGGGGGCGAGGCCCTTATAGGCTCCGGGCGCACCGCCCCGCTGCCGGGCGAGTCCTGGAGGAGGCCCAAGCCCAGGCCGCCGCCGGGCCGGCCGCCACTCGCTTGCTCAGGAGGACTTGGCCAGCTCACCAGCCTCCCCGCAGCCCTCGCCTTATTTGGGCCTAGGATTTTCTCAAAGGAAAAAAAAAAAAAAAAGAAAGAGCCCGACCCGTTTCCGTTTTTAACCTGTTGACACAGGTCCCTTGTGGGTGTGCGGGCACAGCATTGGCTCAGGAGGATCCTGGCGGCCTGGCCTGCCGGGCCGGCCTCACCTTCCCCATCTGTGCTTGGGGAGCACAGAAGAGGGCTTGTGCGTGGGTGCAGGGTAGGGGCCAGGTGGGGTGGGGTGGCGCCCATCCTCCCTTCTCCTCCCCTCTGGTCCAGCCTCCAGGTATGGGGTCAGGACTCCAACCCACCTCCCGCTCTGCCCCAGGGGCTCCCTGGGTCACCCCCGCTTTCTGGCGAGTCTCTGACACATCATCTTCTCCCTCTGTCTCTTTTCCAATGAGTGTCTCTCTCTCTATCTCTGTGTCTGTCTCCCCATCTCTTTTGGTCTTGTTCTCTCAGACTCCCTCTGGATCTCTTTGTCTCTCTCTCTCTCTCTCTCTCTTTAGGGTTTCCCTGCCCTTCTTTCTATCTCTGCCTCCTCCTGTGTCTCTCTCTGTCAGCTCCTCTGCCCCTGTGGGCCGGCACCACCAGGGCAAGAGTGACCTGGGTCATCTCTTGGGAATTCTTGGAAGCCAAGGCAGGCCCAGACCAGGTCCTGATGCCCTCCCTGCTCCGTTCAGTACCACTGGAAAGGAGGTGGCCTTAGCTTCTCAGCTTGTCACTCAAGACTCCTGCCCTCTGCTCCCCAGCTGTCCCCAACACTGCTTCCCAGGGAGGGCTGCCGTTTCCTCACCTTCAGGCCTTGGCATGTGTGGGCATCCCCCCAACCCCCTGCCATGCTCGTCCCTTCTGTCCTCCAGCAACCTGGGGTAAGATTTCTTGCCTTCAGAAAGGTGTATTCATTCATTCATTCATTCATTCATTCACATGATGAACACAGAGGGCCTTGCCCACGCTGAGCCCCAGCAGCATAACCACAGAATATGGGGGCTATTATTGTTATTATTTGATCATCAGGTTGGAACTGTGAGCTGCTCCAAAGCATCATCTGTGGCCTCCTGAGTACCCGGCCTCCAGAAGATCAGAAAATCCTTGTTAATTAAAGTGAAGAACTAACCCCCTATACATTCACACACTCCCTCCCACACACTTATACTCCCCTACACACACACACACACACACACACACACACACACACACACACACACTCTTCTAGGACTAGAAAGCTTGTATTCATTCTTTAAAGTCCAGATCGGGTGGCTCCTCCTCCAGAAAGCCCTCCTGGACTCCTAGACAGAGAGCCCCGGGGCCTCCAGCCCAGCATCAAAGCTTCTGTGTGGGATGAAGTAGAAGGAGTGAGGCTTCTGTGTTTCCTGCCCAAGACCACAGAAGGATGGGATAAAGGGAGACTGGGCAGTGGCCAGCACCACTGGGGAGCACGGGTGTCAGGCTCAGATATAGAGTCATTGCTTCCCTTTACCCCCCCCCCCCCTTAAGCCAGCTTCCTTTTCTTTGTCATGTGGAGAACTCCCATCCCCCACCCCCCATCAGCATGGGGGCCCAAACGGTAGCAAACTGAACATTCTGGAAGCTTTCTCATGCCCCAAGGACACTGGGGAGAAGCCACTGGCTTCTCCCCATGTTCAGGAATCAAGGGGACTCCGCCCAGATCCCTCCTCAACTCCATTCTCCATCACTCTCCCTTATCTCACCCCTTCCCACATCCTGGTTGTGCAGACCCCCCTTCCTCTTATGATCTAAGCAAATCATCATAATTGCCTCTCTACGAATGTCAGTGATCAAAAGAGTGGAGTCTGGTGCCAGGAGCCATGCTGAGCACTGCACTCAGAGCACCTCACTTCAGCCTCCCCGAACCTTAAGAGGTGGAAAACTGTATTTCCATTTACAGAGGAGGAAGCTGAGGCTCCGAGTCGCCTCCCGAGGGTCACCCTGCTTGTGAATGGCAGAGCAGAAACCTGACCCAGCTCCCTCTAGAACAGAGCTGGAGAGAGGTCCTGAGACCCCCACCATGTCTCCCTGGGCCCCTTCTCCTGTCCTCTGATGGTCTCAGACTAAGTCATCAGAGGTCAGCTCCCTCCACTCCCTCCCCCTGCCCCACCCCTGCCTCCTGGGAGTCCCGGGGACCAGCCTCTCCACAGGTGGTGAGGCTAATTCCAGGCCTGACACCACCAGCTCAGGAAAGGGATCCCTCCCCCAGGAGCTGCGGGCTAGCTGGCTAGCTAGCTCGGTGGCCTTGTAGGGTAGACCCTTGTCACTGGAATGTCCTCTTGTTCAGGGAGCTCCCGGAGTGGAATCTGATGCTGGGGAGAGGAGAAGGAGGCTAGGAATGGCATTAAAGCTCTGCTCTGCCCCCTGCCCTGTAGCCTTGGGACTTGTGCCCTGTCTGTGTACCTGCCCCAGGGACGCCTGAGGAGTGCTGACCAAGGCTGGAAGTGTCGGCCAGGGTTCCTGGGGGCCCTGGCCCAGCTGTCCAGGCTGTGGGGCATGAGGCAGGTGGAAACTACCATTTATCCCTCCGGAGGTGTGAACCCCCGCCTCCCGACACTGGTTTCTGAGGATGGTGGTGAGCACGGAGGGACCCATCGCCACCCTGGCCACCTCACAGCCATGACACTTGGGGTCATTTATTGAGCATCTACTACATGGCAGGCACTGTGTGGGCCTTGAAGACATGGTGGTGGACACGACTCAGCCCAGGGAGAGAGGTGACCGTAACTACAGTTAGGGAATTCTTTATAGTAGGCTAAACTGCCGTCTTAGGTTGGGCTCCCCGAGAAGGAGACCCTGAGACAAGAATTCAAGGGCAAGTGATTTATTTGGGAGGCAACCCGAGGAGACAGGGGTAGCAGGTGGGGAGGTGGGGCAGAGAAGGGAAGGAGGCCCGTAAAAGGCTGCCTGGATGAAGCCAGTTACCTCTCTGGACAACTGAGGCGCAGTCCCACTGGGGGCCTCTGGGGGCGCAGCAGAGAACACGCTCCTCGGAGTTGTAGGGGCTGAGGGCGTGGTAGGCTGGGGTATTTATGCACCAATCCCCATCCTCCTTGGTTGAAGGATGCTTGTGTATATGGGGGGTATTGATTGGCCAGCACTTCTGGCCTGCCCTTGCGTGGGGCACCCTTCCCTTCCCCGATCCGCCACCCCATGCAGGTGCTGGAAGAAGGAAACCCTTTGTGCCAGGGGGAGCAGTGGGAGCCGAGGGCACCTAGGTAGGCACTGAGCATGTCAGTGAAATGTTAATTTTAACACTTAATATGCAACGTGGGGACATGATCGGCCTTGGGTGGAAGTCAGGGAAGCCTTCCCGGAGGAGGTGACAATTGAAGTAGGTCTGAAAGAGGACCGAGGGTGGGGTGGGGTGGGGGGGAGTAGAAACAGGTGTTGCATATATGAAGACCACAGGTGAGAGAGTCCTAGAGGAGGTGAGCATGCCTTGACTGTGGAGAGACGGGCAGAAAGAGTGTGGTAGGTGGGAAATGAGGACACTAGGGTCAGATGACAGAGGACAGTATGGGGGGGGGGCCCTCGATGTGTCTCCCGGAGTTTGAGGCACCAGAGAGACCAAGGGAGCCAGAGTGCACTTACTGTTGGTGGACAAGAGCAAAGATCTCCTCCTCTGGCATCCTGTGAAGTCTTGCTGATTGAATAACATGACAACAATGTCACCAAAGTGGCACTGGCTAAGGATGATCCAGATTATCTTCTTGGTGGGTCACATGCTGCGTGTGTGGTATTTGTGTGAGGGGGGTTTCGCTGACCCTTCACCCAGACCCTTGTTCAGTAAGAACTTGGAGCCCCCACCCCCGCACGCCCACAAGGGAAATGCACACCAAGGCCACCCAGCTGGCATGTGCCAAAGCCAGGATTTGAACCTGAGTCTGTCTGATACCCTGGGACCTGAGACCACCACCGCTCCAGCCCCACTGCCCTGTTTACTAAGCCAGTGTGGGGTGGAGGAAGCAAAGGGCCCTGTGTCCTCCTAGAAATCTCGGAGACAGACTTCAGGGGAACTGTGTGGGTTACAGAGCTTGGCCACAAATGCCGAAAAGCAGGCATGACCACGAGCTCTGTGGCACCATCATGATAATTAGTGATAATTATAGTTAACACTGACGTGGCTCCCAATCAGCTCATGCTCTTCTAAGTGCCTTGCATATATAAGCTCATATATTAATTTTCACCTAACCCTTTGAGATAGAGGCTATTACTATTTCCAACATATAGCAGGATAAACTGGAGCACAGAGAAGTCAAGTGACTTGCTCAAGGTGACACAGCTAAAAAGTAACAGAATCAGGATTTGAACCCAGGTGGTCAGACTCTAGAGTCTACTCATTGAACCACTACACTATACCCTGAGCAGACTTTTGTGCTTGACCTTCAGCCCCAATTACCCTTACAGACAGTAGCCACCACCCATTGGGTGTCAGTGCCACCACTACTGGGAAACAATCTTTGTGAGTGTTTGGCATTTCTGTACAGCTTGCAAACAGTGGCATGGGCAAGGTTTTTTTGGTTGTCTTTTCAAGGATGTTTGTATAGCAAACAGCCATGGAAGATAGTTTCTTCCTGCAGAGCAGAGAGCAGGTTTGTTTGCTGTCCCTATGATAACGATAATGCCTCCCTCTGAGATAAAGGTGGAGCAGGTTTGTGTGTAATCTACTAGAAAAGTCTGGGATTTCTCAGCGTAGAGCTCCCCGGCTGTGGTTCAAGCACATTTTGTGTCCATTACCTACCTGGGATCACCTGAATGGTCCCTGTGGGACTTGGGAAGAACTGGCACAAACAGGAAGTTCATGCCACCTGCACTGCAAGTAATAAAGTCTTTTGTCTCTGACCCTGGAGTCTCGTGTCTTCTGCCAGCATCCAAAACTGTATCAGGTTAAAATGTCAGCTTGTAGGGAAGGTGACAACCCAGACCCTTCATAGTTCTTGATACTTATTTGCTCTCTCTGATGCCACGTGTCACCAGGGTGTCTCTCATGGGATCCTGGATTTTATCCTCTCACCTTTGCTGTTGCCTTTCTGAGCTGGTGCAGAATGGAGTGGTGAAGAGTTAAAGCATGCAGTCCTTTTAAGGTTTATCTCTCACCTTTGGTGCTCCTGATGTTTCAGGCCAGATCGTTCTGTGATGGTTCAAGGCCGTCCTGTGCAGTGGATACTGTGGAGCAGCATCCCTGGCCTCTACCCATTAGATGCCATGAGCACCCCACCCCCAGTCATGACAACCCCAAAATGTTTCCATACATTGCCAACTGTCCCCTGGGAGGGGAGGGGGGCAAGCTAAATTGTTCTTGAGAATCACTCCTTCTAGGAAGGATCAACATCTTTCTACTCCCACATTTATATGGAAATGATTCCTGAAATGCCCTCAGTTTGAACACTGGCATATCAGAATTCCTGAGACTTTGAATGAATGGATTAATGATAAAAAGTAACAACATTGTGCACCCATGTTCATAGCAGCATTAGTGACAATAGCCTACAGCTGGAAGCACCCCGTGTATCCACTGATGGATGAATGGATAAAGATAAATGTGTCATATCTATACAATGGATTACTCAACCTTCCAAAGAAAGGAAATTCTGACACACACTATAACATGGTTGAACCTTGACAATGTCATGCGGAGTGAAAGAAGCAAGTCACAAAAGCATAAATACTGTCTGATGCCACCTATAGGAGGTCCCTAGAGGAGTCAAATTCATAGAGACAGGAAGTAGGATGGTGGGTGCCAGGGGCTGGGGGAGGGGGATGGCGAGTTAGTGTTTCAATGGGGATAGAGTTCTGGTTTTTCAAGATGATAAGAGTTGTGGGGATGGACGGTGGTGATGGTTGCACAACCACGAGAATGTACTTAATGCCACTGAAGTGAACCCTGAAAAATGGTGAAGATGGTAAATTTCATGTTATGTGTTATGTGTATTTTACCATGGAATATGCAACAGGGGGACTTGATTAGCCTTGGGTGGAAGTCAGGGAAGCCTTCCCCAAGGAGGTGGCATTGAAGTGAGGTCTAAAGGACGACTGAGAGGTGGGGTGGTAGAAACAGGTGTTACATATATAAAGACCACAGGTGAGTGGTCTTTTATTTATTTTTTATTTGTTTTTATTTTTTAACTTAATTTTTTAAATTTAATTAAAAAAAATTTTTTTTTTTTGAGAAAGAGAGAGAAAACATGAGCAGGGGAGAAGGGGCAGAGGGAGAATCTCAAGCAGGCTCCACGCTCAGGGTGGAGCCCAACTTGGAGTTCAATCCCACGACACTGGGATCATGACCTGAGCTGAAATCAAGAGTCAGACGCTCAACCCACTGAGCCACCCAGGTGCCCCTTACCACATTTTTTAGAAGTAACAATTAATAGCATTTGCTGAACACTTACTACGTGCCAGGCACTGAGTGTTTTAGATGCAATGTCTCAGCATTTACAAACTTCAGTCATTCCTATATCACCTCTACCTTCCTGTGCATGTCTTACTTTGGGTTTCCCTAAAAGTAGACCCCAAAACAAGGATCTTGCCCGTCATGGATGCCACACCTGCTCACATCCCTGTGCTTTACGGGTTAAGACCTTTATCTTACATAAGAGAAAACTCAGGCTGGCCCAAGGCTACGTGGGAAGGAAAAGGCTGGCTTCCATTCTCACCTCCTCTATGACGTGGAATTGCGACCTTGTAGTTGCAATATCTTTTCCAGTCTGCCTCGTGGTTAAGCCACGTTGGTGGCTAAGTCCTCACTGCTGAGATGTGAATGTAAGTTATGTGTGTGCCCTCTGGGCTAAAGCCTGAGGACAGAAGACCTCCCTCCCTCGTGCTCTTTGGCCCCTTGTTTGCAAGCTGGAATTTGGACATGCCTATGACCCAGCTTGCAAACAACGCCAGTGTCTTAGGGACGGCTGCATGAAGAGAGAACTTCCTGCCGACCCGGAACTCAGAGAAAAATCAGCTTCTGTCTTGGTTGAAATACTGCATTTTGGGATTCTCTCTTTTTTCTGGAGCTTTAGACCTTTGTCCTAACAAATAGAGTAGCCGGTCCTGGAAGTGGGGTGCTGCCATGGCAGTAGGTGGCATTAGCTTAGTGGCTGGGTTGTGAGGACATGGTACCCCAGGCTAGAGCCGGGCATCCTCTTCAGGTCACGGCCAAGGTGAAACGATAATTGTTGAGAACTTGGAAGATCGTTCAAGCGGTTACAAAGCCTCCATCTCTATATGGAGGGATTAGACGGAGCAAGAGCAGGGTCACCTGGGTGGCTCAGTCGGTTAAGCATCCGACTTCGGCTCGGGTCATGATCTCGCAGTCCGTGAGTTCAAGCCCGCATCGGGCTCTGTGCTGACAGCTCGGAGCCTGGAGCCTGCTTCGGATTCTGTGTCTCCCTCCCCCTCTGCCCCTAACCCACTCGCATTCTGTCTCTGTCTCTCTCAAAAATAAATAAACATTAAAAAAAATTTAAAAAAGAAGGAGCAAGGATATCATTGTAAATTGGTTGCTCCTTGCTGAGTTTTGCAAAGTATTACAACAAAGATGTGGACTCAGGGGACAAGAGTTGGTGCATAGAGATAGAAAAGTCCACAGATGAGAGTCCTCAAAGGGTTGGAGAAACCCCATGATCCTGATTTTGGAACCCGTGGTTAAGCAGGGCATTGCCTTCTGCAGGGTAAGAGGCATCCATTTCAAAAAATGTCCATTTTATTTTATTTTATCTTATTTTTGAGAGAGAGAGAGAGAGAGAGAGCATGAGCAGGGGAGAGAGGGAGAAGGATAGGGGGGAGAGAGAGAGAGAAAAAATCTTAAGCAGGCTCCATGCCCAGTGCAGAGCCAGACTCGGGGCTCGATCCCATGACCCTGTGATCATGAGCTGAAATCAAGAGTTGGATGCTCAACCGACTGAGCTACCCAAGTACCCCAAGATGTCCATTTTTTTTCAAAAATGTGTTTCAATCCAATTTTATTTACCCAAACAGGTGGTGGGCCAGATTTGGCCCATAGGCTATAGTTCGCTGACTCTTGTCCTGACTCAGATTGTTTTGTTTGCTTGCTTACTTGTTTGTTTTTAGTTTCAGGTGTACAACCTAATGATTCGATATTTGTATATATTGTGAAAGACCACGGTACCTCTCGTTAACGTCCGTCACCACACACGGTTATACTCTCCTTTCTTCTTGTGAAGATAAATTTTAAGATCCACTCCCTTAGCGACTTTCATATATGGTAGAGTATCATTCATTAACCACAGTCACCAGGCTGGACATTGCACTCGATGACTTATTTATTTTATAACCGGAAGTGTGTACCTTTTGACCACCTGTACCCATTTTCCCTATCACTCACCCTTCAGCCTCTGGCAACCATCCATCAGTTCTCTGGATCTAGGAATTTTTTTTCTTTTTGTTTGTTTGTTTTGTTTTAGGTTCCTCATATAAGTGAGACCAAACAGTATTTGTCTTTCTCTGACTTATTGCAATTAGCACAATGCCCTGGAGTCATCCATCTTGGCGCAAATGGCAGGTTTTCCTTTTTTTTTTTTTTTTTTAAGAGGTGGGGAGAGGTAGAGGGGGAGAGAGAATCTCAAGCAGGCTCCACACTCAGCGCAGAGCCTGACGCGGGGCTCGATCCCACAACCCTGGGATTATGACCTGAGGCAAAATCAAGAGTCAGATGCTTAACCAACTGAGCCACCCAGGCTGCCCCGGCGTAGGATTTCCTTCTTTTTTATGACCAAATAAGTCACCCATCTTGAATAATCGTGACGCAGTTACTAATGGACCCACCAGATAAGGAATTAGGGAACCCTCAGCATGAAGTTCCCCTTTTAGAAACCTCTGGATAATCTAAATAATGGACCACTTGAGTGACCCCACTTTCCCCTTCCAACTCCCTAATTCTTGCTCTTATGCTTTAAATTAGCCAATACAGGGGCACCTGGGTGGCTCAGTCGGTTAAGCATCTGACTTCGGCTTGGCTCAGGTCACGATCTCACGGTTCGTGGGTTCGAGCCCCACCTCGGACTCTGTGCTGACAGCTTGGAGCCTGGAGCCTGCTTTGGATTCTGTGTCTCCCTCTCGCTCTGCCCCTCCCCCACTCGCGCTCTGTCTCTGTCTCTCAAAGATAAATAAATGTTAAAAAAAATTTCTAAATTAGCCAATAGAGAGTGAGCCCCCCAAACCCAAGGCACCTCATCCATGGACCCTAGTAAACGCAGAGCCTGAAGTCTATGTTCTCTGTCTCCCTATAACCTTGCTGCGTGGCCCCCAGGTGTGCTGTGTACCCTCCAGAAATATGCAGAAGAGTCTTATTTGTTTCAAAGCTCCTCAATAGTTGTTGCTGAGGTGTGCCCTGTAATCGCAGCAAGAACCACGAGGGCTGTTCCACCACAACACTGACTCCTGTCGAGGGGGAAATGTCTGTGGCCACCCTCACAAATAGCACAGGCTCAGGTGAGTGCCTTAGGTGTTCCCAGCCAGAGCATCACCAACAGTGGGCTGAGACCAGCACACAGGTCTGCCAAGACCTTTGTTTTCAAATGACCTCAAGTAGCCACCGTTAATGTGCTAGAGAGACATGAGCACATCAAGGAATGCAAACATTCTGTCTGGGAAAGAACTTTGGGCGTGGTTACTGACTCAAAGCAAATAGCCTACTAAGAGTTCTAGAGAGTTCCTTTGAAATCAAGGGCCCCCGCCTGTGCCTGTTGGCACTAATTTGCATCAGAGGAATCAAAATCTATGACAGCTGCAGAGCTCCTCAGAAGCTCTCCTTGATCTTAGTTGATCTCAGCTCAGGTCATGATCTCATGGTTCGTGAGATCAAGCCCCGAGTTGGGCTCTGCACTGACAGCATGGAGCCTGCCTGAGATTCTCTCTCTCCCTCTCTCTCTCTGCCTCTCTCTCTCTCTCTCTCTCTCAAAATAAATAAACATTAAAAAAATGTTATGGGTTGCCTCATGTCTCCTCCCCAAATTCATATCTTAAAAATAGGATTGTTGCAGATATAATAGTTAAGATGATGTCATTCTGGAGTAGGGTGGGTTCCTACTCCAAGAGAACTGGTGTCTTTATAAAAAGGGGGTGTTTGGAGACAGCCATGCACACCAGGAGGATGCCATGTAATGACAAAGACATGATCTACGAGTTAAGGGACACCAAAGATGGCCAGCAAAGCACCAGCTTCTCCCCAGCTAGAAGAGAGGCTCGGGACAGATTTTCCCTCACAGCCTCAGCAGGAGCCAATCTGCCAACACCTTGATTTTGGACTTCAGGCCTCCAGAACGGTGGGAGAACGAATTTTTGTGTAAGCCACCTCGTTTGTGGTTGTTTGGTTGGTTGGTTTTGGTCTTTTTATTTGTTTGTTTGTTTTTACAGAACCCCCAGGAAACTCATACAGCCCATAAGCTGTTCGTCCTGACCAATATAGAAACTGGTACCAGAAGTGAGATGTGGCCATCCCACAAATGAAGAACCAGTTGAATGAGTTGTGTGGTCCGGTGGTTAAGGACACAAATTTTGCAGGCTGGGAAAGCTGGTAACCCTTGTTATGCCAAAGAACTTCGTCCAGAAATACCGCCATGGGTGACAACCTGACAGGTAGATCATATGCCTCCTGAGCCTGTGTTTGCAGAAGTGATTGGAAAGAGCTAGAATGTCACTGTGAGTTGACTGCTGCTTGCCGCTTGCAGCAAGGAATCACAAGAAAGAGATGATCTTGGAGGAGAATTGGCCACATTTCAAAGTCAGAAACATCACAAGGTTAGAAGAGCCAACAGCTTCCTGTTCCTTCAAAACAGTGTAAATAAGGATCTTGCCTCCCACCTAAGGCTATTGTTTCGGGTGACCATTAACGGGGAGTGACAAAAGTGTAGGTAGTTCAAGGAAGCAAATATTGCAAATTAAATAAACACAAGAGCTCTGGCTAGAAAAGCCCATTGGATCTGGTGCCTAGCGATGGAACTCACTGGAAACAACAAGACCAGATGTCTACTCTAAGCTTTTTGAAGGAACTAAGTTGTTAAAGAAACAAAGAGTGCAGTCTGCAAAATCTTATAACTCTTGAGCCTTTGCAATTGGGTCTTTTTATTATAGTTGCTTAACCTGAATCTTAACCAAAGTGGGGCTTGTGTTCTGGTCTCTCTCATCAGCAGAGCACTTCCTTTTTTTAGGCACTTCCTTTTTTGAAATTTTTTATTTGAGAGAGAGAGAGAGAGAGAGAGCGAGCTCAGGGGAGAGGGGCAGAGGGAGAGAGAGACAGACGATCTGAAGCAGGCTCTGTGCTGACAGTAGAGAGCCTGATGTGGGGCTCAAACTCATGAACTGTGCAATCATGACCAAAGCTGAAGTCAGATGCTTAACCAACTGAGCCACCCAGGCACCCTGAGAGACAGAGAGAGAGAGAGAGAGAGAGAGAGAGAGAGAGAGAGAGAATTTAAGCAGACTCCACAGTCAATGCGGAGCTGGATGCGAGGCTCGATTCCACGACCCTGGGATCATGACCTGAACCGAAATCAAGAGTCGGACACTCAATGGACTGAGCCACCCAGATGCCCCAGAGAGCACTCTCTTTTAGCTGTGATGTGTTCTTCAGGCTGCAGTGTGAGCACCACATGGTCAGGGGTTTTGTTTGTTCCCTGCTGGACCCTCAGCCCTTCAAAGAGTGTCTGCAATGTAATAGATGTCCAATAAATAGCTGTTGGAAGGATGATGTAATAAACAGAGAACCAAGAGTGAAGTGAAAGAAATATCTCAGATTGGAACTATACAGGGCAATTTAGTACAGATGGGCTCCGGATTTGGACACTGAAACATCCCAATGTTACGGTCACTGAATAAACACTGGCTTCCTACTGATGAGGGCCCCCAAAACACCCGTCCTGTCACTGTTGCGTAGGCTGTACATGGAGGGGTTCAGCATGGGAGTGACCACCACGTACATCACTGCAGCGGCCGTGTCCTTCTGGGCCGTGTGGGAAGACATAGGGCTGAAATAAACCCCGATGAGTGTCCTGTAGGACAGGGACACCACAGAGAGGTGAGAGCCACAGGTGGAGAAAGCCTTCTGCTTGCCTCTCGTGGATGGGATCCTCAGCAAGGAGGCAAAGATGCATGTGTAGGAGACCAAGATACCCACAAAGGGGGTGATGATGGGTAGGGTGCCCCCGGTGTACAACATTGCATTATTGAGAAAGGTGTCAGAGCAGGCCAGCTTCAGCAGAGGGCTGAGGTCACAAAAGAGATGGGGAACCCGGTTGTGGGTGCAGAACAAGAGGCGAGTCAGTAATACTGTGTGGGTCAGGGCATTCCTGAAGGCTGCAGTCCAGGATGCAGCCACCAGGAGGCCACAGAGGTGTGGCATCACAGACACAGTGTAGTGCAGAGGGTGACAGATGGCCGCATAGCGGTCATAGGCCATGGCCATCAGAAGGAAGCTATTGATGCCAGCAAACCAGATGAAGAAGAAGATCTGGGTCAGGCAGCCTGCGTTAAGGGATCCCTTTGTGTCCTGACACGAGGTTGGCCAGCATCTTGGGAATGGTGGTGGAGGTGAAGCAAATGTCCACAAAGGCCAGCTTAGCCAGGAAGAAGTACGTGGGCGTGTGGGGTTGGGAGTCAGTGGCGATGGCCAGGACGATGAGCAGGTTCCCCAGTCCTGTGACCAGGGACATGCTCAGGAAGAGTATGAGGAGCAGCTGCTGTTGCTTGGGGTTCCCTGAGAGGCCCAGGAGCAGGAACTCAGAGACCCCGGTGAGAGTTGCCCCTTCCACCGCCATCTTGGAGCAATCAGAAAGGAAACCCAGGAGTTGTCCAGGGTCCTGACTCGGCCAGCCCTTGCACCGCGCCCTGGATCTCATGCCCTCTGGCTAGTTCCAGGAGTTCATCCATTCTTCCCATGCTCTCCCGCAACAGGACCCCGGCCCACCCACCTGCTTTGCTGCATGATTTCCATCAGTGAATACACCGTTCATTCCCCATCATCCACCTGCAGATGGGTGGACTGCTGCCAAGCACCGGGCCCATTTCTCACCCTCACCCCCTACACCTCTATGCCCCAGGGCTTCATCTGGGTACAGTCACGAGCTCAGCCTTCACATGTGGGGATGTGGGCATTAGCATTCCCTGGAGTGACTTATAGCCCACAAAGGACCGGGCTTTTTGGGCGACTCCCCTGGCTTCATCACTCCTGAGTGAAGCAGTGCTGAGGTGTGCTTTCTCTGGGATCCCTAGAAACATCACCCTTCAGCTGCTCTGAAGTGGGAATCTGCTCATCCATGCCTCCCTTTCCCAAACGTTCATTGGCTCTCCTGGGACTACCTCCTAACGAAACTATTTGCACTCAAGTCCTTGACTCAGAACTTGCTGTGGGGAGAATCCAAAGGAAGACTCAAGGATTCCAGAATTTCTTCCATCTTTGAGAGAATCCCTTCTTTGTCCCAAATAGCTCTCCAGCTACTGCCCCCTTTCCCTGCTTCCCTGGACCACCATACTTTTCAAAAACATTGCCTGTTCTTACACGTCAAGAGGAGCCATGACCCCCCACCACCCCTCCAAGACAGCCAGCATGTTCCGGCACAAGTGTCCATTGATAAAATCCGGAAATGTTTGGCACAGGCTGGAGCATACGCTTATAGTCCTTCCAAAGAATAGTAAAATTATCAACAATACAAATCATAACATAAACTCAATACTTCAATTCATTGCTGTTGAAGGTTGCAATGAGCTCTGATACATTGGCAACATCTGAGAAATATTTGCCAAACCTTTTGCCAGTTTGGCTATTGTCACTGTGAGCGGCGTGGTCATGTGCTCATGAAATGCTCTGCACTGTAGGAGAGGTACCAGTGTGTCAGTATCCTCAAATCCGAGGTGGGCTTTGGTCTTAGGTAAGATTTACTTCGGCGTTTACCATTTGTGCATTGTAACTTTTGCGTAAGTGATTAAGTGTGCGATGCTTGGATAATGATCAAATCAAGTTTATAATAAAACATTAAAAAGAAAAGATCCAGGGGCCGCCTGGGTGGCTCAGTAGGTTAAGCATCCGGCATTGGCTCAGGTCACGGACTCGCAGTTCATGGGTTCAAGCCCCTTGTCAGGCTCTGTGCTGACAACTCAGAGCCTGGAGCCTTCTTGGGATTCTGCGTCTCCCTCTCTCTCTGCCTGTCCCCCACTCGTGCTCTGCCTCTCTCTCTCAAGAATAAATACGCTTTTAAGAAACTTTTTAAAAAAGGATTCAGGATGAAAAGGCAACAAGGTTTCAATAAGCTTTTTCATGTTCCTAGTAAATATGAACAGTACTCTGAATTTGTGGGAGAGGAGAGGAGGAATGCTATTCACTGTGAACTGTAACCCTGCGACATCTGATGACAGCAGAAGTCAGAGCATCCTGAAACAGTTTTGCTTCGATGTAAGACTCACTGTAAAATATGACAACTAATTTACATTTTTGGCAAATAATTATTTAGCAATAAAAATATAGATAGTTTATAGGAAGTAACAGGTGAAAGAGGTATTAGATCCAAATACTGCTCACAAGCTGTTCACTCAAGTTTATTCATTTTGGAGAGACAGAGACAGCGTGAGTGAGGGAGGAGCAGAGAAAGGGAGACACAGAATCCAAAGCAGGCTCCAAGCTCTGAGCTGTCAGCACAGAGCCCGATGTGGGGCTTAAACTCACGAACCGTGAAATCATGACCTGAGCTGAAATCAGATGCCCAACTGACTGAGCCACCCAGGCATCCCGTAAAAAAATTTTTTTTAATGTTTATTCATTTTTGAGAGGGAGAGACAGAGTGCAAATAGGAGAGGGGCAGAGAGAGAGAGAGAGGGAGACACAGAATTGGAAGCAGGCTCTGGGCTTTGAGCTGTCAGCACAGAGCCCGATGCGGGGCTTGAACTCATGAGCCATGAGATCATGACCTGAGCCAAAGTCGGACGCTTAACTGACTGAGCCACCCTGGTGCCCCAAAAGTAATATGACTTTTTAAAATACTCCGATGTATGGTTAAAAGTAGCTGAGACTTTGCAGAAACAAAATAATTAATAAAACCTCAAAAACTATAATACCCATATGGGCATGACAGTACCATTCAGACTTGTGGATCTGTGTGTGGCAAAACCCATTTACTGAAAAGAAAAAACAGCTTTGTGAAAAATTACCTCAAGTAACTAAAACCTCAACCATGATCAGTGTCACTAGAATTGTTTCTGTAATTTATTTTAAAAGTGAAATTCAAGACCTTGAAAGTAGTTTTAGGTTTGTGGTTGATTGCGCGAGGCTGTGTGATTTATTTCAGAACAACATTTGAATGAAATCTGACATAAGTAAAAAATAGAGTCAAATTTATTGGATCTGAAAAGGTGGTCACATGATGCTTGTGACAGTTTGGTGGTGTTTTAGAAATGTCATCTCCACGAAAAATATGCATGTGAAGACTTTCTGCGAGTTTGTACAGATATAATGTAAGTCCAGAGTTTTGGGCAAAGTGTGCAAAACATTCTGGATGTTTTAATTTGTTATCATTCAAGTCTTTTTGTTTAGTTGTTGCTGAATGAGTCAAAAAAGATATAACTAAAATGGAATACTTTAAATATTTCTCTTAGAACTTTACATATGCCACCACGCATCCAGGAAATGCAGAGAATAAACCAATGTATCTGAAGAACTGGAGACGGAAATAGTGAAAATTGGAGGCGTATTTGGACACAAATGGACAATCTGAGAGGAGCCAAAGCTGCAAAGAACAGACTGGAAATCAGGTCAGGTCTGGTAAATCCTTTTCTCAGTAAAATTGTGGGAAAGGAGTCAGCCTTTAGAAAATAAAGGTGTGTGTTTTTTGGTTTGTTTTTAGTTGTTTAAGATTTGGCTTTAATAAATACATTTCTAAGAAGGACATCAATACTCTGGTTTTACAAAAAAAGGTTTGGTTGGGTTATTAAAGCTGATGGTAATTTGATGTCTAAAAAGAACTGAACACATAAAAATAATTGAAAAAAAAAACCCACCGAGACGGAAGTGAAAGATATTACAAGAATGAAGAAATGTGCAATGCTATCTGAAAACCAACAAATAAACATCAATCCCCAGGTGCGGGGAGTGGGAGACTATTTGGAGGTCCATGACTAGATTTTATGAAAATGAATTTGTTGTTTGATGACACGAGTAAAAACAAATCCATTTATGGAATCCTAAGAGTTGATCAAAGTATATCTGTGAAGCTCCGTGGAACAAATGTTAATGCAATCAAGCTCTTCAAATAAATAGGACAATTAAACCATTGCTAGAGCTTAATCACGTGGAGAGGTATTGAATATATAAAAATCTCAGACAGGATTACAAGAGCTAGGACTTGGCTTTCAATTTGAATTGTTTGTTCAGTAGAAGGTGAGAAAGGACTCAGCACCTTGAACATTGGTACTGATGTTAAGAGAAAACTTGACTTTTTGAAGCTACAAGTGACTTAATGACAATCACCTTGAACCGTACCTCCTTCCATCTTTCCCTTCTCATTTCTGATCTCACCTCCTACTCTCCACTGCACTCATTTCTGGTATCACTGATGTTCCCGGAACAAGCCAGACATGCTTCTGCCTCAGGGCCTTTGCACTTTCTGTTCCCTCTGCTTAAACATTCTTTTTCCCCAGATATCCACATGGCTCTGTTTTCCACTTCTGGCCCCTAAAATAACATCTTCGTTAAGCAGGCAGGAGGAGCTTTTACAGAAGTAAACTCAATCTTGTCCTTTGTGTAGCATTCTATTCCCCCTCCCCGTAATATGTAGAGTACAATTCCAAATCCTGGTGCAACCACTATGGAAAACTATATGGAGGTTCCTCAAAAAATTAAAAAGGAAATGAAAACAGAATAGCTGAGAGCTATCTGCAACCCCAAGTTCATTGCTGCATTATTCACAATAGCCAAGATATGGAAAACAACCCAAGAATCTGTCAGTGGATGGTCAAGAAAATGTGGTATATGGGGTGCCTGGGTGGCTCAATAGGTTAAGCATCCGATTGTTGATCTGGGCTCAGGTCAAGATCTCTCGGTTCATGGGATCGAGCCCCAAGCCCTGCACTGATACCTTGGAGCCTGCTTGGGCTTCTCTCTCTCTCTCCCTCTCTCCCTGCCTCTCCCCAACTCACGCTCTTGTGCTCTCTTTCAAAATAAATAAATAAACATTTTATTTTTTATTTACTTTTTTCAATATATGAACTTTATTGTCAAATTGGTTTGCATACAACACCCAGTGCTCATCCCAAAAGGTGCCCTCCTCCATACCCATCACCCACCCTCCCCTCCCTCCCACCCCCCATCAACCCTCAGTTTGTTCTCAGTTTTTAACAGTCTCTTATGCTTTGGCTCTCTCCCACTCTAACCTCTTTTTTTTTTTTTTTTCCTTCCCCTCCCCCATGGGTTTCTGTTAAGTTTCTCAAGATCCACATAAGAGTGAAACCATATGGTATCTGTCTTTCTCTGTATGGCTAATAAATAAACATTTTAAAAAAGAAGAAGGTTGTATGATTTCACTCATATGTGGAATTAAAGAAACAAAACAGGGGCACCTGGGTGGCGCAGTCGGTTAAGCGTCCGACTTCAGCCAGGTCACGATCTCGCGGTCCGGGAGTTCGAGCCCCGCGTCAGGCTCTGGGCTGATGGCTCAGAGCCTGGAGCCTGTTTCCGATTCTGTGTCTCCCTCTCTCTCTGCCCCTCGCCCGTTCATGCTCTGTCTCTCTCTGTCCCAAAAATAAATAAACGTTGAAAAAAAAAATTAAAAAAAAAAAGAAACAAAACAGATGAACATAGAGGAAGTGAAGGAAAAATAAGATGAAAACAGAGAGGGAGGCAAACCATACAAGACTCTTAAATACAGAGGACAAACTGAGGGTTGCTGGAGGGGAGGTGGGTGGGGGGTGGGCTAAATGGGTGATGGGCATTGAGGAGGACACTTGTTGGGATGAGCACTGGGTGTTCTATGTAAGTGATGAATCATGAAATCCTACTTCTGAAACCAATGGTACACTATATGTTAACTTTCTTGGATTTAAATAAAATTTAAAAAAATAAAGAAAAGGGGCACCCGGGTGGCTCGGTCATTTGAGCATCCAACTCTTGGTTTCGGCTCAGGTCATGATCTCACGGTTTGTGGGTTCAAGCCCCACATTGGGCTCTGTGCTGACAGCTCAGAGCCTGCTTGGGATTCTCTCTCTCCCTTGCTCTCTGCCCCTCCCCCACTTGCACTGTCTCTGCCTCTCTCAAAATAAATAAATAAACTTAAAGTGAAATGAAATGAAATGAAATAAAATAAAATAAAATAAAATAAAATAAAGAAGAATGTTGCCTAGGTAAAGTTTAAAAACACGCAAAATGATTCTATGGATTGTTCATGGATATGCCCCTTGTAGTAAAGGTGCAAAATGTGTATGGGAGTGATCGACACTAGCTGTAGATGTTGGGTGTGTCAGAGAGAGGGGTAGGGAGGACAGGGAATATGGGAATGGTGGGGGGGGGGATGTACATGGATGTTTTACTTCTTAATTTGAAGGATGAATACAAACTATGTTTCAGCCTGAAGCATGATCTATGCAATATCACACACACACACACACACACACACACTGGTCCCCACATACCTTCAAGGAACTCATCAGGAGAGATGGGTGGGTAAGTAAATGATGGATTCCACCTCACTCTCAGGTCAAGGTCACTGCGTCCCTCGAGCTCCCATCCCAAGGCTCCAGACACATCTCTTGGGTGCCCCACCTTTGCTGAACTTGCCCTGGCTCCCACAGACCCTGTGTCAAGCCCAGCTCAGCGTCTACCCCCAATCCTGTTCTACCTCTGTGCCCGGGCTCAGCGCTGACCTCACTGACCCCCCCCAGGCACCTGGGTCAGAGATGCGGGTGGTAGCCTGGTCTCCTTCCGCCCCACTCACTGCATCCTGAAGGTTCTACCTGAGCTTCCTCTCTTCTTCCTCTCCTCCCAGTATCCTACCGGGTTCCTGTCTTGTCGTTCTTCAACTTCAACCCTGCTCCTTCTCTGGGCTCTTTGGTTCCAGATTTCCTCTTCTGGATGAGCCTCCATAATGGCCACCACCATGGTGAAATGACATGCCTCTCCCTTGCTTAGAACCCTGCACTGGCTCCCCATTGCCTTGCTGCTAACAGTTAACCTTTCTTACATGCCTCCTGTGCATGCCACGGCAAGAAGTTCAACATGCTTCGTCTTACTTTACCCCCTAAGATGGGCACTCTTACCTCCATTTCTAGGATCAGGAAGCTTGGAAAGGACAATCAACCACCCACCTTGCAGTTTCTTTTGCTCCAAACCTCCTCAAGCTCTCCGGTGAGGACCTCTTAGCACAGGACACTTCCTATTTTATTTTGTTTTCATTATACAGACAAATAACTGAAGCCCAGAGAGGCAAAGACACTCCCCTGAGGCACACAGCAAGCCTGGCTGGAGACTGCACAGTCCCCTGCTTGTGGTTTACCCTGTCTGCCTCCCTTTCTCCCCACTCACCTACGGAAGGTGTCACCTCTAGCCACAGAGATGTGTCTCCAAAGGTGAGCCAGCTTTTGCTGGGAGAGCGTTGTGGGCCACACGTGATGTAGAGGCAAGTCTTTGGCCTCACAAGAGGGAGCTCAAGGACCTGACAGAGTCAGATTTATCCCTCCATCCCATTCCTTGAGCCCAGTCCCCCGGGTCTTGCTGGGGCACGTGCTAATTGTCCGCTCCACACTCTGTCCTACTGGCCTGTCTCTTTGGGGAGGAGGGCGACTGCAGCTTGCTCTGGGCCTTTCCCTCTACTCCTGAGCTGCAGGTGGCAGGGGGCTCTGGGCCTTTTCGGGGGACCTTCCCTGTGGGGCCTGAGCCCAGCAGACTCCCCCCCTCCGCCCCCTCAGCTCTGCCTGGAGCTGCCTCACCTCTGGGCTATGTCCTTGGCTCCCCTTTGCCGGAAGCAACAGCCTACTAACATTTATTTCTTAATTAAGGTGAAATTCACATGACAGAATTAGCCATTCAGAAGCGACCACTTCAATGGCATGTAGCATATTCACAATGTGCGACCACCACCTCTATCTAGTTCCAGAACATTTTTATCTCCCCAGAAGGACATGCTGTCCCCCATCTGTACTCACTGACCGTCCCTGTCCCCCAGACTCTGGCAAGCACCAATCGCTTTCCGTCCCTGTGGATTTGCTCGTTTTATATGAATGGAATGATGTATGTGGGCTTTCGTGTCTGGCTTCTTTCACTCAGCACGACAGCTTCTAGGCTCATCCACATTGTAGTGTATGTCAGTGCCTCATTCCTTCTCACGGCCGAGTAACATTCCTCGTATGAATGAGCCACATTTTGTTTATCCATTCACCATGGACATTTGGGGTATTTCCGCCATTTGGCTATTGTGCACAGGGCCACTGTGAACATCTATGTACTGATATCTCTTCGGGTCTCTGCGTTCAGTTCTTTTGGGTACATCCCCACGTGCAGAATTGTTGAGTCATGTGGCAGTTCTGTGTTCGGCTTTTTTGGGGAACTCTGCCAAACTGTTTCCCACAGTGGCTCCCCCACTTTATGTTCCCCCCAGCAACGTATACGAGTTCCAGCTTCTCCACATCCTCACCAACACTTGTTATTGTCCGTCTTTTTTACTGTAGCTGCTAAGGGGTGTGAAGTGTCATCTCGTTGTGGTTTTGACTTGCATTTCCTTTCATGAATGATCCAGTTGTGCATCTTTTCATGTTCCAAATACTTCGGAACTTGCATAGCTACTGGTGAAATCTATTTGGGCACGTACCCCTGCTACATGTATATTTATTTAAAAACAAAGTACTATTGTGAGCATTATAAAACACTCCTCCCAAATTGAAGTTAAAAAGAGGGTCACCTGGGTGGCTCGGGTGGTTAAGTGTCCAACTTCGGCTCAGGTCATGACCTCACAGCTCGTGAGTTCGAGTCGTGCGTCGGGCTCTGTGCTAACAGCTCAGAGCCCGGAGCCTGCTTTGGATTCTGTGTCTCCCTCTCTCTCTACCCCTCCCCTGCTCATGCTCTATCTCTCTTTCTCTCTCAAAAACAAACATTAAAAAACTTAAAAAAAAAAAGAAAAAAAGAGAAGCTCTGAGGATGACATAAACTCTTGGTCACTTCCGATCACCCTGATTAACCCTGACAATGGTTAATGCTTCAAGGTACCCTGGGACCAAGTTCATGGCTAAGGTTGTGGATAGAAACCCTTATCACAAGGGCTTTTTGACAACGGGAAAATATTAGACTCTTTCCAATCACAACTAATTTCTTTGCCACTGCCTTTCCCTGTCACAATGGGGCGGGCACAGAGTTTACTTTAGGGGTAGAAATGATGCCACCAGCATTTTCTGGTTGACACTGTCCCAATGTGCTGTCTTTCATGACAGGGGTTCATTTTTGACGATGGGTTGATATAAAAATGGTTAATACAACCCGTAAATTGATTCATCCTGGCGCACAGAAATCTCATTAATGCCCCTTAAAATAGGCTGAGAGCTAGAGTCAATCTAGTGAAATAGAAAATGCTAGCAAAGTACACTTCCCTGTTACTTTTGAAGCCCTTTTTATTTGGAAATAATTTTAGACTCACATAAAAGTCGCAAACATAGATGAAGTGATTCCGTGTATCTTTCACTCAGCTTTCCCCAACAGAAACATTCTTATAATTATATAATTATATATGAAAAGCATATTAAAGTTATAATTATATATTGTATAACATATATGTATATATAATTATAGATTTATATTCTGTATATTTAATAGTATATAATTATGGTACAATTATAAAAACCAGGACATTGACAGTGGCACAATACTATGAACTAAATACCTTTTTTTGGGATGCATCACTTTTTATATGCCCTCAATTGCTTTGAAACGCTTTATGAAATTTTGTCAGTTGCATGGAGTCATGCCATCACCACCACAGTCAGGGCCCAGAACCATTTCATCACCCCAAAGAAACTCCCCCATGCCTCCCCTTTGCAGTCAATATACTCCCCCCTTCCCTAACCCTTGGCAACCATTATCTGGTCACTATAACCCCCATAATCCTAACATTTCAAGAAAGTTGTAAATAATATCAGGCAGTATGTGACCTACTCAGCATCCAGGTTGAGAGCCATCCAGGTTGTCACTTGTATCAATAGTCTGCTCCTTTTCACTGCTGAGTAGTATTCCATTGCATGGATGGACCACTGGACAGTTAGGCTGTTTCCAGCTTTTGGTTTTTGCAAATAAAATTGCTATGAATATTCGTGTACAGAAGTCTTCCTTTCTCAAGGGTTTTTACCCAGGAGTGAGATTGTTGGATGATGTGGTAAGTGTAAATTTAACTTTATAAGAAATGGTCAAATCCTTTTCCAGAATGGCCATTCTATTTTGCATTCCCAGCAGAAATGTGTGAAAGTCCTGGTTGTTGGCTCTTGGTATTGTCAGAGTTTTTATTTTAGCCATTCTGATAGCTGTGTTCTGATGTCATTCTTGGCTTTCATTTGCATTTCCCTGATGGCTAGTGTTGTTGAACGTCTCTTCATGTCTTTGTCATCTGTATACCCTCTTTGGTGAAGTGTTCGTGTGTGCAAGTCTTCTGTCCTTTCTCTAAGTACTGTTATTTTAATTTTTAAATGTTTATTTATTTTTGAAGGAGAGAGAGACAGAGCACGAACGAGGGAGGGGCAGAGAGAGAGGGAGGCACAGAATCCGAAGCAGGCTCCAGGCTCTGAGCTGTCAGCACAGAGCGCAATGCGGGGCTTGAACTTACGGACCACAAGATCATGACCTGAGCCGAAGTTGGACACCCAACCAACTGAGCCACCCAAGCACCTCTCTGATTACTGTTATTTGAAAAGTTTTTGGAAGAGAAAATGAATGTACTTGAAAGTTATTCTGTTTTCTCCTTACATGCAGGGCCACTATACAGCAGAACTCCCCAGTGTGGAGGGTGTGTGTGTGTGTGTGTGTGTGTGTGTGTGGGTGTGTGAACCATTCTCATTGCTGTCTGTGTGAATGGCGCCCCCATGAGGTTAGTGCAGTGCACACACCCCACTCCATTGTTCCTGCCAGTCCTGTCTTTCTCACTGGAGCATCTTGCCTGCCCCAGGTTGACAACAGCGGACGCTGATCTATTCTCTTGTGGTGGGATGTTGTCCCTCACCTGCTTGCGAATAGGGTTCCTTACAACCTAGCTCCAGTGGACCTTGCCAGTCTCCTCTACAGCAAGTTCCTATCTCCACTCTATCCTAAAATCATGCTTTCTCAAGCCCCAGGGCCTTTGCACATGTGGGAAAGCCACCATCTCTACAGACTAACGATTCTTTATACTATGTTCTCCATGCCAAGTTCAAGCCTCATTTCTAGGACATTTTTCCTTCACTGTTGATCAACCCCCAGGACCCTCACTCTGACCCATCCCTAAACATTTGTGCTGGTTGGGGCCAGCAGAAGAGTGGTCTGTTGTTGAAATAAAAGCATGGGTTTATTTTTTTTTAAAGTTTATTTATTGAGAGAGAGAGAGAGAGGGAGAGAGAGAGAGAGAGAGAGAATCCCAAGCAGGCTCCATGCTGTCAGAGCAGAGTCCAACATGGGGTTGGATTCCAGAACCATGAGATCAAGACCTGAACTGAAATCAAGAGTCAGACCCTTAACCGACTGAATCACCCAGGTGTCCCTAAGTATGAGTTTGAAGAAGATTTTGACAGCTGATATTCTGAGTTTTGCGATGAAATCATATGAATTTTGAGTTGGGTGGGAAGAGCCTACAAGAACAGCTTTATCATTCTCATGCACCTGTTTGGACCTTCCTGCCGGCCTTCCTTCACTCACTCATTCATTCATTCGATTGTCATTGAGCACCTGTATGTGCCAAACCCTGGGCCAAGGGAGGAAAGACAGCATCATTGTCCCTCGTCCAGTTCACATTTGAATGGAGAAGGCAGGCAGAAACCCAATAATTGCACAAATAATAAATATATGGTTACAACGTGACAGGGGCTATAAACCATGTGATGCTAAGAGCAAAGGTAATGGGGGCCTGAGTTGGGGTCAGAGAAGGCTTCCCTGAGGAGGTGGCCTTGAACTGAGACGGGAAGAATGAAAGTGAGTGGAGTTGGCCGAAGTAGAGAGGGAAATGTGATTCAGGCCAAAGGAACAGCAGGTGTGAAGGCAGGAGGCAGGACATCCCCAGGGCACCTGCACTCTCAAAGATCCGTTCTGCCTCATAACACACATCTTAGCAAGCCACTCGCAGTAAATGCATTTCTTCCTCTGTTAAAAAAAAAAAATAGTAGGGGTGCCTGGGTGACTCAGTTAAGTGTCTGACTCTTGACTTGGGCTCAGGTCATGATCTCACGGTTTGTGGGTTCGAGCCTCACCTCTGGCTCTGTGTTGGCAGCACGGAGCCTGCTTGGGATTCTCTCTCCCTGTCTTGTGCTCTCTCTCTCTCTCTCTCTCTCAAAAATAAATCAATGAACTTAAATAAAAAGTAGAAAAGATTGTTATACTTTTGCTTTTGAAATTATTTAGGGGCCATGAAAATGACTGCACCACCTGCTTGCTGTGCTTCTACAGGGATTCTTGCAAACACAGAACATCTAACCCACAGGTAACTTTCCAAATGTAACCACTTTTGGGGGGAATGCTACCGTTCACAATGAAGGGTGTTGACATCATGCTAGTGGAAGAAGACCTTTCCTCCAAGCGTTTATTGATTTTGATTGTGCAGCCTTGCTTTTATGTTTTCAAACGTCAGAGTGTGTAGTTTTTAGTTTTTTCTTCCAGGTTTGAACATTTTCAGACTCCCAGAAAAATATCCTGGCGTGTCGGCATACTGGCGCCCCCAAGCGCCCATACTGGGAAACGCACCCTGCAAGGATGCAGGGTCTTGGCCGGCCTGGGGCTGTGAAAAGTCAACCTGCAACCCAGCTCGCCCCACCCGCTGTCATTGTCCCCGCCCGGTGAAACCCAAATTGAAACTAGAAGGAAGTGTCTCCACAGCACAAGATTCCTATTACGCCTCTCTGTCTTTGCAAAGGAAGTTCCCTCTCTATTCTTTTACTTATTTTTTTTTATTTCCAAACTAGATTGAGGTATCATCGCTACACAGAAAACGGCACATATTTATGTATTTATTATTAGTACTTTTAATGTTTATTTATTTTTGAAAGAGACAGAGCATGACAGGGGAGGGGCAGAGAGAGGGAGGGAGACACAGAATCCGAAGCAGGCTCTAGGCTTTGAGCTGTCAGCACAGAGCCTGATGCGGGGCTGACCTGAACCAAAGTGGGAAGCTTAACCAACCGAGCCACCTAGGCGCCCCCAAAGGGCACACATTTAGTGTGCAATTTGATAACTTCTGATGGGTGTGTACATGCATGCTTTTAAAATTATACTGATTTATAATACTAATTTTAAATATATAATGATTTATAATACTAATTTTAAATATATAAAATACAAATAACATTAAAATAAATTCAAATTGATGAAATAATTGCGAGAATATTACAAAGAATTCTTCCAAGTCCTTCTCCTACTTTGACCAATTGCTAACCTTTTTTCCCCACATTTGTGTTATAGTTCCATCTCTGTACATATACATTTTTTTTTTCTGAACCACTTGAGGGTTTTTCTGAACCACTTGCAGACATAATGCCCCTCTACCCCTACTTTATGTGAATTTCCTAAGAAGAAGGGTATTCTCTTATGTGACCCCAGATAATTTATGAAATTCAAGAAATTCATCACGGACACATTTTATTATCTAATAGCTAGTCCGGATTCCAATGTCTCCAATTGTCCTCACATAGCTACAATCTATAGTGGTTTTCTTCTGTGATCCAAGATCCAAAAGGTACAAGCAGGATCAGGTGCATGTAGATCCAGTCCAGGATCAAGCATCCATTTCTACTTATTATGGTTCTTTTGACTCCTTTCATAAAGACCAGCCTCTCAGCTTTTCTTGTTCTTTCATAACATCAAACATGTAAAACTATACTTGATTTTTTATTATAAATTTTCCTACAGGATAAAAATATTGAGAGAGTTTTATAATGAATTCTTTATTTATTTTTAATTGTTTTAATGTTTCTTTATTTTTGACAGAGAGACAGAGTATGAGCAGGGCAGGGGTGGAGAGAGAGGGAGACACACAACCCAAAGCAGGTCCAGGCTCCGAGCTGTCGGCACAGAGCCCGACGTGGGGCTTGAACTCACAAACCGCAAGATCATGACCTAAGCTGAAGTCGAATGCTTAACCGACTGAGCCACCCAGGCTCCCTGATTACAATGAATTCTGATATGCCTGCCACCCTGGTTCAAAGGTTCTCAAAGTTTCAACATTGACACATTTGAAGAAAACAGGTGGATTTTTTTTTTAAGTTTATTTATTTACACTGAGAGAGAGAGCCCAAGCGAGGAGAGAGAGAATCCCAAGCAGGTTCTACGCTGTCAGGGCAGAGCCCAACACGTGGCTTGAGCCCATCAACCAGGCTGTATCCCACCAACTGTGAGATCACAGCCTGAGCGAAACCGACTGAGCCACCCAGGCACCCTCTGGTGGATTTTAATGTGGAATGTCTCTCAGCGTGGGTTTATTGGACATTTGATCATGATTAGATTCAAGGTTACAGTTTGGCAGGAACCACAGACATGTTGCGTCCTCCCTGGTTCATGGTTTCAGGAAGCACGCAACGCTATTTCTTTCTTCTATGGGCACCTGGAGATCTCATGTGCGGATGTTTCCGGGGAGACCAAGGGAAGGAGTGTCCTGAGGAAGAGCCAGAAAAGGCTGCTTGGGCAAGTGCTTCTGTGGGCAGAGGGTGTGAGGGGCTGCTACGTACGGGGGCCAGAGAGGATGCGGTGCTTCCCAGGGTATGAGGAGGGACATATTCTGGTTCAGGGCTCACATTTTCCTGTTTCTCTGAGTCAGTGCTTCTCACTTTCCAGCTTGCTTCCAATGAGTTTCTGCCACTAGGAGTGTCTCATGAAGGCCCAGAAGGTTAGAGGAAAGTCAGATCAGAGGGAGACAGGTGGCTGTCATAAATGCCGGAAGCTCTCCTGGTAGCATCAGCAGGTGGCTGAGGTTCTGGCAGCCGCGGTGGCAGAACTCCTTCGGTTGAGGAGGAAGAAACCCTCTCTGGTCCAGACTTTGAAGAAACCCTCTCTGGTCCCCATGAGCCCCTCTGCTTGCCGCCTGTCTCTCTCCCCTTCCCGGTGGGTCTGTAACAGCCTCCACTTCCTCATTCATTCATCAAACCCTTATTGAGCATCTCATTTGGGGGTACTCCTAAACCTATGACCAGACACTCAGATGACCAGTGTAAGATCCCACCCTTACCCACAGCAGAGCCATAAAGAAACAGTATCACAGACAGGGGAACCCAGACGCCACATGAAAAAACACAAGGATGATCAACCTCTTCAGTAATGGGGGCGGGAAGCCACTACGAGATGCTGTGTCACGCTCATTACCCAAGGTGGATGAAAAAGTCTGGCAGCAACAAGGTTTTTTGAGGCTTTGGGACAAAGAAACCCTTATCCACTGCTGCGGGGAGAGCAAATGGACAAGATCACTTTGGAGAATAACGTGACAGTATCTGGAAAGGCTGAGAATGCACTATTCTATTATTAGTAATTCTTAGCTTTATACCCTACAGAGATATAGGACATAGAGATGTGTCCTGTGGGAAGCGTGGGGTATATGTTTCCATGTGAGCACATGAGAGGTTGTGATCAGGAATGTACGTCAGCATGGGGCACCTGGGTGGCTCAGTCCATCAAGCATCCGACTTGGGTTCAGGTTCATGATCTCGAGGTTTGTGAGTTCGAGCCCTGCATCGGGCTCTGTGCTGACAGCTCAGAGCCTGGAGACTGTTTTAGATTCTGTGTCTCCCTCTCTCTCTGCCCCACCCCCACTCATGTTCTGTCTCTCAAAAATAAATACAGACGTTAAAAACAAAGGAATATATGTTAGCAAATGTGGTATATCCATGCAATGGAGTACTACACAGCCCTAAAAAGGAAGGATGTTCTGACCCAGGCTACAACATGGATGAAACGAGGACATCATGCTGAGTGAAGTAAGCCAGTCACAAAAGGACAAATACAGGCCGATTCCACTTCTGTGAGCTCCCTAGAGGAGCCACAGTCACAGAGGCAGGAAGTAGATGGGGGGAGCCAGGGGCTGGGGGAGGGGATGGGGAGTCAGTGTTTGACGGGGACAGAGTTGCAGTTTTACAAGACGAAAAGTGTTCCGGAGACAGATGGTGGGGAGGGCCGTGCAGTGGTGTGAACGTACTTAGTGCCACTGAACTGGACACTGAAAAATGCTGAAGACGGTAAATTTTACATCATGTGTATTTTAGCCACAAGAAAAACTTTGGAAAGCAAACCATTGGCAACACTTCTCATAATGGTGGAAGATTATAAAATAGCTAGATGACCCTCAGCGGAAAGATGGAGAAATCCATGAGGGGGTATTGCCACGGTTGAATACTGTCACCCCGGAAGCAAATGAACCAGAGCCACGTGTGCTGACTGATATAAATCTTAAAAACATGGCTCTAAGCAAAACACAGCAAGCTGCAGAAAGATGTGTAGAGTGACTGTATTTATATGAAGATTGTAAAACCCGTAGGGGCATGACAAAGGCCATATTTAGAACAGTGGTTACCTTGGAGGAGGGAAACGATGGGACAGGGGAAGGGACTCACGAGGTCTCAGTTGCATCTGTGACACCCTCCTGTGAAGAGGGTTAATGTTTGTTTATTGTAAACTATACTTTAAATTTTTTCCCTTTTGATTTTTATTACTATTTTTTTGACGTGTGCCTTACGAGCGATGAATGGCATACATGTGGCCTGTGAAACCGGCCACAAGAAAGATATTGAACATTTATTTGAATGCCTGAAATCCAAATGCTTCTTTGTTTCTCTCTGTGCGTGTGTATGTCTCTGTTTTTCTCTGTCTCTGTCTCTCACTGTCTCTGTGTCTCTGTATTTCTGTTTCGGTCTAAGTCTCTGTGTCTGTCTGTGTCTGTTCCTTTCCCTGTCTCTCTCTGTGCCTCTGTTTCTCTCTGTCTTTCTCTCTCTCTGTCTCTCTCTCTGTGCCTCTGTGTCTCTGTCTCTCTGTCTGTTTCTGTGTCTGGTCACTCTCTGTCTCTGTCTGACTGTCTGTCTCTCTCACACACATTTGACGAGGTTCTTGGTTCCTGTCTTCCATTCTCAAAGAAGAAAGTGGGAACAGGAACAAGTAGACTGGGCCCACTGGCTCGTATCTGGGTTCTGACCACAATGCTCGGGCTGATGTCGCCCTCCTGGGCATCCACTGGTGGACATCCTCCAGGACTTCCCAGCCTCCCTGATATTCCTTGAACCCCCAAACCAGATCCTGGGCGTTGTCACCCCTATCTGTGCTGCCTCACCTCCATGGCCAATAGATCACCACCCCCTGCTTCTCTTACCTCCTAAAATATCCCTACTTCCTGTCCCCTACTCTCCTCTCCAGCCCCCTGCCTCTCATCTCTCTCCTGGACAACCATTCTATGCTCTCACTGGTCGCTCTATTATCTCCCCTTTCTCTCTTGTCCCCTGGACAATCCCCAAAGTAACCTTGTAACTAAGTCCAAACTCCTTGCACAACAAGCCCATAAATCAAGAGGCATGATGTTGGGATAGGAAAGTGACTTTGTTTGGGGTAGGGAGCCAAGGATGGCTGGCTCTGTCCCAAAGAGCCATCTCCCTGGGCATGAAATTTGAGCTTCCTTTGTGTTAGCAAAAGGGGGAAACAGGAGGAAGTTGGAGTCAAAAAGTGACCGACATCCCAGGAAGGTCGTGAAACTTCTTAGTTCTTGGTCAGCTGATCCTTGCATACAGAAATCTGCTCACATCGTTCCTGAAAATCTTGAACTTAGCACAGTCATTTCTGTACATCCTTTCTCATCTCAAGTGAGGTAGGTTTCAGGTTAAAAAAAAAAGCAGTTTTTGCAAATCTCAGCTCTAAGCAAAATTCCTTTCATGATTAACATGTCTCCCCGCAGGGCTCATCAGAAGTTTCCAAGCTGCGGATCATACAGCAAGGAAAGTAGGAGCAATATGGAGTCAGACGTGCTAAGTTTCTCCCGTTTGCAACCCCACGTGCCTCCCTTCCAGCAACCCTGCAATAGCTCTTCCTACCAAGAGGTCACCTGTACTGAGGGTTCACTATGTGAGTGGTTCTGTGTATCTGATTCTCCAAGGTAGTTACGACTACTCCCATTCCCTAGAAGACTTTGAGGTGCAAGGAGGTCAGATGACTCAGGTCTATTTGCTTCCAAAGCCCATTCGTATAAAACATCCCAGCCCAGGGGTTAGCATGGCTTACACACATGAAGACTTTCTAGTCCCATTCGTACAATATGAAGACTAACTAGTCAAGACTCAGAGAGGCAAAGTCACCTGTCCAAGGTCACACAGCGGGTCTGGCTATCTCCAGAACTCCTGCTCTTTCTCTCTGCTCCCACCTGTTCTACCTCTCTTCCCACTCACCTGGGACGTGAGCTATGATGTCAGGCACTAAGCCCACGGTGGTCCATACACTTCAGTCTTCTGGATCTGAAGGTATCTGGTAAGTGGTGAGTTGGGTTGCGTGGAGGATGGGGTCTGGGGCTTTGAGTGATGGGGAGGTAGGTCTGTGGTCCCCCAGGAAGGAGTTTCAGTGCTCATAGCCCATTGCCTTGGGGTGAGCCCCTGAGTGCCTCGTTAGGGATCCAGAAGCCAAATAATTGTCTCCCATATATAGAACCACCACTAGATGTGGCCTCTTGGGGAAAGTGAGTAACTCTCATCATTCCTTTCCTTTTCCCTTTCCTCCACTTCTGTAGAGGCTCTGATCTCTGAGACATTTTTCTTGGAGAGAACTTTCTTCCAGGGCTCTGGAAGTGGCAGAATTTCCCTGGCACCCTTGCGTCCTGTGACAAACCCAAGGTGCTCTTCTCCTGCTCAAAATCGTACCATGGCTCCCATCCTTACGCAGGACCTCACTTCTTTTTTTCACACAGCTTTTTATAGGAGAAAAGCATGTAAGCATATATTCATGCTTATTTATAAATAGATACATCTACTACAGATAGAATATACAGTATTTTATGAACCACATCCTGTAAATGCTAACTTACAAAAAGCAAGAAGAAAATGAACGCTATTTAAGTAGATTTATAATTACGGCAGCTTCATATTATTCTTAGCTTACACGTCCAGGCACATATAATGGTTAATATTAATGCTTACACATGTGTATATAAGACAGTCTTCTCGATACTTTCACATTTTTTTGCCGGGAGGCTGACTTCTATTCCTGCTATTGCATTTATCAATTGCTTTACAACACATAACCCCCAAAGTTAGTGGATTTGAACAGCAACATCAATAAGAACATTTATTTTGCTTATGAATATCTTTGTTTTGTTTTCTTTTGTTTTTAGATTGAATCTCTGGGGGGGGGCGGGGGGGATTGAATTATAATTCAGTATATATTTAGGGCACACAATGTGATGATTTGGTATGTGTCTACATGGTGAAACGATGACCACAATCGAGTTAACACATCAATAATCTCTTGCAGTTACCAAAGTTCTTTGTGTGATGAGAACACTTAAGACCCACTCTCTTGGCAAATTTCAAGTGTATGATACAGAAGGATTAACTATAGTAGCCACGCTGTGCATTAGATCCTCAGCACTTGTGCATCTTATAACTGAAAGTTTGTACCTTTTGACCAACACCTCCCCATTTCTCTCCCTTCCAATCCTGGCAACCACCATTCTGCTCCGTTTCTATAAGTTTGATTTTTTTTCCCCCTCCCAGATGTGGCAGATAAGTGAAACTATGCAGCATTTGTCTTTCTGTGCCTGGCTTATTTCACTGAGCATAATGTCCTCCAGGTTCGTCTACGTTGTCACGAACGGCATTATTTCCCTCTTATCTATATCGATAAATCTCCATCTGTATATCGCATTCCTTTATCCATTTATCTGATGATGGACACTTAGGTTGTTTCTGTGTCTTAGCTATTGTGAAAAATGCTGCAATGAACTTCAACATCCAGATATCTTTTTGAAATACAAGACAATATCTCTGAGGAACATGAATGCAAAAGTCCTCAACAAAATATTAGCAAAGCAAATTCAATAGCACGTTAAAAGAATCATACATCGTGGGGCGCCTGGGTGGCTCAGTTGGTTAGGCGACCAACTTCGGCCCAGGTCATGATCTCATGGTTTGTGAGTTTGAGCCCCGTGTTGGGCTCTGTGCTGACAGCTCAGAGCCTGGAGCCTGCTTCCAATTCTGTGTCTCCCTCTCTCTGCACCTCCCCTACTCATCCTCTATCTCTCTCTGTCTCTCAAAAAATAAATAAATGTTAAAAAAATTAAAAAAAAAGAATCATACATCATGATCAAATGGGATTTATCTCAGAAATGTAAGGAAGGTTCAACATATACAGTAAGTAAATGTGATATGGAACACTAACAGAATGAAAGGTAAAAATCATATGATCATATCATTAGATGCAGAAGAAGCATCTGACAATACTCAACATCCTTTTGTGATAAAAACTTTCAACAAATTGGATATAGAAGGACTGAACCTCAACATATTAAAGGCCACATATGACAAGCTTATAGCTAACATCATACTCAACAGTGAAAGGTTGAAATCTTTTTCTCTAAGATCAAGAACAAGACAAGGATACCCACTCTCACCTTTCCTATTCAATATAGTACTAGAAGTCCTAGCCAAAGCAATTAGGCAAGAAAAAAAAAATAAAGGGCATCCAACTGGAAAGAAAGAAGTAAAACTGTGTTTGTTTGCTTATGGATTTTAATTTGAGACGGGCTTGGCAAGGCCAGTTCACCTCTTCCATTGGAAGGCTGAGGGTGGGAATCATTGAACACAGTGTATTCTGGATGTCAGCTGGACTTCGGCTGGGACTGGCTTGCGACACCTCTGGGTGGTGCCTCCATGTTACACCTTGGCTTCCTTGCAACATGCAGCTGGGTTCCAAGATTCCAAGAGTAAGCATCCCAACAGGACCAGGTGGAAACTGTATGACCTTTAATGATTCAGCTTTGGAAGTCACATAGGGCCACTTTGACATAGTCACAGTGCCCCTCCCCCCCAGATTTAAGGGGAGGATATTTACGCCCCACTTTTTGATGGAAGAGTATCAACATCACATTGTAAGAACAGTATGTGGGATGGCAGATATTAGTGTGGTCATCCTTGGAAAATGTAATCTGCTAATGTCACTGATTACGGTATTTTCCTCTCACATTTTACCCAGTGAAGGGTCCTAGCCTCAGTCACTTTCACAGGTATTGTGCTTGCGTTGTTAAAATTAATTTTTTTCTGCAGATTATTTTCAAGGAACGTTCTTTAAGTTACTTGTCTGTTACATGGAGGGTGGTTTAGGGAAATCTGGATAACTCAAGCCATTTGTGCACTTTACCAAGTATGCAATCCTTCTATAAGACAAATTAAGAACAATATACATTAAAAATATATTTATCTGTGAAAATATGTGTATTTTTCTCTGTGAAAAAGAGGAGGGGTGTCTGAGTACCTCAGTTGGTTAAGCGTCTGACTCTTTTTTTTTTTTTTTAATTTTTTTTTCAACGTTTATTTATTTTTGGGACAGAGAGAGACAGAGCATGAACGGGCGAGGGGCAGAGAGAGAGGGAGACACAGAATCGGAAACAGGCTCCAGGCTCTGAGCTATCAGCCCAGAGCCCGACGCGGGGCTCGAACTCACGGACCGCGAGACCCTGACCTGGCTGCAGTCGGACGCTTACCCGACTGCGCCACCCAGGCGCCCCAAGCGTCTGACTCTTGATCTCAGCTCAGGTCATGATCTCACAGTTTGTGAGATTGAGCCCCATGTCGGGCTCTGTGCTGACAGCATAGAGCGTATTTGGGATTCTTTCTCCCCTCTCTCTCTGTCTCTCAAAATAAATAAATAAACTTTAAGAAAAAAGAAGAGGAGGAAATGATCTCTTGAGGAAAAAGGGTATTTCTCTCTTGAAATCATTTTGTTACCATGAGTATATTGCTTATTTAACCCTTAGCTGGATACTTGGAGCATCAGTGGACTTTCCCATTAAGTTAAAAAACAAAAATATAAATGACTTCCACTGGATTTTTTTAACCCAAGAATGAGTCTTTATTACCAAAGTAATTTTTTTTGTTTTTTTAAACTTATCTTGAAATAGTTATAGATGCATGAGAAGTTTCAAAAATAGTACATAGAATTCTGCAAACCTTCCACTCAGTTTCACCCGGTAGTTACATTGTATATAAGTATGTAGTACAAAATCAAAACCAAGGAATTCACATTAGTACAATGTATCTATATAGTTGTATGCAATTTAATCACAGGCGTGGATAAAATTGTCATTTTGAGGGTGCCATAGAATGAAATCACACAATGTGTAACCTTTTGTGATTGGCTTTTTGCACTCAGTGTAATGCCCTGGAAATCTGACCAAGTTGTTGTATGTATCATGACATTTTATTCCTTTTTTTTTTTTTTTTTTTTTTTTTTATTACTGGGCATGTCATGGGCTGAATTGTACTCCTCACTCCAAATTCGTATGTTGGTGTACTAATCCTTAGTACCTTAGAATATGACTTCATTTGGAGATAAGGTCTTTACAGGGATTAGTAAGTTTAAAATGACCTCTGAGGGTGGGCCTTAATCCCATATGACTGATGTCCTTATAAGAAGAGGATAGTTGGACACAAAGATAGACACAGAGAAAAGATGATGTGAAGACATAAGAAGACACCTCTGGCCTCCAGAGCTGTGAGAAAATACATTTTTGTTGTTTAAACCACCCAGTCGGTGTACTTTGTTCAGTTAGCCCGAGATAACTAATACAGAGGGTAGAATACTATTGTAGGGTTTCCTGGTGTTTGTTCAAGCATTCACGTGTCGAAGGATATTTGGGTCATTTCCAGTTTTTCACTATTACAAATGATAGCTGCTGTGAATATTTGTGTACAGGTTTGTGTGTGTGTGTGGGGGGGGGGGGCTGTATTGTCACTTTTATAAATTCCGAAGCCAACAATTAGTGAAATTGATATAACATTTCACTCAACATTCATTTCTGTAAACACTTATTGATTTCAACTTTGTGGTTTTACTTTTGTGCTTTGGAGCAAAACTCTGCTTTTCTCCTTTTTTTAAAATTTTGTTTTCATTCCTAGGTCCCCGTTAGGTTCAGAAGCTCCTGGGATGCTGCAGACTGCCAGTGGGCAATGCCAGGTTTGAAGCTTGAGGAAAGAAATAAAGGCCTCGTTAAACCCTTAAGTTATGTGCAATATGCCTCTGGAAAATCTTGGGAATGATCCACCTGATTTTGAAACACTAGCGTCCCCTAGCGCTTGGTTTGGGTTACACATCATGGAAGAGGGTTTCACCGTGAATGGGGATGAGGAAGGAATTCCTCCATAACATCTATATTTATATCTTCTTGATGAATCGACCCTTTTCTCATTATGATGTATCCTTGTTTTAAATATATAATTTATTGTCAAGTTAGCTAACATATAGTGTATACGGTGTGCTCTTAGCTTCAGGAGTAGATTCCCATGATTCATCACTTACATATAACACCCAGTGCTCATCCCAACAAGTGTCCTCCTCAATGCCCATCACCCATTTAGCCCACCCCCCATCCACCTCCCTTCCAGCAACCCTCAGTTTGTCCTCTGTATTTAAGAGTCTCTTATGGTTTGCCTCCCTCTTTGTAACTGTATATGTTTTTGTCTTTCCCTTCCCCCATGCTCTTCTATTAAGTTTCTCAATGTCCACATATGAGTGAAATCATATGATATCTGTCTTTCTCTGACTGACTTATTTCATTTAGCATAATACCCTCCAGTTCCATCCACATTGTTGGAAATGGCAGGATTTCGTTCTTTTTCATCACTGAGTAGTACTCCATTGTATATATAAACCACATGTTCTTTATCCATTCATCCATCGATGGACATTTGGGCTATTTCCATAATTTGGCTATTGTTGAAAGCGCTGCTATAGACATTGGGGTACATGTGCCCCTGAAATGTCCTTCTTTATCTCTGGTAATTCTTCTTGCTTTCAAGTCTGTTTTTTTCCTGATATTGATACAGACACTCCACCTTTCTTATGATTAATATTTTCACAATTTGCTTTCCATACTTTTAGAAGAGATACATAGCCAAGGAAACTTAAATGGCCAATAAACTTAGGAAAAGATTCTCACTCTCACTAGAAATCAAGGAGATTGAAAGTACACCAACCAAGACATAGAATTTTCCTCCAAGAAATTGGCCACATCTTGAAGTTTTATCGTCCAAAATGTTGTTGACATAGTTGGGGAAATGACCAGTCTCCTGTGTGGGTGGCAATCTTTGCACAGTAATTTGGCAATGTCTATTTAAAAAATGTGTGTACTTTATGAGGAAGCCACTCATCTCTTAGAGATAACAGCTGGGTGTGATGAGATTGAGAGGAAGTGAGAGACTCAGTTCTTCCGACAAGATCAGTGGTGTAGGTGAAGGCAGAGGAAGAGCCCGACCCAGGCCTGGCACCATTTCCCCCACTGAACTTGCTTAAAGCCTCTCATGCTAATGTTCATGAAAGTCTAAGAAATAAAACTAATCAGCCTCACAGAACCTTACTCTTTTCCATATTACCTTTGTTGTATTGAGTACAATGAAATATTTCTTAAAATTGTTTTAGTGTTTGGTTATTTTTGAGGGAGAGAGAGAGACAGAGTGTGAGCAGGGGAGGAGCACAGAGAGAGGGAGACACAGAATCCGAAGCAGGCTCCAGGCTCCAAGGTGTCAGCACAAAGCCCGACGTGGGGTTCGAACTCACGAACCGTGAGATCATGCCCTGAGCCAAAGTCAGACACTTAACTGACTGAGCCACCCAAGCGTCTCTACAATCGAATATTTCTTTAAAAGTATCTCAAATTTGGGGAGAAATATACACACATCCAGTCTGTTTTTTGTAACTTCAGGGAAGCTTTACTGGGTCTGGGAAGAGCGGGGGTAGAAATTAAAGAGAAGAGCAATAGAGAAGACTCAAGATCCTGGCCAGCTTATTCTCGCTGGTTTGTAAAACTGCACAAAACATGCCCTCCCCACCCCACTCACCTGCCCAGTCCTGAGAGTAGAAAACCATTATAAGGAACTTCCACTCATGTCTCCTGACCTTCATTTCACCTATGACCTCACAGTGATCAGCCCAAGGATGACTGTGGCCAGTAGGAGACAAGAGAATTCTCACCAGAAAGCTGTATTTCCTTGCCTTGATTTTTACAATTTCCTTTCTAGTCTTCAGGAGCCATTTGCCAGTTGGAAGCACTGTGATATGTTGAACACAGACTCGGGCAGCCTGGGTTAGAATCCCAGCTCCCTAAATATGGAGAACAAACTGAGGGTTGCTGGAAGGGTTGTTGGTGGGGGGATGGGCTAAATGGGCCAGGGGCATTAATCAAAGCACTTGTTGGGATGAGCACTGGGTGTTATACATAGGGGATGAATCCCTGGAAACTACTCCTGAAATCATTGCACTATATGCCAACTAACTTGGATGTAAATTTAAAAAAGAATCCTAGCAACTTCCTACCTGGGTTATCTTGGGTATGTTACTTAAACTCCCCATGTTTCAGTTTCTTTATCTATACATAAGACAATAATAGTATGGACTCAGAGGGTTGTTGAGGGTATATGCTGTGACAATAGAAACCCTGTTGGCTTTATAAATAAAAGTTTATCACCCACATAAATCCCAGTATAGGTTATCTCTAATACCATACTATACTACTCTGATACTATACTGTAGTCAAATTGTGATAGTATATTGCAATATTGTGTACTACAAATAGTATAGTATTCTACAGGTATCATCCCTGATACCTATGTTCACTGGTCCAAGAGAGCTCTGAAAATGGAACTTGGGCTTAAATGTGGGCTTGATGACATAGTTCAAATACTTAAAAGCCCTCACTCAATAACTCCTTTCCTCGACACACACAATACCTCCACACACATAGATTGACACCCATCATTCAAAATGCTTAAGATAACGTGTCAACTCAGCCTTGGTATGCATAACAGCTCTGATTCTTAACCCAAAGATACATTAGGTACATATCTCTGCAAAGACAAAGAGTAGGGATGTATCATTCTTCTGGAAATCCTTAATTGAGTAATCTTAACTCTTGTAGTCAATGGTGATGACAACAAAAGTTTAAAAATGGCAGCATCCAATCTTAGAAGGCCTGGGCATTCAGATAAGAGTGGTCTTCACCATCTTACAACCGCTTCATAATAATTGAGATAGTAAATATAACACATGCTTGGACTGTCCAACCAGGGTCATCGTGAGTGACAGTCTTCCATTTCAGTGAAACCTAAAAATATGACTTGAACAAAGATACCACTGAGAACCAACACGGCTTACTCGGATTTCAGAGATGGGATCCCAGACCCATCACTCACTCTGCAAAAATGTATAAGAATAGGGTGTAAGCCATAACAATAACAGGTGACCAAAATATCCACAAGCTGTTGGGTTAACATTATTTCAGTAAAATCTCCTTCTGTTTAACACTGAAAACAAACAAACAAACAAACAAACAAACAACTCCTCCTCTTATTTAAGCGATTGGGTTCTTGTTTTCTATAAATCCCCAAGAGAAAAAGCAACTCTTGGAGGAGAAAAGGGAGTTGGATATAGTTACCTTGCACCACATGAATTGTAAATGAAGGATAGGCCTCAGCTGTAAGGGAGGGTCCCAGAAACAACCCAGAATCCTCCATGAGGTCATCTCTTTGACATAAAGCCAGTTCTGCCAAGAACCTTGACCAAAGCCATTCGAACCTCTCTGTTTCTCAGGCTATAGATGAGGGGGTTGAGTGTGGGGGTGACAAGGCTATAGAAGAGGGAGACCACATTGTCCTGCTGTGGGCTGTGGTAGGTGCCTGGAACCATGTACATGAACATGTCTGCCCCATAAAAGAGCCCCACAACAGTGATGTGAGAGGAACAGGTGGTGTAGGCCTTGTGTCGGGTCTCTGCTGAGTGCATGCAGAGAACGGCCCTCAACACATGGCTGTAGGAGGTGGTGATGAGTGACAGGGGCAGAAGCAAGATCAGCACTCCTGAGATGGACAGCGACAACTCATAAGCAGAGGTGTCTGCACAAGAGAGCTTCAGCAGAGCCGGTAGCTCACAGAAGAAGTGATCCACAGTGTGTGAGGCACAGTAGGGGAAGTGCAGGGTGATGGAGGTCTGGATGGAGGCCACGAGCACACCTGACAACCAGGAGGTGCCCACCACGAGCAGGCAGACCTGACGTCTCATGAGTACAGGATAATGCAGGGGGTGGCACACGGCAACATAGCGGTCGTAAGACATGAGGGATAGCAGGACACCCTCAGAGACGCCCATCAGCATCAGGAAGAACATCTGAGCTGCACAACCCCCAAAGGAGATGGAACCCACTCCCTGCAGGAAGTTGGCTGCCATCTTGGGGATGGTGACCAGTAGAAAGCCAACATCCAATAAGGAGAGTTGACTGAGCAGGAAGTACATGGGCGTGTGGAGCCTGGAGTCTGTGCGGATCAGGAAGAGCAGGATGGAATTTCCCAGAAGGCCCATAGTGAATATGACAGCCACAAGGGAGAATAGGACCAGATGTGGCCCCGAGTGGCTCAAGAGCCCCATGAGAGTGAAGTCTGAGGTCACTGACTGATTTGATTCCCCCATCCTCCAGGAGGCATCACCCATCTGCAGGAAGAAGGGGATATTTGGAAGGAGTCTCAGTGGGTAGTAGTTTTGTCTTGCATGCCAAATAGAATTGTTTGGTAAGGGTTGCTCTGGAGTCTCAAGAAGGATGAAGAACACAGTCTCAGTAAGAAAAAAAATAATTGATTCATTATATATGCTTTGGTCAGGAGGTAGGGAATAGCAAAGTCTTGCCTTTACCCTCCAGGCAAGCCCTATCCACCTGTACTTGCAGTTAAACTCTCTATCCCCAACCTAAGGAGTCCAAGTCAATCCCAGTGCCATATTGGAATATGCCCATCCCAGATGTCCTGGAGCCAAAGCAGAGGTTGTATTCCAAAGAGATTAGATGTCAACTAGGGAGACTTTGCCAAAGATAATAGGAGATGATGAGGCTGGAGAAGGAATGTAGTGTGTTTGGATTGTTTGGAATATAGTTAAAAGAATATATTCTGGGCTAGAGCAAGATTCAGATGCCAACTCAGCTGTGTCCCAGCTTTGTGACTTTGGACAAGTTATTTAACCTTTCTGGGAGTCAGTTTCCCCATCCGCCTATGGAGATAAATAACACCTCTTCGTAAGAGTAGCTCTGAGTGTCAAATGAGATAGTGAATTAAAGAGCTCAGCACAATGACAACCATGTGGTAATTTCTTGATTTCAGTTCACAACTATTACTCATATCGTAAAGGAAATGTAAACATTAAAAAAATTCAGCTATAGTTGGGCAATGTATGCCTGGTGCTTAGCTCAATGTCTGGGATATAGTAGTACTGTTCAATAAATATTAGCTCTTTTTGTTGATGTTATTCAACAGTATAATTCTTGTCCAGTTGCATGGCAAAAACTGATCAAGTTTATTCTCAGTCATGCTCTCTTGAAATGACAATTTCCCTGTCCTTACCCTAAGTCAGTGGTTCTCAACCAGAGGTAATTTAGCCCTCTTTCCTGTCCAGAGGGCATTGGCAATGTCTGGAGATATTTCTGATTGCCATGACAGAGTGCTAATGGATCTAGTGGGTAGAGGTTAGAGATGCTACTGAATATCCTATAAGGCACAGGATGGCCCCCACCACAAAGAATTGTTTGGTCTCAAATTTCAATGGTGCCAAGGTCGAGAAACCCTTCAACTGATATCCATCAACTCTTCTCTGACCTGGAGCTGAGCCTCTGGGAGATCTCTTGAGTCCATTGTCTTGGTTATCCAACAGGGATGAGCTTCGTGTCCCATGCGTGCCTAGAGATTAATCTGTGAAGTTGAATTTCCAGATACATTTTAAAGGAAATATTAATAAGACTAGTCCCAACTGAAATCCTTGGAGAACTGCACTGTTTCCATGACTGTGTATAGAGAAGGGTTTGTTCTTTTAATCATTATTCCTTGGGGCAAATTCATAGCCAAATAGTCCCTCTGGACCTTGTCAAAGGATTTGCAAGTGGACAGCGTACTTAGCTCTTCTCATTTCACCCATATCTCCCCCTCAACCCATACACCAAAGGGAAGAAAAGGAAGTTAATTCCTTTTAAGCATTTACTATGCATCAGACACCCTGCTAAGGTCAGAGAAAGGCTGATGGGTTTCAGTTGAGGGTTTCTCAACATTGACACTAGTGACATTTTGGGCCAGATCATTTTAGGTATGTTACAAGCATTTTTTAAATTTAATCTTGCTGGTAGGTATTATCATCTGCCTTGTATAGGTGAAGGATCAGGGATTCAAAGAAGGGCAATAGCTGAGTATATTAGGTTGAATAATGTTTCTCTCAAATTCATGTCCCCTTGGAACCTCGGAATGTGTCCCTATTTGGAAAGAGGGTCTTTGCAGATGTAACTGTTAAGCATCTTGAGCCTAAATCATCCTGGATTCAGGGTGTCCTCTAAGAGCGGGCACAGGGAAGGTGGGCGTGTGGAGATGGAAGCAGAGATTGAACTGCCCCAGATAAAAGACAAGGAGCATCAAAGTTTGCCAGAGATGTCAGAATCTAGAAAAGAGCCATGGGACAGATTGCCCCTCAGAACCCCCAGAAGGGGGGCACCTGGGTGGCTTGGTCGATTGGGTGGCCGACTTTGGCTCAGGTCATGATCTCGTGGTCCGTGAGTTCGAGCCTCGCGTCGGGCTCTGGGCTGACAGCTCAGAGCCTGGAGCCTGTTTCAGATTCTGTGTCTCCCTCTCTCTCTGACCCTCCCCCGTTCATGCTCTGTCTCTCTCTGTCTCAAAGATAAATAAACGTTAAAAAAAAAAATTAAAAAAAAAAAAGAACCCCCAGAAGGAATCAATCCTGTCAACACCTTGAGTTCGGACATCTGGTCTCCAGAACTGTGAGAGAACACGTCTTGCTTTAGACCACCCAGTTTGTGACCCCCGCACACTCATACACCAATCCAAGGTCACCCAGCAAACAAGTGGTAGAATCAACTTTTAAACAACAGCTGGTGCGATTCCAGGGTTCCTATGTTTTTTCTTCACATCCTACTTTCTAACAAAAAATAATGGATTGTTCAGGTCCTGCTTCTCTAGGTAAACCCTTGGCATTCCTGCTCCAGTCATGCTATGTTCTTCTCTTCTGTTGGAGAATTATCTACCTGTGTGGCCTGGGGCAGGAGCCAGGACCTCACCAGCTGTGGGTCCATGGTCTTGGATACTCTTGCCCTGGAGCTCTCCCACTCACTCACCTGGCTTTGGCACAGTGGTCCTTTCAGCAGATTGGTCAACAGTCCCCTACTCTTCACCTTGAGAAACCATGCAGATCAACTCTGGCTTACCTCCAAGAAGTGTCAATTGGTCTGGAGCGTGATGTGAACTCAGTACCATTTGCCCTGGTACCTTGGATCCTCTACCTCTGAAGACTACATGATTATCTCCCCAATGTCTTACCCAGTAAAGGCTCCCTTCCTTCCTTCACCCTCAACACTGTTTCCCTGACCTCACTTTCCCTTCCAGAATTTCCAAGTGGTCTCTTTGCTAATGCTATGTCCACAGAGCAGCACACTCTCCCATTCTGGCTTCTGGGAGCTCCTGTAAGCAGCTTCTCCAACAGGACTGTGAGCCCCTCTATCATGGTTTGTTTGCCTTGGGCTTTGTGCACATTCTTCCTTCAGGACAGGGTACTTCCTTCCACTCAACCCACCTTCCCCAGCCAGGCAGCAGGAAGCACGGGACAGGAACCAATCTTGGCTTTGGGTGTGTTGTCTCCTTGTTCTAAGTCAGCCAGCTCCCTCATATCTTAGGATCAAGAGTCTCTCCAACTCCAGCCAGTCTTTTTTTCTTAAGTAAGCTCTACACCCAAGGTGGGGCTTGGACTCACAACCTCGAGATCAAGAGTTGGATGCTCTACCTGCTGAGCCAGCCAGGCACCTCTCCAACCAGTTTTTTGAGCTGACTTTTAAACTCCTTCCTTCTTACCTTTTCCTCATTATTGTTTGCATTTCAGACCTGATGCCCTTTGCTGAAATGAAAAGTGAGAGAAGAGGCCCTGGAGTTAGTGGACTCCCTGTTGCCAGTAAAACCTTCACACCATCACCCCCCTATGAGGAAGCGTGGCTGAGCCCTCCCTCCATCAGACAGAGGGCAGCTTCTATGAAAGTTCATGTGTGGACATTAAAATAGACACCCCACCCCCACATCCCAGGGTCTGGCACTCTCAGGCTCTTGGCAGTGCTGACGGATTGAGATAAAACAGATGGTAAGATGCTCACCTGTGAGCCGGGGAAGATAAAGAGGCAAATACAATCCCTGTCCCTGCAAATGCCTGCATACACTCAAATTCTGCACCATCATAAAAATGAATATAAAACTACAAACTTCTGAGGCTCTTTCTTGCCCTCAATATCTCCTCTCTAACCATGCCTACTCTCCAGAAACCTCCACAAGCAGTGGGGTTCCAGGCTCTCACTTCTACTTGCCAGGGTCTGAAAGACCCCCCTCTAGGCCCTCACAAATATTTCACTTCTTATACTGGGATGCTTTCTTGATAAAACCTCCCCAGAATCCAGCATTAAATTAATCCTTTGATTAATTAATCTTGCCTTGGTCTACGGGGTGACTGACAAAATTGTCTGAGGATAGAGGCCCTGGGGGACTGTGTTACATCAGAAAGCTTCTTTTTATCTCCTTTTGTCAGAGAGAGAGAGAGAGAGAGAAAATTAATAGCCATGGGAGCTAGAGCCCTTGAGACTGAAATTATGCCAGGAGATACATTTGCCCAACCCTCCATTCCAGGAAGGTGGGAAGCACTGTGGGAGATAACTGAACTCTCCAAAGAATCTAAAGGCCAACAATAGTGTCTGATAATTCAGAAGTCTTTATGTGTCCCCTTGTGAGAGAGGGGATGTGGGAATCCCCCCTCCCCCCGCCTTTTTTAAAGCATGGATACACATGAACATGAACACACACAAAATTAACATTTCTGATTTTTAGAGAATTTTTTAGAGCGAAATAATGAAGCTGTGATGTTAGAAGAATAACCAGGAAATAGCCCCCAGTTATTCTACCTATTCTAGAGTAATTCCCGTCTCTCTGAGGGCACTCACAGAATGCATATTTGCATTGCAGTCAAAGAAGGCAGGCGCTGTTACCGAATGATCAATCATAGTCTGTAAGTCAGGAAATGAATGGGAGGACACTGCCCAGGCCAACAGTGCACCCTCACCCCCGCTCCCCTTCAACCCCCCACTCCCACCTCCTTCCACCCCCCACCCCACTCCCTCCTGCCTCCAATAATTCAAGAGAGGAGGGTTTGTTTGGAAGAGAAGGGGGGATTTATTTTGGGTGCTGCCGGCTGGGGCAGGTGGCAACCTCCGTGCCCACAAGAAGGAGACCTAGATTTTTTTTTAACGTTTATTTACTTTTGAGAGAGAGACAGAGCACAAGTGGGGGAGGGGCAGAGAGAGAGGGAGACACAGAATCTGAAGCAGGCTCCAGGCTCTGAGCTGTCAGCACACAGCCTGACGCCGCTCAAACTCACGCACGGTGAGATCATGACCTGAGCTAAAGTCAGATGCTTAATCGACTGAGCCACCCAGGTGCCCCAGGAGTCCTAGATTTTTATAAGGAGAGGTTGAGGGGTTGGTTTGCTGCAGGAAAGCAGGCAGAGAGCAGACAGAGAGCACATGATCAGGGTGTGGAGGGGGATGGGGCTGGGTCTGTGGATCTGAGGATCTGGATCTGAGGATCTCAGGCAGGAAAGGGGAAGCGTGGGGTGTGGGCTTTTCTGGTCTGGCAGTTGGAATGTTCTGGTCATTGCAAAACACCTTCCTCAATGCCTAGAGAAAGTGCGATAAGAAATAAGCATAATGGGTTTTAGTGTGTGAGTTAAGCCGTCTTGTCTCTTTCTGGTTTTAACTTGGTTGAGCAAGAAGGCCCCATAACTGGAGGTAGGTATGCATGGTCTGGAATCTGTTGAGTGTTTCTTGGACAGCATATATGATGACTTTTGAGAAATATTTGATTAATATTAAATATAAATGTATGAATATAAACTTAAAATGTACTTATAAATACTTTATACATATAAAATAAATATATGAATATTTATAAATAGTTACATAAACTTTATATAAGTTATGCAATTTGTATATAGATAAAGGAGGTAGTTGGGCGTTTATGGGCTTTTTTGGATTGGTTGATGTGCATATGAAACATATGCTCCCAGATGAGTTGTTTGCTATCTTTAGAAATTGTCTAGTCTCTCCAGGATCAGCAAGACCCCAGCTGTCAACACATCAGAAAATAAAAAGTCACGACTAATACAAAATACCAATGCAAATCCAGTAACTGCTGACTGTTTACTAAAAGGTGATGCGTGTCAACTGTGGTTTTAGCTCCTTGTAAATAGAGCTGAACACTTACATCTTTGTAACCAATTACAGGCTACCCGCAGGCGTTCTGGGCCTTTTCTTTGTTCAATAGTAAACTGAGCTAATTCTGTATTTAGGAATTGGCATGTTCTTTGGGTTTTGATTTTTGTTTCTCCAACACTTCCAAGTTCCCAGACAGTGAATCCAGGTATAGGAAGGCTCTGTCCTTATCCTTGACCTTCCTTGAATAATTTCTCTCCAGGACGGTGGAAACAGAATTTATGGGAATCGTTTAGAAGGCAGCATTGCTCAATACCAGACATAAAAATGTTCTGACTTTGTGGTTACATAGGAGCCAACTGTGTAGTGTATGAGTAAGACAGTGTTATTGTGCTGACCTCTAAAATAGGTCCTCAGAAAATACCGTTCTGATAGATGGATCTCCAAACTGAAAAAGCCATCTTTTTTTTTTTTTTTAACGCTTAATCACAAAAAGCAAGAGGACTATAAAAGTCCCTCATTCCATTAGCAACCATATAGCAGTTTAACTTTGCAAAGTATTTTTGTATCCCTTTTTACAACATTTTTAAACCTTCATTATGAAACATAATGCATATACACAAGATGTATAAACAAACATGCACAGTGGATGGTTATATGATAAATGTTCCCACATTTACAACCCAAGTGCAGTAAAAGGTGCTCTTGCCAGACCCAGAGGCCCCCACATGTTTCTCTCTCATCACATGGGTTAGTTCTCCAGACTTACCCAGTATCCTGAATTTCTGATAATCATGTACTGATTTTCTTTACAGTTTTCTACCCATGTATATATACACCCCTAAACAATATAGTTTAGTTTTGCCATTAAAAAAAAAATAACTCGGGGCGCCTGGGTGGCACAGTCGGTTAAGCGGCCGACTTCAGCCAGGTCACGATCTCGCGGTCCGTGAGTTCGAGCCCTGCGTCAGGCTCTGGGCTGATGGCTCAGAGCCTGGAGCCTGTTTCCGATTCTGTGTCTCCCTCTCTCTCTGCCCCTCCCCCGTTCATGCTCTGTCTCTCTCTGTCCCCAAAATAAATAAACGTTGAAAAAAAAAATTAAAAAAAAAAATAACTCTTAGGGGCGCCTGGGTGTCTCAGTCGGTTGGGCCTCCGACTTCAGCTCAGGTCATGATCTCGTGGTCCGTGAGTTCGAGCCCCACATCAGGCTCTGTGCTGACGGGTCAGAGCCTGGAACCTGCTTTGGATTCTGTGTCTCCCTCTCTCTCTGCCCCTCCCCTACTCATGCTCTGTCTCTTTCTCTCTCTCAAAAAATAAATAAAAACATTAAAAATAAAAAAAAACCCAACTCTATTGATGTATAGTTTACTTAAAATGACCTCATCTTAAGATATATACATATATATACATGTATGTATAGGTTAGGGTTAGGGGCAGAGGGAGAGAGAGAGAATACCAAGTAGGCTTTGCACTGACAGTGCTTGATCTCACAACTCTGGGATCATGACCTGAGCCGAGATCAAGAGTCGGATGCTAAATCCACTGACCCACCCAGGCGCCCCCTTAAGTTATATATTTTGATGAGTTTGGCACAGAACCTTCACCACAATCAAGATATAGAATGTTTCCATATTTCCAGACAACTATATTCTATTTTCTCTTGTTATAGGTAGCTCTGTATAGATGAGACCTATAGTAAGCTAGTATTTTTGGTCTGGCTTCATTCAACAGGCTTGCTTGTATGTGTGTGTGTATGTATGTATGTATGTACTTTAGAGAGAGAGTGTGTTTGAGCGGGGGAGAAGGGCAGAAGGAGAGAGAGAGAATCTGAAGCAGGCTTCATGCTCAGTGTGGAAGGTTGTGGATCCTACAACCCTGGGATCATGACCTGAGCCGAAATCAAGAGTCAGATACTCAACCGACTGAGCCACCCAGGTGCCCCTCAACATGCTTTTAAGAATCATTCATGGTGGCACCTGGGTGGCTCAGTCGGCTAAGCGGCCAACTTCGGCTCAGGTCATGATCTCGTGGTCCGTGAGTTCGAGCCCCGCGTTGGGCTCTGTGCTGACAGCTCAGAGCCTGGGGCCTGTTTCAGATTCTGTGTCTCCTTCTCTCTGACCCTCCCCCGTTCATGCTCTGTCTCTCTCTGTCTCAAAAATAAATAAAAACATTAAAAAAAAAAAAGAATCATTCATGTTGTTGCATGGGTCAGGAATTCACTCCTTTTACATCGCTCAGGGGTGTTCCATTGTGCGGATATTATGATTTGCTTTTCCATTCACAAATTGATGACATTTCAGTTATTTCAGCCTTGAGGCTATTAAAAGTAAAACTGCTAAGAATATTAGTGTTTCACATTTTTGAACTTTTTCTCCACAAATTTCAAATTGAAAAAATGTATTTATTTATTTATTTATTATTAAAAAAAATTTTTTTTTGTCAACGTTTATTTATTTTTGGGACAGAGAGAGACAGAGCATGAACGGGGGAGGGGCAGAGAGAGAGGGAGGCACAGAATCGGAAACAGGCTCCAGGCTCTGAGCCATCAGCCCGGAGCCCGACGCGGGGCTCGAACTCACGGACCGCGAGATGGTGACCTGGCTGAAGTCGGACGCCTAACCGACTGCGCCACCCAGGCACCCCTGTATTTATTTTTTTAACGTTTATTCATTTTTGAGAGACAGAGTGCGAGCAGAGGAGGGACAGAGTGCGAGCAGAGGAGGGACAGAGAGAGAGGGAGACTCAGAATTTAAAGCAGGGTCCAGGCTCTGAGCTGTCAGCATAGAGCTCAACACGGGGCTCATACCCACAAAACATGAGATCATGACCTGAGCTGAAGTCAGACGCTTAACCAACTGAGCCACCCAGGCGCCCCATCAAATTGAAAACATTTAGATCTACAGAAAGGTTGTAGGAATAGCCCAATGAACCTGTGTGCCCTTCGTCTAGCTTCACCATTTATCAACTCTGTGATATATTTACTTTACAGAGCTATCTATCTATCTATCCGTCTATCTATCTATCCGTCCATGTGTCTATCTATCTATCCATCTATTTATCTATCATCTATCATCTACCTACCTCACATATACTCTTCATTGCTCTTCCATTTGAGAGTGGGTTGCACAAATTGTTTTTGAATAATTGCTTTAGTTTCTGAGGAGATAATTTATGTAATCTTGTGTGGGTTTTTTTTTCCATCAGAATAAAATATGAAAGACTCATCCAAGCTGCTGTATACAGCTCTTGTTGGCTCATCTTCATTGATTTATGTTTTCTGGTTTTCCATCATATGGATATACCGCAACTTATTCTTCTATTCTATTTGATTATTCTCAATTTTGGCCATTACAAAATATTGTGATGAGCATTCTTGAACACACCTCCCCGTGCAAATAAGCACACAGCTGTGTTGGATATACACCTACAAGTGCAACTCCAAGGATATGTGTGTTCTCAGCTTTGACGTCTGTGCTCAACTGTTTTCTAGAATTACTGCACCATTTAAAAAAAATTTTTTTTAATGTTTATTCATCTTTGAGAGACAGAGAGAGACAGAGCATGAGCGGGGAAGGGGCAGAGAGAGGGAGACAAAGAATCTGAAGCAGGCTCCAGGCTCCGAGCTGTCAGCACAGAGCCCCACGCGGGGCTTGAACTCACGAACTGTGAGATCATGACCTAAGCCGAAATTGGACACTCAACCGACTGAGCCACCCAGGCGCCCCGAATTACTGCACCAATTTACACTCACGCCAGCAGTGTAGGAATGTTCCAGTCGCTCCGTATCTCCAGCAACACTTCCTGACGGACTTAAAGATTTGCCCCAATCTGATATGCATGTAATAATATTCCCTTGTCATTTGGTTTGTGTTTTTCCCGATTACCAATAAATGTGAGCACTTTTTCCTATTTAAAAAATTATCAGGATTGCCTAGAAGCATGAGGAAACTCTCTGACATACACCACTTTGGTCATAATTGTGTGAAATACGTATGCATGTGGCTAAAGATTACAATGCAATATGCAAAATAGGTGGTATGTTAGTTTCCTGGGGCTTTTGTAACAAAGTACGGCACGCCGAGGGGCTCAAACAACAGAAGCTTATTGTCTCACAGTTTGGGAGGATAAAAGTTCCAGATCCAGGCATCAGCAGTTTGGTTCTTTCTGGGGGGGGGGGGGGGGGGGGGGGGGGTGTAAGGGAAGGATCTGGGATCTGTTGCTAGCATCTCCCCTGGCTTTTGTAGCATGCTGGCCATCTGCAGTGTTCCTTGCCTTGTAGAAGCATCACCTTGACCTCTGCCTTTATCCTCACATGGTATTCTCCTTGTGGACTAGTTCCCATGTTTTATAAGGACACCTGCCAAGTTGGATGAGGGGGCCCACCCTACTACCCTTCATATGATTTCCTTTGAACTGATTACATCTGCAACGACCCTATTTCCAAATAAAGTCCCATTCTGAGGTCTCGGAGGTTAGGGCTCTAACACCTAAGTTTTGGGGGGTGGGTAGAGGGTTACCATTCAACTCAAAATAGATGGCTAGGCAACTTTTCTTTCCTTTCTTTCAAGTGCATAATGCTGATGTTGGTAACACAGCAGAGAATGATGGGGAAAACTGCTTGGTGTCAGAAAGGATTGATTTACATCCCAGCTGTGCTTTTTATTAGCCTTGAGTTTTCACCATGCCAAGCTTTTCATCTACCCTGTGTTGAATAGTCGCTATCTTGGACAGTTTTTTGTGAAAATGAAATGGGATAGAATGTATAAAGAAAGGGCATTTTGGGGCATCTGGGTGGCTCAGTCGGTTGGGCATCTGACTTTGGCTCAGGTCACGATCTCGTGGTTCATGAGTTCTAGGACCACATTGGGCTCTGTGCTGTCAGCTCAGAGCTTGAAGCCTGCTTCAGATTCTGTGTCTCCCTCTCTCTCTGACCCTCCCTGGCTCATGCTCTGTCTCTCTCTCTCTCTCTCTCTCTCAAAAATAAATAAACTAAAAAAAAGGAAAGGGCATTTCATCGTATTTGACAAACAGGGCAGTCAGTAAATACCAACTCCTTCTCCCTTTGTCATTGCATTATATTCAACATTTTACAACTTTAAAATAATAAATAGTTAATCAGCTAGCTAACTAGAGGAATGCATGAATGAATGCATGAATGAATGAATGGTGCTGGGAAGTGACACCCGCCTCAGTAGCCAAGAAAAGAGTCACACAAGTGATTTCCTAAGGCCAAATGTCCACCACTTAATGTGCAAACCTAGGATGACTGTTTACACGAAGCTGTTAGAAGCAGAGAGGGGTGACGGTATGAGTATAGGGATTTGGATCCAGTTCTGGGTTGTTTTGTGTCTTAACCACCTTGGGCGGAGATCAAGTTTGCAGGGGAAGCTCGGTGCCTGCTACCTCTGCCCCAGGTGCCCAGGTCCCTTCCCCCATCAGATTACTTGATCACAGGCCATCTAGAGATCTTGGGGCCCCACACTGAGCCAGGAAGGAAGACAAATGTGGGAGGGTTGGGGACGAGAGTATTTCCTTCTCAGGACCGGGTAGAGTCACCCGACAGCCTGCAGGGCAGGGGCATCTCAGAGCTGAGTGAATTGTAGCCATGGCTGAAGCCAGGAACTTCCCAAACCCCAATGAGATTACCGCATTGAGAGCCAAACTCCCCCCGCAGCCGGGGAACACTGGTGAGTCAGGGAGCTGGGACCAGGGGCCCTTTTCCATGTCAGGAAGAGCTGGGTGCTGGGTTGCCCCGATTCCCTCACAGGTTGGAGGAAGGGAATATCAGGTTTGAGTCTTCCTGAGCCCCTTTTCAGCCCATCCGCCGTCACCGCCGTGACTTCTTATACTAGAGAGATAGCCTTCTTTTTCCAGCCCTTTCTAAGTCCTCCCGTCTGGTAGGAAGTGAACCCAGAATACCCCGGGGGATAAGGCAGTTTCCTGAAGACTGTTTGAGGCATCTCAGGGGGTGAGAGAGTGTATATCCTTGGGGAGAGGGAGGCTTACCTGGTTTCCCCCAGGTCGATGGGGACAGACGTCCAAGGATAAGACCTGGAGATATCTCTGCCTGGCCGTGTCCCTGATCCTGCTTCTCATGCTCATTATCCTCTGTGTGGTTCTGCCCAAAGGTAAGGCATCTGGGCCAATGGGGACAGGGTGACCACAGGGAAGCAAGCACCTTGGCTCCTAACCTGCAAAGGCAGGTCTGCAGGGCTGGTGCAGGGGTGGCCTGTCTTTGTCCCTAGTGGGATCATAATGGCAACAGAATGGAGCTCACTCCCCAACCAGTCTAACAGGCTGGGGGGCCTGCATGGGCCCAAGTCAGTCTGAGTTGTTGGTGAGTGTCTTCCCAAAGCTCATCCCCCAACTGGACTCGAACTCCAGCCTCCCTGCTAAAAAGTATACACCTGGACAAAGGTCCTGTCTTGCCGCTTACTAGCTGGATGCTTTAGACAAGGACGTTTACCTCTCTGGGCCTCAGTTTCCTCATCTGAAAAATGGGTGGGGCATTTCAGAGCCCCAGAATGCCTTGCTCTGGGAACAGGAGAAAGTCTTGGCCCCTTGGGGTTTGGGGAACAGGGAGAGACCCCAGGAAGGTTCTGGGGTCCAGAACACCTACTTGCGCCTCTCCCCAGTCTTGAAGAGGACACAGCAGGTGCAGAAAGAAGTCATTCAACTGAATGAAAAAGGTGAGTGGGGTTCAACATGGTCAGCCTCTTGCCTCTCCACCAAATCTCCTCTCTCTGCCAAGACCTTGACCAGCCCTTTCTTTTTGGGCCTCCCAGTGATGCAGGGACTGGGGCATGCCAGGCACGACCTGGACTTCATTCGGGGTGAAATGTTCCGGCAAATGAAGGCTGTACTGGCAGGCAATGGTAAGGAGTGAGGGAGGGGAGGTGGAGAGGGAGGGGTTGTGCTCCTGTCACAGCACCTATAACAGTGGTGGGGCTTGTGGCAAGTGGCTCTCAGAGGGGCACCCCGATGCCAATGGCTCCTTAGATCTTTTCAGAAAGTTCACGTGACATGATCAGATCACACTTAGAGTGGAGGGCTCCCAGGAAAACAAGACTTTTGAGACAGCCAGATCTGGTCTAGGCTTGTGGTTGTGTATGACCTTGGGCAGCCCATTTAAACCACTCTGAGCTTCAGTTTCCTCAGCTGTAAAGTGGGGGGGGGGGGGGCAAATAAACACTATCTTCTTTAAGACAGACTGTCAGGATCCGGAGCCTCCACTCTCAAAAACCACACTAGTGTGTTACAAAATGTGGTCAGTCCTTACCAGCACGTTAGAAGTACCTGGAGAACTTGCCACAGTGTAGATTTCTGAGCCCCAAGCAAACACTACTGGATCGAATGCTGCTGGAGGGAGTGTTCTTGGTGCTACATACTTTTTATATAACTTTTGCGTGAGTGGATGAGATGCGGTATACCTACATTTAGTTCTTATTATTCATGTAGCTATGTTTTATGTGGTCCCTGCAAATGATGGATTGGCGAATACTGAATCATTGCAGAAATAACAGCATTAGTTTTACTTGACCCCCTGGTCATAACATTTTGTCAACTGGTCAATACATAACCTTGTTTTTGTGTGTTTCTGTATAAATGTAAAGTTTATTTTTATTTTTTTATTAAAATATTTTTAATGTTTATTTATTTTTGAGAGAGACAGAGAGCGAGTGGGGGAGGGGCAGAGAGAGAGAAAGAGAGAGAGAGAGAGAGGAGACACAGAATCTGAAGCAGGCTCCAGGCTCCGAACTGCCAGCACAGAGCCTGACAGGGGCCTCCAACTATGAGATCATGACCTGAGCCAAAGTCAGACACTTAACCGACTGAGCCACCCAGGCACCCCTAAAGTTTATTTATTTTGAGAAAGAAAGAGAGGAAGAGAGAGAATCCCAAGCAGGCTCTGTGCTTTCAACACTGAGTCTGACCTGTGGCTCGATCCCAAGAACTATGAGATCATGGCCTGAGTCAAAATCAAGAGACGGATGCTTAACCGACCGAGCCACCAGGCTCACCTGTTTAAATATATTTAATAGATATTGTTTCACTAACATTGAACTCATGGCCAACAGCACTATAACTCATGCCTGAAGGAAGCTTACCTAATGCGCACGCATTTTCTCTGTAAGGCACGTCGCAGCCTTCTTGCGCATGTAGGAACACTGACAGTGCTTTAGCACGACTCTTGAGGGCCTTTGTAAACAGCAAAATCGCCTACAGAAGGCATAAAAACATGAAGCGCATGACACGAAATGGCCCACCAAAGGCGCACTTGCTTATGGTATGAGAAAAGAAACAGCAAGGCAGAACTTGCCTTATTCTGTCTGACTCCAGCTTTTTGCCACTCTGTGCAGGTCTGTGAGTGACAAGGAAAACCTCACAAGTATTGATTTGGGGGTTGCCAATCAATGTTAACAAGTAGGTGAATTTACAAATATGGAGTCTGCAAATAACAAAGATCCACTGTGTGTGTGTGTGTGTGTGTGTGTGTGTGTGCGTTCACTAACTGGATATAGATGGATGCAGTGAGAATTCTCTGTATCACTCCTGAGCCCTCACTGCTCAGTTCCCACCTAACCCCCAGGAACCACTGTAATTATATTGTATAGTTATATATGTTTTTCTTCAGAGCACAGTTTCTTCAACTGTGCACCATTGATGTTTGGGGCTGAATCATTCTTCCAGTGGGGGGAAACTGTCCTGTGTAATGTAGCATCCCTGGCCTTGACCCACCTGATGGGGTAACCTTCTGTCAGTTATGACAACCAAAAAAGGTCTCCAGGTGTTGGCCATTGTCCCCTGGGGAAAGAATCACTTCTGGCTGAAGACCACTGCTCTAGAGTTTCTTTAAGCAAATGAGGAATGTCAAAACTTATGTGCCTCTATTTTACACTAAAGTAGGATATTATTCACACTGTTCCTTGAGTCCCTTTTCCCCATCTCATAGGCTATCTATAGCATTTTCCTATTTCCATCTGATGAGGTTCAATAATGGGGGGTGCCATCTTACTAGGTAGTGAGCTTCCAACTGTTGGGTGTGTTCAAGTGGAGACCATTGGGAATGTGACCAGGGGGTGATGGGGGACACACCCCTTCACCGGATGGGAAACTGGATATGCCAGTTTGGCTAATGGCTCCATTCTCACAGAATCCTCATGTGAGCCTTGCCCCCTGGACTGGAAGGTCTTTCAGGGCTCCTGCTACTTTTTCTCCCTGGACAACCTCACCTGGACCCAGGCTAATGATTCTTGTGCCCAGAAGCAAGCTCACCTGGTTATCATCAACAGCCGAGCAGAACAGGTGGGAAACGGAAGGTAGAATCTTAGCAGGTTGGGAGAGGGATTATAAAAGAATTTGGGGGTTCATATATCTGTCCCCTTTGGGGTCTAGCACAATACTCCTAGTATGGTCTTCAAGACCTGCTTCATCTTGCTTCAACCCAAGCTCACTGCTGTGCCATGTGGGGAATGGACCCTGTGCACTGAGGTCCTGCCTCCAAGCTCTGATTCATGTAGGTCCTTACTCTTGCTATCTGTGTGGAGAACTCCTACTCACCTGTCAAAACCCCAACACAAACATCCCTTCTCCATATTCTCTCATGACATCATCAGAGACCTTCACCACAGAACTTCACACTGCATCAGGGTTGTAAGTGTGAGGCTGGATCTAAATAATATCTGGCTCTCCTGGTCCAGAAACAAGGCTTGGCCCGAAGAAACGCATCAAGAGTGTCTTTTGAGCTGGGTTTCCAGCCAGAGCTATTCCTACAGCCTAAGATCAAACCTTGCTCTGATATGCATTGACCTTAAAAAACAGTCACAACCAATCTTTGTCCACTGCTTCTTTCTAGGTGCACATACCTCACACAGTCTATTCTTTTGATCTTGAGAATATGCTATGAAGTGGAGATTCTGTTCTTTCCATTATACAGATGAAGAAACCAAGGGGTGGATTAAATGTCTGAGGCCATACAATATGCACATAGTAGGTCTGGAGTTCGCATCAGGATAGAAAGTGCTGTGCGTGGCTGCCTCTGTCTGCTTGCCCACCCCAAATCCCCTCTACACCTTAGCCCTCCTCCGGTCCCCGGACACTCCAACCTCTGTCCTTTCAGCTCTGATGGAATTTTACCTCGCACTGTGCCTTCTCCCATCTAGGACTTCCTGACATCAACTGAGCAGGTGACATCCTGGATAGGCCTCTTCAAAGAGGGCCAGAAAGGAAACCACAAGTGGATGGATGGCTCAACCCCCACTTACACGTGAGTCTCCCTGTCTGTGATGCAGATGTCCCTAACCACCCAAGACAGTCTTCCCCTAAGAGACTGGCAGGGCTTTTAAAGCGCGATTTTATGACCACTCCGGATGTTCCCCTGTCATTCATTCACTATTTACCTGAAGCAACTCCCAAAACACAAGCCCTTTCTATCATAGCAGCTATCGTTATTTTATTACCTGGGAATGGTGTTCCCATTTAAAATGCTTGAGAAACAGCAGATTCAATGCCAAACTGGTCCTGTGTTGCAGGACTTCTCAGAGCCTTGGATGTGCCTATTCAGGAGTATAATAATGTAGCCTTTGCCAACTGTATGAGTTTCCTGTAGTCGCTGTAGCAAAGAGCCACAAACTGGGAGGTGAAAACAACAGAAACGTATTCTCTCACAGTTATGGAGGCCAGAGTCCCAAACCAATATGTCAGCAGGACTACACTCCCTCCAATGCCTGTAGGGGAGGATCTTTTCCTGCCTCTTCCAGCTTCTGGTGGCTCAGTTGTTCCTTGGCTCATGGGCCCATCACTCCAATCTCTGCCTCTGTGGTCACATACCCTTCTCCTCTCCCCTGTGTCTTCTCTCTTCCGTCCCTTATAAGGACACTTATAGTTGGATTGAGGCTCACTCAGTCAATCCAGGATGATCCCCTCTCAGCATCCTTCACTTAAGTTAATCTGCAAAGACTCTTTTCCCAAGTAAGGTCGCACTCACAGATATCTGGGGTTAGGATGTGGGCATATCTTTTCAATGGGGACAACACTGAACCCACTATACCTTCCTGGCAGTTACCTGCCTTCTCACACTCTTTGCTTTTGGACATTTCCATCTGCCAGCATCACCCTTCCCTGTCTGGCAAACTGCTCTGGATGGGTCCAGGCCCAGGGCATAATTAATCACCTTGGCAAACTCATCTGCCACCTGAGCACCTACCATATACCTTACATGCACTGGTCATCACGTCCTCAGAATGTGCTCCCATTTTGCAAAAGAGGAAAACAGTGGCTCGGATATTAAGACTGTTGCCCTGGTCACATAGATGACAGGTGGCAGAGCTAGACGTTGGACAGGGTGAATCTGGCTTCAAGGTGAATGGACCTCAGAGAAGGGGAGAGGGTCAGCGAGATGAGGGAGTCAGAGAAAGTGGCCCCAGAACTTGGAGACTCCCAGCTCCCCTGAAGACTGTTTCCTGTTGCTACTCCCATTTGAGCTCAGTCTCTCCACTTGGAAAAAAAAAAAAATGGGAAGGGGTTGACCAGATGACTACTGTAAGATGGGCTCAATAAATGATTCCCACTTGGGGCCTCAAGAACCTTAGGGCCAGACCCTCACTCATAGAGAGCAGGGTAGGGGGCTCAGGCACTGGCCCATCTACTCAGGAATTTGTGGGCATCTCTTGACAGTAACTGGGAGTCCAAGAAGCTACATGATAATGGAGCTGCCCCCGCCTGCATGATGATACACAACCATGGATACTGGAGCAACTTCTCTTGTGAATCAGGGAGATTTGCTTTCATTTGTGAGAGGCGACAGAACTGCTAACCAAGCCCTTATACTGCACTTCCTGGGACTGATGCAGAACCCTTGATATACAGCCTCAAGCCCTATCCCTGCCTTCTCTGGGTTCTGAGTTCACAGAGGCAACAATAGAGGACATTTCTCCAAAGCCTAGTGTCCTTTTCTTGGCATTGGGCTTGCTCACCCTTTATTTCCTTTCCCGATTTCTGCTGAGTGGAATGTTCCAGAAGCAGTCCTGGGCCCATCCTTGCAGGAGAATGATAATTCTTAACTTCCATTAAATCCAGGCTTGGCCACGATCTTGCTTGAGCCAATGAAATGTGATGGGAATTGACATGTGCCACGTTAAGCAGGAATCTTAAGAGCCTTGTGTGGTTCTTCCATCTTCAGTTTGCCCTTGTCAGAAGACCACCTCTTCCTAGAAAGGACAGCTCCTTCAAATATGGTCCTGCAGTGAAGAAGACCCCCTTCAGGCAGAGCTTCTGCTGACCCATAAACACGACCAAGAAGTGAATTTTTTTGTGGTTATTGGCCACTAAGATTTTGAGGTCACCAGTTGTTACCGCAGCATACTGAACTTATGCTGACTGATACAGGGGACAAAGTTCCATTTCATAAAACCCCAAGATCTAGGGCTTTCTTCTAACACAAAAAGCCTAAAGCTTGTGGATACGGGGTGATTGGGTCCCTCACATTCATTCAACATTACCATTACCTCAGCCAGCCTCTCTATCTTCCTCTTCAGCATCTCCCTCCAGGCCAGTCTCCTCTCTGGTTCCCAGTGAGATTGTTCTAAGACATCTCCAAAGCCCCTTCACCATCTGGCCACTTCCCTTTCTTCACGCCCCTCACACCTCCATGTGTTTGCTCTTGTAGTTTTCTTTGCCTGGAATGCTCCCTGCCCCTGGCTTCCTGTGGGACATTTCCTCATCCTTCACTGGGCCCAAATCAACTGGTACCATCTGCATGGGCTACTCAAGAGTCTGACTCTTGCTTTCCTACCAGAGACCTTTATTAACTTTGTGATTATGATTTATGTTGTACAATGCAGTGGATTCTTAACCCATTAAAAAAAATCCTTCAATCCCTTAACTGTGTCTTGCCATTTCTGTTAATTCCAAAACCTATGTCAGTTTCCTCCACATTTGTAAGCCTGGATTCTTGAGACCAAGATCTGTGAGAAAGTGCAGGCATCAGGCATTAGGATTAGGCATGGCCATTCCCTGCACCTGGCCCAGGCTCTCTTCCTTATACGTGTGTCACTCATGGCTAGATAGTCATGGCACAAGAAAGTTAAGGTCTGTCAGAATAATTGTTCTCCAATAAGTTTCATTTTGAATTGGCCAAAATAGCAATTTGGTCTGGTCCCTGCCATCTCTCTCGTCAGAATCTGAAACTGTATGGGGATGAGATACATGCCTGTATCGCTGCTGCAAAGAAGAGAAAAATAAAATGTGATTCTCTTCCAGGACCACGGAGGTGAGTGGTCAGAAACTAGGAGTGGCCTCTTGTTCTTCAGAAAGTGTAGCTGAAGTTCAGCTATTAGAAAAATGCAGTCGCCAGGTTGACCAGATGTCTCACAATGATTTGGCGAAGGGGACCAAACCATGTGCTCTCTCTGGATGCATTTTGCAACTGATTCATTCAGTAAAAACTCACAAGTACCTATAATATGCCAGAGACAGTGATTAAGAACCAGGGTGGACACACCTGCCACCAGGTTGCCTTGATGGGGCTTTGTAGTTTATGGCAGAGGGGGAGCTGATAGAACAGGGGTAGAGAGCAAGACGGAGTCACTCATGTCAAGCAGTAACTTATGTCAAGCAGGGACACACACAGCCAAAGACATCCACCGAAACCAGCACAAGCTGATGGCCTCCAGAACTGGTAATCTGCAGAGCCAAAAGAGGTCTGCTGAGGCCCAAGACTGATTCAGCTCTTTTTTCAAAAGGGAGTATCCGGGGCGCCTGGGTGGCTCAGTTGGTTAAGCGTCCGACTTCCGCTCAGGTCATGATCTCGCAGTCCGTGAGTTCGGGCCCCACGTCAGGCTCTGTGCTGACAGCTCAGAGCCTGGAGCCTGCTTCGGATTCTGTGTTTCCCTCTCTCTCTCTGCCCCTTCCCTGTTCATGCTCTGTCTCTCTCTGTCTCAGAAATAAATAAACATAAAAAAAAAGAAATACTCTAGGTATTTCTTAAAAAAAAAAAAAGGGGGGGGGAGTATCTTTGCAGCAAACTGTCAGACTCTCCAGACGCTGCCCCTTTCACATCTAAACGCATTGAAAAGGCGACTGCCCACAAGAGGTTCAGAGATCATCCTCCAGCACTTGAACATAATAACATAACATGTGCGGGGAGCTGACCCAGACCAGACTGAAGCCTCATCCCAGCTGTGCGCTCACGGACTGACCTCGCATTTGCTTTGTTAACTTCTTACCCCTTGCGGTGCCTTGTTAGTTGTGTGACTTTGTCTTGCACTTTGCTTTGTGTGACGTGAGTGAAGCCAAGTTAAACACGTAGTAAAATGTCACTGAGTTTGGAATCCTGAGCCTGCTTTACAATTACGTTAACCTTGCCGTATGGCTGAACAAAGCGGACCCTGTGGGGACACACACAACATGTGTATGTGCCTCCATAGAGTGCTCGCGACGGGGGGTCTGAACAAGCAACAGTGGGACCTGATCCCCACTGGGGAAGGATCCAAATCCAGGAAAATAATTTCATCGCAGCCCACCCTGACTCTGAGAGAACATCCGTTTATTTGTTGACTCTGATGCTACAGCCAGTCCAAGAAAGTAGCATTTTGCTCGTGTGGACTCTTTAACTCATATTTGCATAAACTAGTTTCTCCCCCTGAGAAAGTAAACACCAGAAGGAACCGCATCTTGCTTGCTCTGTGTTTGAATTTCTAGAGCCTGGAACGCAGAAATCTCTCAATGACGTTTGGTGAATGAATGGATGGATAAGTTCCAAAGGCACGGGGTAAGGTAGGCAAACAGTGAGCTGGCTCCATTCCTTCTGGCCACAGTCCTACAGGGCTCCCCTGAGTGGCAAAATAATAACATGTGCTAAGTGCCAGACAGTTTATATGTTAGGCAGATGCTATTACTATTAGCTTCCCCGTCTTCAGACAGAGAATCGGAGAGGTGAGGTCATTCCCAGGATTTCCACCTGAGTCTGTCTGATGTGAGTCAGTGCCCTGAGGCACAAGGGCTACCAAAGTTACCACACACAAGATCTGTCCTTGCCTATTAATCTGTGTTTAAGAACCTGAAGAGAACTGAACAGTTCGCACTAGTGGCCAGCTAGTCTTTGTTGAAAGAAGTAAACGACAAGCCCCAGGAATTCGCTGGAAGCCATGTCTTGGGGCAGCAGGCGATTAGAAGCATTGTCTCAACCCACCACCCCCAGCCTCATCCCATGCGTTTAGAGCTCATCAGCCAAGGCCCCTAGGCACACTTCCTGGAGGACGCAGAGAGGTGAACAGAGTTAGGCTCATCAGGAGTCGGTCGATGGCATTAAAGAACACGCTGGGACCCCTTCCCTGCACAGCCTGCCAAACCCCCTGGCATACCAATCCCTGGAAGCCAAGATGGGGCTCATTACTGAAAGAGTCACAGGACTTCAAGTGACAGCTGGGGACTCATTAAAAGTTGGCTCACAATTCCCCACTTCATTTGTGGAAATTAAAGAGTCCCTGTGGAGCAGCCACACCCTGCAGGCAGATGAGATCTGATGCACAGCCCAGGGCTAAGGTGGAGACAGGGCCAGGGATTCACCCCCCTCTGGAGAACTGATCCCCAGATAGTTTTCCGACTTTGACTCAAGCCCAAATCTGGCCATTTGATTAACATCAAGAGACAGAAGTGGCAACTGAGGTGACATTCTCTTCCCCCAAGCCACAGGATTCCCAGAGCTGCAAACAGCTGAATGCTACAACCTGCACACTGGGGCCCCGGGCAGCAGAACCCAAGCGTGCAAAGCACCTGCTGCCGAGCGTGGCTGCTGTGATCGCTCCGCGCTGCTGACTATGCGGGTGGGGGTGTCCAGAGCTCCGAGGGCGGCTGACAATTCTACTTCTGCAGCAGGCTCACTGCAGTTATGGGTATTACCTGGCCAACACCGCCCCTCCTTCCCGACTACACTGGCAGCCCTGAGAGGGCAGGACCAATCTGAACTTGCTTAGCATTGTGTCCCCCCAGCCGGGCACCTAATAGGTGTTCAATAAAACTGGCTGAGAGAACAAACTAGCCTCTCACTACAACCCTATGGGAAGTCCGTGTGCTGCAAGGTCCCCCTGAGGTGTGAATGGCTATTCCCCAATTTATCTGAAATTCACTGACATCACAGCCAGTCTCCCTCTTGTAAACTGTGTGCCGTCTACTGCCTGTTGGGGTTATGGGGTAACGTACTCTGTAATCTGATCCCCACCTGCCATTTTAGGCCATTTTGAGCCACTCACCCCTCTTGCTGCCCAAGACTCTGTCATGTTGGCCTTACTCTGTTCCTTGGATGGACAATCATCTTTTTGCCTCAGGTCCTTTGGACATGCTGCTCCTTTGGCCTGGTGTACCCTTTCCTCTCACTCTGCCCCTGGAACAAATGTCGCAGCTGAAATGTCACTTTATCCACGAACCCTCCCCCCTATGCCCACCTGTACCCTCCCTACTCTCTGTGGATTGGTTTTTGGGCTCCTACAGCCAACCGCCTTCCTTCCCTCAAACTCCTCACCCTCTCGTCTACATTCAGTTATCCATCATCCACCCTCGCCCTTCTACTGTAATGTTCACAGGAGCAGGTATGTCAGTCATGGTGGGCTCCCTGGCGAAGGGCTCAGGCATTGCATACACAGCTGTTGGACACATGCTGGCTGGGGCTGGACTTCCTCTGAGCTGGAGATAAGAGTTACCTCGTGCACAGTCTTTGGGTACCGAGGCCGGACATGCTTATCAAACTAAGCAGCTGGTGTGCGGGCGTTCCAACTTTACCCAGTTATCAAAGAGCAGATCAAGCATGAGGCTTCCTCCCCCCTGCACCGTGAGGGGATGAGGGGGGACTTCTTAAGCAAGACGATGACCAAGGATTTGAAGACTTCTTCAGCTTGACTTAACTGGGCAATCCGCAGTGGGAGTTTTGTCCTATAAACACTCACGGTGTCCCTGGTTTGTGCTACAGATGGAAAGTGACTGGACCCGAGCTCCACCTCTAAGAGCAACTGGACAGGAGGGGGAGACAAGCGAGCGCTGAGGTCATTCAAATCTGGGAGATAAATGCCGTGAGGATACAACCGACTCCCAGGATGCCACAGCCCCCAGACCTCCCTGAGAGCCATCCAGGTACAAAGAGCCAGGAAGGAAAGCCACTGACAGTGAACTCACCACCAACACTAGAGGGCGCCGTCCTGTACTTGTGTCTGGGCTCAGGTGGAAGACACAGGGGCGCGGCGCGGTGGAGGGAAGCAGGTGCAGGGCTCTACTCTTGGGGACAGGCTGGGTCTGAGCCACCTCTCCGTCTGCAGCTGTGAGCAAAGGCTCTGGCACCAGCAAGGGCTGATGGTCGTCTGGGGGACAGAGCCACTTGAACAATGCTCCTCGGTCACCCCTGGTCAGACCCGGTGGCGAGACCCAGAAATGCACGGGCCTGTCTGGGAGAACAGCTGAGCAGAGCTGCAAGGCTGTGGCTCAAAGCGACTTTGGTTATTGGCCGTTTATCTCCGGTGGCCACACACTCACTGCCGGGCACACAGCAGGTGCGCAGGAAATACCTGTGAGACAAACGAAAGCAGGGTGCCCATCGTTCAAGAAAACATTTGAAATGGGCGCTGAGCGGGGAGAGGAGCTCGTGTCGACCAAGCACCTAGTGGGTGCCAAGCTCTGCACACATGGTGTCTGTTTTCCTCATTCAGCCCCATTTCACAGAAGAGCAGGTGAGGCCCAGAGAGGCCAAACCACTTGTCCGGGGCCACAGCGCCCTCTCCAGGCAGGGCTGCAAGCTGCAGCTGAACTGAGACCTTGGTCTCCACTCCTCCTGGGGCTTGGTATTGACTCCCGTGTGCGATGTTAGCCTGGTATCCTGACCTCTCTGGCCATCCAGAAGCAGCAATAAAAGAGATTTCTCCTTCGTCCTGAGCTCACTTCTTGGTTGACCGTGTGTTTCTCTGATGCCTTTCCCGATTTGAGTTGTGCCAGAAAATCCCCCAGATTCCCCCCACATTCTGGCTCTTCTGCTGTCCCAGTGGGATAGAGCTTAGAGGAGAGTGTTGGCTGGACCTCAGTCCAGGCTGGCACCTCCTTCCAGCCCACTCTCTCCTCCTGGGCCCTAGAGGGGCGGTCCTGCGGTGCCTCCAAGTCCCTTCACATTTTGGCTCCAGTCTGACTCCCCAGCCTCCTCTGAGCCCATTCTGGACACTTCTCCATGCCTTGGCTCTGCTGGTTCCTCTGCCTGTCGTTCCGTCCCTGGCACCGTGTGCGGGAGACTTTTCATCCTTCAGAGTTCAGCTCAGATGGCACGTCCCTCCTTTGCCGCCTGCACTGTGGGGTCTCACAGCACTCACTGCATGCCTTCCTTCACTGTTTTCTTTAATGCATTTTTATTGAACATTTACTATGTGCAGGAATCATTTTTGATGTTGGGAACACAGCATGGAACCAGTGAGGCACTGTTCCTGCCCTCATGATGCCACAGTGTCACGGGAGACAGCGACCCGTAACCAGGTAAGGACAACACTGTATGATAGGGGATCTCCGGGGAAGCGAGGAATCAGAGAGGCACCAGACCCAGCCAGGGATGGAGTAATCACGAAAGGCTTCCTGGAGGAGGTGGCAGGTGATCTGAGACCAGTTAGTTGAGGCAGATGGGAGGGAGGCATGAGGGATGTGGTGGGACCTGGGGTGAGAGTCTGGTACATTCAAGAAATTGAAAATGCTCCCATCCCATTTTAGCTTAGAGATGCAAAGTGGGTGTTGGAAGAGAGAGAGGGGGCTGAGAGGAAACTGGAGGGACTAACAAGGAGCAGACTTTTGGCTGCAGGGAGGCATCGGGGACTAGGGAGCCATGGATGGTTCTAAGCAAGGGGAAGGATGGAATCTGGTTTGTTTAGCAGGATCCCTCTGGTGTTGTGTGGGAAGCAGGTGCAGAGGTCAGAGCCAAAGCAGAGAACAGAGGCAGGGGGGATGCTGTAGTGGGTTTAAATAGTGTCACTCAGAAATGTGTGTTCTTGGCACCTGGGTGGCTCAGTCGGTTAAGCGTCTGACTCTTGGTTTCCACTCAGGTCATGTCTCCCGGTCATGAGATAAAGTCGGGTTCTGCGCTGACAGCATGGGGCCTGCTTGGGGCTCTCTATTTCTCCCTCTCTCTCTGCCCCTCCCCTGTTTACATGCGCACTCTCTCTCTCTCTCTGTCTCAAAATAAAGAAATAAACTTTTTTAATAAAACAGGAAAAACCCAACTACAGTATTGAAAAAAAAGAAGAAGAAATGCGTGTCTGCTTGGGACCTCAGAATTGTGACTTTGTTTGGAAATAGGGTCTTTACAGACGTAAATAGATAACGATCTCGAGATGAAATCCTGGGTGGTGGTCCCCAAAATGGCTGGTGTCTAATGACTGGTGTCCTTACAAGGAGAGGAGAAGATATATAGACGTGAGAAGTTCATGGGAAGACACAGGCAGAGATCAGAGTGACACAGTCAAGGTGCTGGTGACCACCAGAACCCAGGAGAGAGGCGTAGGCCTGACCCTCCCTCAGAGCCTCCAGAAGGGGGTCCCCCTACCCAAGCCTGGCCTCCAGAACTGTGAGGCAGCACACCGCTGTTGTTTTGAGCCACCCAGTTTGTGGCCATTTGTCTCCTCGGCCCCAGGAAACGAATACACGGGCTGGTGCCGTGTTCCAGGTTACACGTGCCCGCCCCAGGTGGGCGTGTCGGAAGTGACAACACGGATCCAGGAGGAGAGTGGAGGCTGAGCTGCGTTGCGGCCCGAGAGCGAGGCCAGCCCGGCTGCGGGTGGCTGGGGCGGCCTGGCACCGTCTCCTCCCTCCTCAGTCCTTCAGCCTGGGGCAGCCTGGGCCCAGAGCAAGGCCATGCTGTGGAGAGCCCATCTCTGGCCCGGTGCCTCTGCCTCTGCAGAGGCCGGACGTCAGCCCCTCCTCTGGACCATTGCCAGTGTCTGGGATGCGGGGCTTCCTCACCAAAGTGGGCACCAGCCTGCTCTTGGAGGCATCCTCTCTGGGAGGCCCCGGGGTGCCTGTTGGTGGGGTGTGGATGGAGCTCGGGCACTGGGAATGGAGTGTCCACACTCCACACTCCCTGAGAGGGAAGGGGAGGGGCATCACCTCCTTTTGTGTTCCCTGCCCTGTCCCCTTAGAAGTCCTCTTCGTACCTCCTTGTCCCCACCTAACCCTCCTCTGCGGGGTTTCAGAACAGCCCAGCTCCCAACTGGGCACAGAGGGCCTCAGGGAAGGTTTGGAGGCCACATGTACCCCTGTGGGCTAATCTCAGGGAAGTCTCTAGCTGTCTCCCTGAGGCCCCCTCCTGACTCTGGGGCCCTGAGGGTGCCCCCCCCCCCCCCCCCCCCCCCCGCCCCCAGCACAGGTCTCCTCTGGGATGCCTTTGGAGAAGAGCTTGAAAATTGCAGGAGCAGCCTCCCGCCCTGCCTACCCCACTTTGGGGCTCCTGGTGTTGAGCATCAGTGGGGAGACCCAGGGCTCCCGCTGCTACCCCCTCAGAGCGCTCCTGCAGCCGCCAACGGAGGGTGTGCCCTGGGTGTCTCCCCGGAGGAGGTGATGCAAGCCCGGGTTGTGGGGAAGGAAGGACTGTGGGTAATCAGAGTGTTGGGGTGGATCTTGGGACCCAGATCCCAGCCGAACGAAGTCCGAGGCAAACAGGATCTGAGTGGAGGCCTCTGATTCCCGAATTGTTGACCCAGGCTGGCCGCGTACGCACAGTGCACGCACATCTGATGCGCATCCTGGCTGTGGCGGTAGATCTTAGGGTGAAGGTTGTCAGGGACACGGGCGTCAGTCACCGTCTTCCGGCTTCTACTGTGAGAGCGTCTGTCTGTGTGTGCCTGCAGGCTTGCCTATAGCCGCGACTCTGCCGGTGCGTGAGTCCTTCCCCAGGCGGGGTCTCTGATCTGTGTAACTGCCCGGGGTCTGATCGCAGCAGGTACATGTGGGCCCCCTGTGTGCATATCTGGTGTGAGAGCTCACAGCAGCTGTGCGGGTTGGGAGGGGACGGGAGGTGGAGTACAGGTACATGGAGATGGGGGGACACACCCACCCACGTGTAGGTGTTGGTGAGACACAGGGGGCACCGGGGTCCCCGTCCGTAGGAACGGGAGGGCCTCCCCTTCTGCTCTCACACACACCTGGGCAGAGGCTCAGGGTCTTCTGCCAGAAGGAACAGGAAAGCATAAGGGGGGGTGGTGGGTTCTTCCTCCCTCTGCTCCTGACTGGCCCTGGGCACTCAGACCCTCCCTCTCCCTCTCTGGGGACAGTCTGGGCTGTGAACCAGGGGAGCAACAGAGCAGAAGTAGAAGGGGGCCAAGGAAGGCCCACTTTGCTTTCTTTTATTATTATTATTATTATTATTATTATTATTATTATTTTAGAGAGAGAGAGTGCATGCACAAGTAGGGGAGAGGGGCAGAGGGAGGGAGAATCTTTTTTTCAATGTTTATTTATTTATTTTGCTGGGGGGGGCAGAGAGAGAGGGAGAGGGTCCCAAGCAGGCTCCACACTCAACGCAGAGCTTGACCCAGGACTCCATCCCACAACCCTGGGTTCACGACCTGAGCCAAAATCAGGAGTCTGACGCTCAACCAGCTGAGCCACCGGGCACCCCAGTCCCATTTTGCTTTCTAAAACAATGGGGCAAAAATCACATAATATAGAGTTAGCAATTATAAAGGTGGCTTTTTTTTAAGCTTATTTATTTATTTTGAGAGAGACAGAGACAGCACAAGCGGGGGAGGGGCAGGAGAGAGGCTGGGAGAGAGAGAATCCCAAGCAGGCTCTGTGCCCTCAGTGTGGAGCCCAGTGTGGGGCTCGAGCTCACGAACCGCAAGATCATCACCTGAGCCGAAATCTAGAGTCTGATGCTCAACTGACTGAGCCACCCAGGTGCCTCCATCCTTGCCATTTAAACTTTCACAATGTCATGACATGCGCACCTCTATTTGGTTCCATACATGTCACAAGCACAAAGGGAGATCTACAAGCCATTAACAGTCACCCTCCGCTTATCCTGCTCCCATCCCCCCCGCACCGCAACCACTGGTCTGCTTTCCGTCTTGATGCATTTATCTCCTTTGGATATTTCTCATAAACGAAATCCTACCACGTGCCGTCTTTGTGGCTAGCCTCTTTCGCTCAGCATAATGTCTTTGAGGTTCAACCGCGTCGTAGCATGGGCCACGTGTTGTGCTTTTGGTATCCTGTTACATGGGCATGCCACTTTTCATTTATCCACTCATCTGTTGATCCATCCTGCGATTAAAAAAAAAAAATGTTGGGGTGCCTGGGTGGCGCAGTCGGTTAAGCGTCCGACTTCAGCCAGGTCACGATCTCGCGGTCCGTGAGTTCGAGCCCCGCGTCGGGCTCTGGGCTGATGGCTCAGAGCCTGGAGCCTGTTTCCGATTCTGTGTCTCCCTCTGTCTCTGCCCCTCCCCCGTTCATGCTCTGTCTCTCTCTGTCCCAAAAATAAATAAAAACGTTGAAAAAATTTTTAAATAAAAAAAAATGTTGCGTTTTTGCATCAAGCCTGTTGGTGGCAGAAAGGAAAGCAGAGAGACAGAGAGGGGACACCAGATGGAGCAGGTGTTTGGAAGGAAAGCTACCTTTACGGGGAGCTGGGCCAGATGTGAGTCTGTTGTCACTTGGGGAAGGATGTGGGAGAACCTGCAGCTGGGAGCCTTGCTTGCTCCAGGGAGCAGGAGGTTGGGGATAGTGGTGTGGCTAGGACTCAAGGAGGGGCGGGTATTCAGAGAATGGCATCGTGAAATGATCAGCGATACAGCAGGGGTCAGAGAATGCGACTCTGGTGATGCCAGTCAGGCCATGTCCCTGTGAGGGACTCATGCAAGTCAGGCCGCACAACAACCACAGCAGCTAAGAACCGAATGTGCATCCCTTCACCTACGTGCCATGGCAGCCGTGTGGAATAAACATTATTATTCCATGTTCCAGGTGAGCTAGTAAGGGATTCTGCTGAGATTTAACCAGAGCCTACGTCCTCTCCATGATACGCAGGAGATGAGACTTCCAGCTGAGCTGGCTGTTAGGGAGTAGCTGGCTCTTAAAATCAGGAAGGATTTGGAGTCACAAGTTGGGGAGAACATGGAGTGACCTTCATGCTCAAAGACAGAAAATCCTGGTGGTTGTGCATGGGGTCAATAATGGTAATAGCAGTAGTCATAATAATTATCAGTATTATTTTTTACTGAGTTCTTACCACGCACCAGGACCAGCGCTAAGCACTTGAGGCCCAGGATCTTCCGTGAACCCCGTGCAGCTCAGAGGAGGCGCTGACCGTCCTCACGAGCAGCCTGTGGCCGAGGGACCGGCCATGGCCTGTGGGGTGAGGGGGTACCTCCTCGGGCAAGTCCTCCCAGGCTGGGCTCAGCACACACCCATAGCTCCCGCCCACCTGGCCACCCTCGCTCTCTCCCCACCCAGGGATGGCTGCCACGCTGGGCCAAAACCACAGCTCCATGTCCGAATTCATCCTTGTGGGCTTCTCCACCTTCCCAAGGCATCTCCTGCCCGCCTTCTTCCTGCTGTTCCTGCTCATGTACCTGTTCACGCTGCTTGGGAACCTGCTCATCATGGCCACAGTCTGGAGCGAGCGCAGCCTGCACACGCCCATGTACCTCTTCCTGTGCGCCCTGTCCACCTCCGAGATCCTCTACACCTTGGCCATCACCCCGCGCCTGCTGGCCGACCTGCTCTCCACCCGCCGCACCATCGCCTGGGTGGCCTGTGCCAGCCAGATGTTTTTCTCCTTCACGTTCGGCTTCACCCACTCCTTCCTGCTCACCGTCATGGGCTACGACCGCTACGTGGCCATCTGCCACCCCCTGCGCTACAATGTGCTCGTGAGCCCCCGCGGCTGCGCCTGCCTGGCGGCCTGGTCCTGGGTAGGTGGCTCGGTCATGGGGCTGGTGGTGACCATGGCCGTTTTCCACCTCACCTTCTGTGGACCCAATGAGATCCACCATTTTTTCTGCCACATGCCTCCTGTGGTGAAGCTGGCCTGTGGAACTGATGTACCAACCGTGGCCCTGGGTGTGGGGCTGGTGTGCATCATGGCCCTGCTGGGCTGCTGTCTCCTCATCCTCCTCTCCTATGCCTTCATCGTGGCCGCCATCTTGAGGATCCCCTCAGCTGAGGGCCGACACAAGGCCTTCTCCACCTGTGCGTCCCACCTCACTGTGGTCATTGTGCACTACGGCTTTGCCTCTGTCGTCTACCTCAAGCCCAAGGGTCTCCAGTCTCTGGAAGGAGACACCCTGATGGGCATCACCTACACGGTCCTCACCCCCTTCCTCAGCCCCATCATCTTCAGTCTCAGGAACAAGGAACTGAAGACTGCCATGACCAAGACCTTGCTCAGAAAACTCCATCCCTCCAGCATCTAAGTGGCCAGTGTGGAGGCAGTTTTTGAAGAAGGGGAAGGATGACCATACGCTCATCTGTACAGTGGGCTTAATAATGCCTACCTAGTAAGAATGGTATAGATTTGTGTGATGACCCCCATGGCATAGCAGGTACTAATAACTGTGAACTTTTCCGCTTCTTCCTCCCTTGGTTTGTGTCTTGGATATTAATTTTATTTTATAATTAAACAGCATTACTGAGATATAGTCCATGTGCCGTATAATTCATCTATTTAAAGTACTCGATTCAGTTGGTTTTAGTATATTCGCAGTTATGCGATCCTCACCATGATCAATTAGAAACATTTTTTTTTGTCACCCAAAAGAGAAACTCATTCCCGTTCAGTCACTCCCCATTTCCTTCCCAACCCCCTTAACCTACCCAGCCCTAGGAAACCACTTTTTTTTCAAAAAAATATGTATTTTTTAAATTTTTAATTGCAGTAGAGTTGCCACACAGTGTTACCTTGGTTTCAATTATGCAACATATGCTCAGCCAACTGTATACATCTGTCATCACACAATGCTGTTACCACACCATTGACACATTCCCTATGTTGTACCTTTCATCCCCGGGACTCACTCATCTACTTTGCCTGTTCTGGACATTTCCTTCAAATGGAAGTATATGTTAGGGGATGTTTTTGACTGAGTTCTTTCACTTGGCATAATGTCAAGTTTCTTCCATGTTGCAGAACGTATCAGAACCTCATTCCTTTTTATAAAAAAAATTTTTAATGTTTATTTTTGAGAGAGACAGACAGACAGAGTACGAGTTGGGGAGGGGCAGAGAGAGAGGGAGACACAGAATCTGAAGCAGGCTCTGGGCTCTGAGCTGTCAGCACAGAACTCCATACAGGGCTTGAACTCACTAACCGTGAGATTGTGACCTGAGCCGAAGTCATATGCTTACTGACTGAGCCACCCAGGAGCCCCATCTTTTTTTTATATATTTATTTATTTTTTTGACAGAGAAAGATAGAGACAGAGAGACAGAGAGAGAGAGAGAGAAAGACAGAGGGCGAGTGGGGGAGGGGCAGAGAGGGAGGGAGACACAGAATCTGAAGGAGGCTCCCAGGCTCTGAGCCATCAGCACAGAGCCCAACGCGGGGCTCGAAGTCATGGACTTGGAGATCATGACCTGAGCTGAAGTCGGACCCTTAACCAACTGAGACACCCAGGCGCCCCAGAACCTCATTCCTCTTTATTGCCAGACACTATTTCATTGTGTGGACATACTGGACTTCATGTGTCTGTTCTTCGCTTGGTGAACATCTCAGGGTTTCTCTTTTTGCTATTTTGAATATTGCCACTATGAATGTTTGTGTACAAGGTTTTTGCTTGAATATATAGTTTCGTACTATTGCGTATATACCAAGGAGTGGGTTTTCTGGATGCAATGGTACCTCTATGTTTAATTATGAAGAATGTTCCAGACTGTTTTCCAAAGTGGCTGCACCATTCTGTATCCTCACCAGCAGTGCAGAAGGGTTCAAACGTCTCCACATCTTTGCCAGCAGTGGTTATTATCTGTCCTGTTCATCGTAGCTATCTCCGTGCTGTGAAGTTTATCTCTTGGTGGTTCTGACTTGCATTTCCCTAATGAGTAATCACGTTGTGCATCTCATCACATGCTTGGTGCCCATTTCTGTGTGTTCTTGGAGAAATGCCCTTGATACTTCACCCAGTTTTAAAATCGGGTTGTTTGTCTCTTTGTTAAGTTGTGGCTAATTGTTTAGAGTTTCTGGTTACAAGGCCCTTAGCAGATCTGTGAGTTTCAAATATTGTCTCGCATTCTGACTTGTCTTTTCACGAACCTGTTGGTATTCTTTGCAGGACAGAAGATTTTTATTCTGATGGCATCCAATCTCTGCATTGTTTTCTTTTGTTGCTTACGCTTTTGGTGTCATGTCTATGAAACTATTGCTTAGTCCAAGGTCACGGAGATTCACAGCTATGTTGTCCTCTAAGAACATTATAATTTCAGTTCTTACATTTAAGTCGTTGGTCCACGTGGAGTTAATTTTTGAACATAGTGTGAAGTAGGGGTGAATGTTAGTTTTGGCTGGGTTCATCTCCTTGAAAATGACCATGTCTGTGAACTTTCATCGGTTCTCCATACCTGTGGTTATATAAAGATGTGGGGAAAGGGAAGTCACCCCACGCATATGTGTGGGATTGAATTAGCAAATAGTAGCATTATTTCTGGCTCTTGGGCTGCTGTCACTGATGCTGGTCTAGCAATGGTAACAGTTAGTCATAGTCACTATATGAATATATACTATGTGTTGAGCATTATGTTATATTCATTACTTTTGTATTTTTTTAATGTTTTTTTTTTGAGAGAGAGCATGTCCGTGAGTGGGAGAGGGGCAGAGAGGGCAGGGGGACAGAGGATCCAAAGTTGGCTCTGTGCTGACAACAGAGAGCTTTTTTCAGGGCTTGAACTCACAAAACCTTGAAACTCATGACCTGAGCCGAAAGTTGGACGCTTAACCGACTGAACCACCCTAATGCCCCTATATTGAGTACTTTTAAGATAGCATTTCTTTACTCCTAAAAACCTGAAAATGGGGGGGAGGGGAGGCAATTTGTGCCAACAAACAATGTCTTGTTATTTATAATTTCCTGCTGCCTTTGAAGTCATAGGAATAAACTTATTTCTGAATGGAGCACTAGGTGTGAAGATGCAGGGCAAGAGGGGGCAGGGGAGGGGAATGGAGGGGAGAGAGAGAGAGAGAGAGAGAGAGGTTTCTTTCTGTACATTAGCAGGGGGACAGAGAGAGGAAGCCAGGCAAGGCAAGGAAAGCAACGGTGGCTTCACCTGATGGGGCTGTGGGCTCCGCTGGGTGGGAAAACGACTGGGAGAGAGGAGAAGACCCTATTGTTGGTAGTGATGGTATCTTTGGGGAAAGGGACAGCCGATGGCTCAGAGCCTGGACGCGAACGTGGTGCAGAGAACACAGGTGTTAGGTTTTAGACAGTTTCCACGTGACATCGACTCTAAGGCTTCTTCCTTACCTGCCCACGAATGTGTGGCATTGTCATGACCTTGCTGAGCTGCACTGGTCTGCTGAGTGCACCTTGGTCAGATCTGACTTCCAAGTGGACCCAGGAGGAACCAGGCTTGCTGCCTTGGGAGTCTATTGTTCTTCCCCCTGGGTCACCCTGATGCGGAGGGGAGCAAACAAACGCGAGGGGGCATCACCAAGCGACAGGTAGAATTCCCTCTAATGAGCTGCCTGTTTGCTACAGGCAAGGAAACCAAGGAAGAGAGAGAATACGTAGATGGTATTTCCAACGTGCCACTGACACTCTCTCTGATCTACCCACTCTTACTCAGGGAGCTTCAAAAATCAGCACAGCAATACCTATCTCTCTGGTTCCCATTTCCTGAAATGAATCTTCTCTCACATTTTACTTTCTATCTGCATTTTGAACATTTTGTTTTCCTTTCACGCGGAGTACCCATTTCTCCCCAATTACCCAACTTTTGCTGGCGAAATGTCTAGTTGGCTTGGTAATTTGCCAAAGGTTAGCGGCATGTGATCTCGTTGACAGCTCACCCCCCCTTTATATTGATTCCGTTGGAATTTTCCAGTACAGTGGACTGGGAAACGCGTGAGGAGGAATTCAGACGTGGAACTGTGGTGTAGCCCCAGCATGGCGGCAGTCCCTCTGGAAAAGGAGGGAAGAAAGCTCAGTGAACATCACTCAGGGTCTCCACGGAGCCCAGCCTGGAAGTACTTCCTGGAGGGGCTCCCTCAACCCCCCAGGCCATGGCCAGTCCCTTGGCCACATGCTGTTCATGATAATGGTCTGTGCTTCACAGAGCTGCTTGGGGTTTTTTTTTTGTTTTGTTTTGTTTTGTTTTTTAATTTTTTTTTTTCAACGTTTATTTATTTTTGGGACAGAGAGAGACAGAGCATGAACGGGGGAGGGGCAGAGAGAGAGAGGGAGACACAGAATCGGAAACAGGCTCCAGGCTCTGAGCCATCAGCCCAGAGCCCGACGCGGGGCTCGAACTCACGGACCGCGAGATCGTGACCCGGCTGAAGTCGGACGCCTAACCGACTGCGCCACCCAGGCGCCCCTGCTTGGGGTTTATGTAAGGTCATCCCCCTCAAGTGCTTAGTAGACGGGTCCTGGTGCATAGTAAGAATTCAAAATAACAATAATTATTCTTATGACTACTATTTACAATCCAAGTGGAAGGAGCTCAGGGTCTCTGTGCAGCCACACCTGGGTTGAGTCCCACTTCAGAGCTTGTCAGTACCTGTAGTCATTTTTCTGAGTAGGAATGGAAAAATAAAGAAAAAACCCAAGTCTAGTCTGTTGTTAAAAAAAATTATGCTAGGATCTTTAAAAAGTTGAATTGGGGGGTGCCTGGGTGACTCACTCGGTTAAGCATCCGACTTCGGCTCAGGTCATGATCTCGCAGTCCATGAGTTCAAGCCCTGTGTTGGGCTTTGTGCTGACAGCTCAGAGTCTGGAGCCTGTTTCAGATTCTGTGTCTCCCTCTCTCTCTGCCCCTCCCCTGATCGTGCTCTATCTCTGTCTCTCGAAAATAAATAAATTTTTAAAAATTTTTAAATAAAAATATAATAAAATATTATAAATATATATATTTAATAAATAAGTATATTTATTTATATACAAATATATATTTGTATATAAATACATATTTATATGTAATATAATATAATATACTATAATATATAATAATATATAATATATAATATAATATATTATCTATATAAATATATAGATAAATATATATAAGATATTATAATAAAAAATAATAATTTTTTTTAAATAAAAAAAATTTTTTAAGTTGAATTGGAACAATCTGGTGCTGGTTGACATTCCATTTTTGAAAGGATATTGTAAATCTTACAATCACTGTGTCCTGTGTGCTACATCAACTCTGAGCTGTGTGCCAGCTTAGCAAGTATTGTGTGGTGGCTTTCCACTTTTTATACAAAACTCTACCATGTTATCCACATGAGTTAAATAAATTTGTGTAGTTTTTAAAACAGGGCTCCTAGGGGTGCCTGGGTGGCTCATTCAGTTAAGTGTCTGACTCTTGATTTTTGGCTCAGGTCATGACATCAGAGTTTGTGAATTTGAGCCCCACATCAGCTCTGTGCTGACAGTGTGGAGGCTGCTTGGGATTCTCTCTCTTTCCCTCTTTCTCTGCACCTCCCACCTTGCTCTCTCTCTCTCTCTTTGAAAATAAATAAATAAACTTAAAAAAAGAACAGTACTTCCCCCAAACTCCAAACCAATGTTGGGTTGGTTCCTTATTTCTTCCTATAATAAATATCTTCATATGAATCAATAATATAATGTAATATGATATTATATGTTATGTTGCATTACATTTTTAAAAATTATTATTGTACAATATATTATATAACATTATATAATATACATAACAAATAATGTATTATATATAATATCACGTTAATATATAATCATATATATTATAAAAATATATACTGTGTTTTTATTATATGATATATTAATGATTAAATATTATCATTGCATTTATAAAATTAAATTATATTACATTTTATATGTAACATAAGTAAATGCATTGCATATGAAAAATACTATAATTTATTAATATTAAAAGCATGTAATAATAATATACAATTATAAAATTTAATTATATTACATTTTATATGTAACATAAGTATATACATTATGTATGAAAAATACTATGATTTATTAATGTTAAAAGTGTGTAATAATATAAAAATAATAAAATAATAATAATATATAAAATACATAATAAATTATTTAATATATTATTACATCAAATATATTTTTATTTTTTATATTATCATGTCATGTAATTATGTTAATTATATTTATATATGGAAATATAATATGTATTATACAATATATGAAATATATACTATATTATATATTATGTTAATATATGCCATATTAATATAGTATATTACATATTGTGTTGACATTTGCCATATAATATTGTATATTATGTATATTATATACAATATCACAGTATAAAATATATATAGTTCAATATATATTGTATTTTATAAAATGGAACAACACAATTATAACATACTATAATCTATAATGTATTGTAATCGCACTAGAACATTAATTACTCACAAGATTGAGTTTTCCAGGCAGTTAACATATATTTATTAAGAACCTACTGTGTGCCAAGCATGGAGGAGCTGTGATGGTGTCCAGACAGAGTCCCTGCCCCCAGGAGCTTGCATCCTAGTGGGGAGGTTAACCGGGGAAAGGAGAACCGATGTGTGCTGTCCTGTATGGCAATCCTGCTAAGTACAAATAACTCATACAAGCTACCCTGCAGTGCACACACAAGGTCTCTGCACCACGTGCCAGTGCTAAGAGCATCAAGAGCCAAGGGTTTACCCCCCTCCCCCAGCAAACTTAGCAAAATCCCGCACACTCTGTGGAAATAAATGACCCTTGTACACAGGAACAGTCGTAGCCACACACAAAGCTGGGCTCCCCCTGCACCCGCCCGCCCCAGGCCCAGAGGTCTGTAAGCACTGGGCACAATGAGGTGTGTGAGCAGGCCTGTGTCCTTCGAGGGATCCGGGGAGGGAGGTGTCTCCTGCTTTCCCAGCTTCGAGGGCACCACGCATCCCCTGGCTCGTGGTTCCTGCCTCAGCTACTCCAATCCCTCCTTCCGGTGTCACATCCCCTACTGCTCCCTGTCTCTGGCCCCTCCTGCCCCCTTGTATAAGGACACTTGCAATTATAGCAGCCCATCTGGGTGATGAGGGCAATCCCCCTGTCTCAGGTCTTAACTGCATCTCATCTGCACACTCCCTCTTGCTGGGTAAGGGAACGCAGCCACAGGCTCTGGAGAAGCACATCTTAGGAATGGTGGGGGCATCCGTCAGTAACACCGATAATGAGCAAAATAACGAATGGAACCCCAAAACTGCCATAGCCGGTTTTGCCAAGCTCTTGTTGTCAGTGTTCATGAGACAAGTGTCTCATGAACTCCTCTGGAGTCCGTGTTTCCCTCTGGCTGTGTGAAAGGGGTGTGTGCCTAGGGCTGCACCTGCCCTCCTTCCCTGAAAGGGGTCTCTTCCTTCTAATGACAGCCTTCTCCTCCTAGTCATGACCTCACTTCTCTCTGCAGACACCTGAGAGGTGGGTTCCTGATCACCAACTGCACACACGTGTACATTGTGGCCTGGGACAAATTACCCATCAGATTTGCATTTTCTGCATTTCAAAAACATGAATAGGCATAGATGTGAGTCATATCTAAATGTGGAGAAAGAATAATTTGAGAGTCTGAAGAATGAATGCATCAGAAACCCTTCACACAACATTGGGCAAACAGCAGGCACTCATATGTGACAACCCTCCTTAGGTTTATTATTATGAAGCATCCTCTGCCTGCAGCTCAAATATCTGGCTACAGTTTAAGTAAGAATTTACACCAACAGAAGACCCCCTTGTGGATCCTCAGACATATGATTTCCCAAACCCCAGCATGGGAGTCAGACAGACCTAAAGTTGCATATAACCCCTTCCTTCACATGTTGTGTAACCTTCACCAACATTTCTCATCTGCCTAAAGGGGTACCCACACCCTTGACCTCTCTTTGTGCCATCTTGAGATAGCACTGTGCCCTCCAACACATCCCGCAGATAGATTCAAGTAAATATGGGAATGAGAAATCTATGTTTTATTGAAAGTAATTGGGGAAAAATGGAAAAGGATTTCCATAAGATGCCAGATAGCAACACCCTTTTGACATTCTGTGTGTTCTTATCCAAGCACTGAACCCTCTCCTCCCCTCTCTCCCTTCCTCCCTTCCTCTGTCTCTTCCTCTTTCCCTTCACTTCACATTCTGACACCCTTCACTCAACACAGATCAAAGTAGAAAATATCCCTTAGACTCTATCCCTTACAAAGGCAGAAGCAATTATACACAGTCAACCAGCTTCTTGGAGAGAAATAGTTTATTTACTTTTTGTACATTTTTATATTAAGGGGTATATAAAACACTGGAAGCAGTGTCTGAAAGAAAAGCCCCAATTCTGGTGGCATTTTTTATTATGCTTATTTTTGTTTATCCTTATGGTAGAGAAAGGAAAGTCTTCCCCTGATCCTCCATTCAAGAAAAACCATGGGCATCAGTGCCCAACACATCCATGTGAATCTCCCTCAAAACCATAGCTAGATAGCACTTTCTTAAACAGAATGGGATGGAGTTCATCACATGGGGTCTTAAACAAGAGATCATCATTGTTAGAACCTATGCAAGAGAGGCGCCAACAGCTTGGAAAAAGCAAATACGCAGCAGGTATCCAACACCTATTGACGCATCCAACGATACTTACGCAGTATTTTCTTACATTGAATCCCTACATCAGTCTTATGGAGATGGA
>NW_024412424.1:701346-712272 GCF_014898765.1 Herpailurus yagouaroundi | reverse complement strand
CTCACCCCCTTCCTCAGCCCCATCATCTTCAGTCTCAGGAACAAGGAACTGAAGACTGCCATGACCAAGACCTTCCTCAGAAAACTCTATCTCCAGAGCTCCTGAAGTGGCTCCTTTCGTGGCAATGATGTGTCAGGTAGAGGCACTTCAGGCTTCTATCTGTAAAATGGGAATGATTACACTTCACTGGTGATGATTCTTATATGGGAATTACCCCACCTCCCCACTTTGCAAGTACTCCGAATTCTAGATGTGTGTGTTCTTTCCTTTCTCTCAATCTGGTTGACCTTGTTCTTCCTGGATTCACTGGGGTGTCGACCTTCACACTATAGACCTAGTATGTCACCTTCTTCCAGGTTCCTGTGCCTGATGGTGGCATTGGGGGAGGGGGTGCCCACGTCGCTGTGTTGGGGAACCTGTGTTCATGGTTTATCATGAATGTGTGAATGAGGGATGTCGACTCTGCCCAAAATGAATAAACTGTGATTGGGCACCTGCTGTGTACCAAGCATTGTGTCCTCTGCCTCAGACACACCATTGCTGTCATTCTGAATACCACACTGAAGAAAGGAAAGCATTCTTGATGAAGAAAATGATTGTTCATTTTTAATTCTTCACATTTTTGGAGGAAATGTGTCTCCTCTTAGGAGTTGCCTTCATTGACTGAGTTGAATGACTGGTTGAGGAGAAAGAAAGAGGAGGGATCTGAATTTCTCCTTGGGAGAAAAGCTATGTGTGGACACATGGAGTTGAAGCCTTCATGGGAGAGGGATAAGGAAGTGGAGAGGGAGAGGGATAAGGAAGTGGGGGCTGAGCTGAGAGAAAGGGTCGGGACAGGAAGAAGAACCAGTTGCTGGCCCTTGACCTCCAGGACGTAAGGGAGGTGATGGGCCCAGTGACTGGTGAAAAAGTTTGAGAAATGAGCAGGCCTGTAAATGGGCATTTTATAAGGTTTATGAGGTTGCCATAAAGTGCCTGATATAATTCCCCCTTTCCTGACTCCCTTGAAATCCTCAATAAGAATCCATTTCTCTTTCACGTGTTGTGTACTCAGATATATTGAGGGAAGCATCCACAGGCTGAGTCTTGCTTCAAGGGAGGTGCTCAGGTGGAGTCAGGCAGCCCCTTTGGGTTGCACCTGTTTTTTAAATGAGGAAATGGACACAGTGAATCTCAGATTTGCCCACGTTCATGAAACCAGACAGGTGCAGGGATGTGGTATGCCACCAGCCCAGTGAGTCCTCTGTGGCAATGGAGCTCCAAGGTGGGGGCACATCACAGTCCCCTGGAGGGCTGGTTAGGTCACAGGCTGCTGGGCCCCACTCCAAAGTGTCTGCTTCAACAGGTCAGGGTAGGGTTCTAGAATCTGTACATCTAACAAGCTCTCAGGTGCTGGGGCTGCAGGTCTGAGGATGAAATTTTGGGAACCACTGCCTTACAGAATCTTTAGCTCAAAGATAAAGCCAGATATACGAGTTGGAAACAAAAGCAATCAACTTTCTTTCTTTCTTCTTCTTTCCTTCCCCCTCCTTCCTTTCTTTTTTTTTTTTTTTGAATTTTTTTAATCTTTATTTTTGAGAGAAAGAGTGAGAGACAGAGTGTGAGCAGGAGAGGGGCAGAGAGAGAGGGAGACACAGAATCTGAAGTGGGCTCTGGGCTCTGAGCTGTCAGCACAGAGCCCAACGTGGGGCTCGATCTCAGGGACTGTGAGATCATGACCTGAGCAGAAGTCAGCCACCCAACCAACTGAGCCACCCAGGCGCCAACCTCCCCTTCCTTCCTTTCTTTCTTCCTTCCTTGTTAATAGTCATGCTGATAACAGCTTCCATTTTTCCCCATGGTGGGGGGAGGGAGGGACATTTATCATCAGCTAGGTAAGGTTTAAAAAAAATAGTTCTATTGAGATATGATTCACCTGTTTAAAGATATGTGTAATCCAAATCAGTCAACTTAGAACATTTTCATCACCTCCAAATAAAACCTTAGAGCTTTTAAGTGTCATCCCTCTTTCCTCTCTTGCCTTCAGCCCTAAGCAGCCCTAATCCACTGTATTTATAGATCTGCCTGTTCTGAACATTTTATATAAGTCACATATATAAGTCATACAATATTTATCCTTTCGTGTTTGGCTTCTTTTACTCAGCATAATGTTTTCAAAGTTTATCCACATGTATCAGTATTTCATTCCTTTCTATGGCTGAATAATATTCCATTGTTTTGATAGGCCACATTTTATTTATCCATTCATCTGTTGATAGATATTTGAGTTGTTTCTAACTTTTGGCTATAATGAGTAATGCTGCTCTAAACATTCATGTACAAGTTTTTATGTGGACATACATTTTCATTTGGGAGGTGTGTACTTAGGAGTGGAAATGAGGGGTTATGTGGTAACTCTATGTTTAATCATTTGAGGAATTGCTAGACTGCTTTCCAAAGTGGTGGCTCCATTTTACATCCCCACCAGCAGTCTCTGCGGGTTCCAGTTTTTCCACATCCTCGCCAACGCTAATGTATCTAACTTTTTTATTATAGTCATTCTAGTAGTATCTTATTGTGGGTTTGATTTGTATTTCCCTGGTAACTAATGATAGATAGGTATAGTCCTTTTTTAAATTAAATTTTATTTATTTCAGGAAAAGAGACAGGCAGAGAGAAGGAGAGAAAGAATCTTCAGCAGACTCCATGCTCAGCACAGAGCCTCAGGCAGGGCTCAATCCGTTGACCGTGGGATGAAGACCTGACCTGAGATCAAGAGTCAGATGCTCAACCAACTGAGGCACCCAAGTGCCCCAATGATAGGTATGGTCTTAAATGATTTAACACACGTGGGGTCTTTTTCTTCACAAGGAAGATAATATTATCAGCTCCATTTCAAAGATGAGGAAAGAGGGCTATAAAGAGATTAAATCCATTAGTTAAAGGTCTTGCCCTGAAGTGGAAAAACTAGAATTCTTTATGCTGGAACTTGGGGTCAGAAGCATACATTTCTCAGGAATTATGAGGAGAGGAAGCCAGTGTGTTCCAAGAAGAGATGGAGACATGAAGGTGTCGATTGCAAGGAGAGGACCAATTGTAGCAAGCCCTGAAAAATCAAGCCAGAACTGGAGATACACGTTCTCGGGGGTTAGGAGGAAACCCCCAGCATGAGAGGATCGGTGAGACACATCGTAATCTCGACCAAACTGGCTGAACATTTCTATGTTTTTATTAGTAGATGTATTAATATGCAAAATATTGTTATATTCAAACATGAAGTTGTTTGCTCTAAAGAAATGCTGATCCCTTTAGGGGCGCCTGGGTGGCTCAGTCAGTTGAGCGACTGACTTCGGCTCGGGTCATGATCTCACGGTTTGTGGGTTTGAGCCCCGCATTGGGCTCTGTGCTGACAGCTCAGAGCCTGGAGCCTGCTTCGGATTCTGTGTCTCCCTCTCTCTTGGACCCTCCTCTGTCTCAGAAATAAACATTAAAAAAAGATTAAAAAAAAAAAAAGAAATGCTGATCCTTTTTGAAGCCAGATTGCTAAGTTACACTGAGAAGATTCAAGGCAGTTAGCTAGCAATATTTGGTGACATCTTTGCCCCCCTTACAAACTGAGAAAGAGTCCAGATGGTAAGATCGACCCCTCTTAGAGTTGTCCTGTAAGAGGTATGTTTAAGTGGCCAGCATAAGTCTTGGGGTGTAGCCACTGCTCCTTAGCTGGCTACAGATCCAGAGACGTCTTGGAGAATACTGGTTGACCTGGGAAACAGGTGAGAGACTGTGAATTTGAAAGAGCTGATGGCAAACATGGCTTCTGGATTCTATCCAAAAACTGTAAGTGTGGTTCCCTGTGGTCATCAGAGAAAAAATCCACTTCCTCTAATTGGACTGACAAATGTCAATGCACTCCAAAATGTAAAAAAAAAAAAAACACACATTTTTAATTCTTTTGATTTAGTATTAGTTGCTTTGAAAATTTAAAACAACCAAGGAAATTGAAGTTAGTGAATGTATGTTGTTTCTGTAGGTGACAGATTCTAGACCCCAAGGGCTGGATCAGGACGAGATGTTTGAGGCAGAGCTATGAAAGCTCACCGTTACATCCCATCTTTATTTAAAATGTTGATGCGCTGCTCATCATACATTTTTTGCATTAATTTTGGTTTTAAAAAGGTTGCATTAAATACGATTTATCTTTTTTAAGTTTATTGTGAGAGAGTGAGCAGAGAGAGAGGGAGAGAGAATCCTAGACAGGCTCCACACTATCAGCACAGAGCCTGATGTGGGGCTCGAACCCACCAACGGTGAGATCATGACCTGAGCTGAAACCAAGAGTCAGACACTCAACCGACTGAGCCACCCAGGTGCCCCAAAATATGATTTATCTTGATCACTGAATTCTTTGGTGACCCCTTAAATTTGGTGGTCAAGGTGAATGCCTCACTTGCTTGACCCTAGTCCCTGCCTTGCTAGACTCCCCTTCCTTGCCACCCCAAATAATCTTGCATTTATTTTCCCTGAAAAAGACCAAAAAATAGAAGCCATAATTAACTTATCTGGTGATAGAAAATAGAAGTAGGAATATGTGCCAAAAGTCAGTGTAAACACATCAGGGTTTTAGGTTAAGACCCTCCACATCAGGGGAGAGAGCCCCGCCCCTCTGCTCATTAGTGTTGGCCAGGACTCCACCCCCACGCCCAGGGGAAGTGTCCCACCTCCTCGCCAGGATTCAGCTTCCCCTTTTAGAAGTTGCCCCCACCCTCTCCATTCCTCACTGTTTGCCATTCCTTGCTAATGGTCCCCTTTGTGCCACATTCTTTGGTATCCCCAAGGCATAGCCAGAGCCCAGAGAGGTGATTAAAAGGCCTGGAGCACAGAGAAGGGCTGTTGATGGCGAGATCTCCAGACTTTAGGGGACCCCTCTCCCTGCACTAATTAGAGCCGCCAAGTGTTTCAGTGCTAATTTCTGGAGGCAAAGGCCAGCTTGAGAGATGCAGTTTGCTGCCTTAACTCCTCTTGTTCTGTTCGTCCCCAATGTTGACTTGACCCCCTTGCCCTTGCCAATTCCCTCCTCAAGGGTGTTCTCCTCCTCCCCCACCCCCAACCTCCCAGACTATCTCTGTCCAGAGACCAGAGGGATGTTGCTAAAGGGAAAACCTGAAAAATCACCAGTCTATTTATATACTCTTGAGATACATTACAAACTGTAGTGTGGTTGGGTCACTGCTTCAACTCCAGCTTTATCCCACAGCCCTTCCCAGCTCTCCTGCCCCTCTAGTTCTCCAGCTGTTCGGTAATAAACCAAGCATGCTCAGACCTCAGGAAGTTTGCACAGACTGCTGCTTCTACCTGAAATACCTTGCCTTAGTCCTACGTATCCATAGGTCTGGCTTTAAATGCCACCTCCTCAAGAAAGCCTTTTCTGACTTCCCCATACTGTGTCACCACCCCTATTATGAGCAACTCCTATCACAGCAACTCCCTTCTTTTCCTCCTAGCTTTTATCACAGTTTATCATATATGTTCATTAGGTTATTTGTTTAATATCCACGTCTTCCTCTCTGAAATACAAGCACTGAAATCAGGGGTCATGTCTAATGAGTTTAACATTATATCCCTAGTGGCATCTAAAAAAGTGCCTGTCAAACAGTAGGTGCTCAATAAGTGTTTGTTGAAGAAATACAATAAGATTTGTCATCCTTGGCATGACTGACATTTGGGGATGGCTCATTCTTTGTGGTTGGGTCTGTTCTATGCATTGTGGGGTGTTGAATGTCATCCCTGGCCTTCGCCCACTAGATATTGTGACATATGTCTCCTTCAGCTTTAACAACCAAAAATTCTCCAGAAACTTCCAAGCATCCACTGGTGGGCACTGGTGAGGGTCATGCCCCTTTGGTGACCCTTAGCTCTTGGTCCATATCTTGGTGAGAGCCCTGATATTTCTCTGTCGTTCCACCAAGCACCTAGAAACAGGAAATAGCAATGTACCCATCTCTGTGCTCCCAAACTAGCACAGGAATTGAGACACATTTGAAAGCTGCAAATAATTACTGAACAGATCTTTAAAAGCTGGCATTGAGTGCAATTGGATGCCAGTCATCATCAATTACCCTACATACACAATGTTATTTAATTCTCAGAACAATCCTAACAGGTGACTACATTATTATTGAACCCATTTTAAAGATGGGAAACTGAGGCCAAGAAATGGGATGTAATTCAACCAACACCACTTTGCTTCATCACTTAACCACTGCACAGCCCTGTCTGCAATTCAGAGCACCTCTTTGTCTCTTGAGAGAGCCAGGTGTCATCACCTATCTCCAGTCCCATTAGCTGTTGCCATGGTGATGAGTCATGGGGACCATGCATGGAGGCTAGGAGCCACAGAGAGGAGGAGAAGAGGATTCTGGGAGAAAAAGGCTAGGTCAGAAAGCCTAGCTGGAGCAACCCTTCTCCCAGTGGTGCCCCCTGCTGGACCCCAATCCTCTCCACTGAGGTCCTACTCCGTCTGCCACACTGATAACCAAGACGGATACATCAAAGTTGATGGCTCCAGATGGTCATTGCTTCAATTCACACCTCTCCCTCTGATCCCAAACTTATAAAAAAAAACTTGAAATTATAATGCCATCCTAACTCCTGTGGCTACCATTGCGCCAGGCACCATGTTAACCATGCTAAACCCTTTGTAAGCATTGTCTTACTTCAATCTTACAACTGTCTTAGAAGGTAGGTGCTGTTACATTCTTTCAGTGTAGGCTCAGAGAGGGGAAGTGACCTGCCTAAGCTCAAACAACAAAGTGTGACAGCCAATTTCCCCACACCCACTCCAACAGTGTTAATAAACTTGAAACATTTTTTGTCCATCTTATTGTGTAGACAAAAAATGTACCTCACAGTTATATGTTCATTTGTCATCATTCTTTTTACTTAATGTCTTCAACAAATATTTGAGAACTTACTGCATTTTGTGTAGGCATATAGCAGTTTGCAAAATGAACCAAGGGTCCCTGACTACCTCAAACAACATTCTATTGGGCAGAGACAGACAATGTCTAATAAGCAGGTATATTCCAGGTGGTGATAAACACATGTCAGACAAATAAAGCTGATCAAGAGACATAGGACATGGCCAGGAGTGTATCTATTTTGTGTAGTGTGGTTAGAGAAGGGCTCTATGATTTTTGAGCAGAAATGTCTTCAAGGAATTGAGATTGAGTTGCTGTGTTCTGAGATAAGAAAGACTGTGGAAGAATGTGTGTGTGTGTGTGTGTGTGTGTGTGTGTGTGTGTGTGTGAGAGAGAGAGAGAGAGAGAGAGAAAGAAAGAGACAGAGAGAGGGAGGGACACAGAGAAAATGATAATGGCAATGAAAATGTCTAAGAGTTAGATTTTGGACACATTAAGTTTGAGATGCCTACTAGATATCCATGTAGAGATGCTGAGTAGGCTATTGGATAGGGATGAAGATAAGAATTTTGGGGTCACCTGTGTGTAGAGTGTACATAAAGTCCTGATACTGGATAGGATCCCCAGGGAGAAAGGACATTGATGAAGTCCAAGGATCAAATTTCTTTTTTTAATCTTCTGTCATTTATTTGTTTTTTAATATAATTTATTGTCAAGTTGGCAATAACTGCTTTGTGTTTCAAGTATGAATGAACAAATGTTCATTTAACAATCCTTCACTAATGGATATATCTAATGCTTTCCAATCATAAATTTCATTTCTCTGAATATACTTTTATTTACACAAATGTGGAATATATCTGTAAGAGATTGATTGAATTCGGTGGAAAAATGGGAAGCAAGTTCAAACCCAGGTCAGTTTGACCTCAAACACAGCTCCCCCTACACCATCTCCCACTGCTTTGGAGGGCAATGGGGCTTCTTACAGTAAATATTATAAACCAATATTCTGGTTTGTTTCAGTACTGTAGGGAATACATAGGTCCACCCAAGAAATATTTATTAATCAATTTATGTCTTCCTAATATCATGTTGATGCTGTGTGATGGTAAGCAAGATAGACAGACTTCCTGACCTCAGGAAGTGGATAGCCAAGGGATCAAAATAAGTTAGCATAAGACACTGGAGGCCTGACTCACACTGGCCCACCAACTACCTTCCAGGTTCTCTGTCTATTCAGATACCAGTAGGATCAGAGGCCAACTTGGCCTTTAACGAAGAAAATGAAAGAGACTAGCTTGTATTCTTGTCCAGATTGGCTTTGCTGTTGGAGAAGAGGAGCATCTTGGCTCAGTGTGATAAGAATTCACTGCAAGATGAAACTTATTTTAAAATCAGGAAGTAGACCTGAATCTATAGAAATAATCCATCAGTGTCCCAAAGCTCATGCATGGCGGGTTGCGAGTGCCTGCCTGTGGTTTAAAAGTCTCTTAGGATTGTGGAGTGTTTGGTTTGAGGGTGGACTAGTCCTCCATGGACAGGCACCCCACAAAACCCACCATAGGAAGATGTGTGAAGCATTGGGTGGCCAGGACCGGGATTCACAAAAGACCTACACCAGAAACTTGGCCCTACCAGGTTGTGTGATCTTGGATGAGTCATACAACCATCTTGACCCTGAGTTTCCCCTCTGTCAAAGGGAATGGATGTGTTTATGTGCCCTGATCCCCTTATGTGGCTATGATGAGATAATGTTCGTGAGGGGTAATAGGAAACATGCAGTGCAGTGTATATTCTGCAAAGAAGGATGGTCAGGATTTCCCACATTTGACTGAAATTGTTTCCTACATCCTCCCACTTCATGATAAGATGGGATATTTTTACCACTCGAGTTATAGAGAAAGACTGAGTCCAACTTTAGGACAAATGATGAATAGTTTATTATTCAACATAAACATGAAAAAACATTTTCTTTATTTTAGCTTTAGGTAATTTAATTTATTGTTCATGCGCTTTAAATATTTTTTAAAGTTTATTTACTTATTTTGAGAGAGAGAAAGAGTGGGAGCAGGGGAGGGGCAGAGGGAGAGAGAGAATCCCAAGCAGGCTCCACGCTGTCAGCATAAAGCCTGAAGCGGGGCTTGATCCCACAAACAATGAGATCATGACCTGAGCTGAAATCAAGAGTCAGATGCTTAACTGACTGAGCCATCCAGGAACCCCATTCCTCGTACATTTTAATTACATCTGTTGTTGTGCACAACAGTATCACTATAACCTACTGTCCATTAAGTATTACTATAAATTATTGTTTTTATTTATTTTTTTAAATGTTTTTATTTATTTTTGAGACAGAGAAAGACAGAGCATGAGCAGGGGAGGGGCAGCGAGAGGGGGAGACACAGAATTCGAAGCAGGTTCCAGGCTCCGAGCTGTCAGCACAGAGCCCAACGGCAGGGCTCTAACTCACCGAGTGTGAGATCATGACCTGAACTGAAGTCGGACGCTCAACCGACTGAGCCACCCAGGTGCCCCTATAAATTATTATTTTTAAATGAATGCATATATTCATATTCAGAAACAATTTAAATTTGTCAAAGAAACTTTTTTTAAAATTTCATCTTTAAGTAATCTCTACACCTAGCATGGGGTTTGAACTCACAACCCCAAGATCAAGAATCACATATTTTAATGGCTGAACCAGCCAGGTGCCTCAAGAAAAACTTTTTTAAATGAGATATAATCGATACATAATATTGTGTAAGTTTAAGGTGTACAGTGTATTGATTTGATGCATTTATATATTGCAATATGCTTGCCACTGTAGCATTAGCTAACACCTCTATCATGTCACATAATTATCATTTCATTTTTGTGGTGGGGACAATTAAGATCTAGCCTCTTAGGGACTTTGAAGTTACTGATACAATATTGTCACCTATAATCATTATGCTGTGCATGAGACCTCCGGGACTTATATATCTACTGGTTGCAAATTTATACCCCTAAACAACATCTCCCCAGTTCCCTCACCCCTCAGTCCCTGGTAACCAATGATTCTACTCTTTGTTTTTATGAGTTCAGCTTTTTAGGCTTTGCATATAAATGATATTATACAGTATTTGTCATTCTCTTGAATACACTTATTTTCAACAAAGTATAAATACTATGTAGTATGATCAACCTTAAATCCCCCTCATGGCCACAGGGAAGCATTAAGCTGGTCTGATCATGAGGTACACCTTTATCCTGGACTCTGAACTCAATGTGGCTCAACAAAGAGTTCCACACTGGCCCATGTGTCACATCACTCTCTAACACAGCAGGCGATATCTCATGGTGGGACTTATTATAGAGACTTCTCTGTGTCCCTGCAGCTGCTCAAGATTCACACTTGAAATGCAGAGGTTTCCTTGGCTTTTTCTGTGAGTCTGCTCAGTTACTGTTTCTAACTGTTATTGTACAGATCTGTGCAATGCTGAAATTTAGGGTGATTTGCTCTCCTCGGCTATAATCTGGCTTAGTTTTTTGTAGCCTTACAAAATCCATGTTGGAGGTACCCATTACTGCCTAGTAGAAGGTGGGGACCTGACATCTTCCATTTCTCCTAGCAGTGTGGACTAATGGTAGTGGGACTAATTAGACCACTGTGGCTGCTGTCAGGAGAACAGATCCCAGGTTTAAGGCTGCCTGATAAAATGTCATGCAGCAGATGAGAATCATGAAATCTGATTTTCTCTGTGTCATCATCTTATACATCTTTCCACTCTGAATATACTCTTGATGCTGATTAACCATTGTGTGTGCATTTGGATGCTGCCTTCAAGGGTCCTTGTAAACCTTAAAGCATCAGATAAATATAGGTTATTACATGTTTACAAGGTGCCATTTCTTTTTCCTCTTTTTTTTTTTTTTTTAATGTAGACTCCACACCCGGCATGGAGCCCAATGTCGTGCTTGAACTCAAGACCCTGAGATCAAGACCTGACCTGAGATCGTGAGCCGGGTGGTCAACCAACTGAGCCACCCA
>NW_024412424.1:642693-700946 GCF_014898765.1 Herpailurus yagouaroundi | reverse complement strand
TTCCCCAGCAGCGTGAACAGGTACATGAGCAGGAACAGCAGGAAGAACATCATCTGAAGGTGGGGGAAGGTGGAGAAGCCCACGAGGATGAATTCAGTCCCTGCTGAGAAATTGCCTTTCTGCATGGAGACTGTGCCTGGGGCGAAGTGTGAGAGACAGAGCTCAGCTACTTGGTGGAGAAGGTCTTCCCCATCCCGGGGTCTGCTCAGGAGGGTGCCCCGATCAATGACAGCTGGCATTTGTAAAAATTAGCAGTGGGAAACCTCACTAAAATGCAGTCAGAGGTTTTGGCAGGAAGAGAGCTCACACCCTGTCCCTCCTAGTCCATTGCAAACTTGACAAGGACAGGAAGAGATGGACTTGACCTTGGGACTGGCTACTACTCCCCACCCTCCCGGTGAGAAGCCACCATACTTTGAGCTCTCAGTTCATTCTAATGGACTTTTTATAACAGCCTTTCCAACTTACCCCTTTTCTCCTTAAAAAGTCTACCTTTCCTTTGTTCCCCCCACCCCCCACCTGCCTCTGGTTTTGTAGTGGCCTATTTGCGCTGGATTGTGGTTCCATTTTATTTCTGAATAAACACATTTTTTGCTGGTAAAATAACTGGGTTTTTATTTTTAAGGTTAACACACTGACTGAGTTCCCACTCTGTGCCTCTTAAGATTTAACCCTCTCAGGGTGCCTGGGTGGCTCGTCGGTTGGGCGTCCGACTTCGGCTCAGGTCATGATCTCACAGTCTGTGGGTTTGAGCCCCGCATCGGGCTCTGTGCTGACAGCTCAGAGCCTGGAGCCTGCTTCCGATTCTGTGTCTCCCTCTCTCTCTGGCCCTCCCCTGCTCATGTTCTGTCTCTCTTTGTCACAAAAATAAATAAAAAAACATTAAAAAAAAAAGATTTAACCCTTTCATTAACCTAGTAACAGAGGTGCTGTTTTTATCACCTGCATTTTGAGCATCTTGAGCAGACTCACGAGAATATTGGTGTGCATGGAAGTTAGGCAACTTGCTCTAGGTGAAGCTGTCAAAATGGCAGAGGTAAGACTTGAACCTATGCCTGGCTGTCTCTAAAGACTGTGCCTTTCACTATCCTTCTGGGTTGCCTCCCAGAATGAAAACATTCCTCCCCTGGAGCTTCCAGCCATTGTCATTGTATCCTTCTACTGCCTTCTGATAAATCCTGTTCTTCACATAGCTCAGTAACCACAAGACACCCCTACCCCATGTCTATAATCCTTGGACCGGCAGGCATCTCTAACTTAATACAAATCAGATTCTTTCTCTGGAGGTATCTCTTTAGGGAGTCAGAGGTAACAGGCTGTGTAGAAGTAACACTCTGGGTGTTTTCCAGCTCCCATGAGGCACATCCGTATGTTCTAGGACAATGCAACATAGACATCCGACAAAGGGACGTGGGAGCCAACCTGAATTCTTGTTCTGCCAACTGTGTAAAAGGGAACATGTCTCTTCATCTCTCTGTACCTCCATGTTCCCCTGCCTCCCTCAGCATTGTTTTGAGAAATAAATCAGTTATTCTTGGAATGTGACCTGACACCCAGCAAGTGCTCCCTATAAAAATTAAATCAACACACTAAGTGAGCAAATGTACATAGTCTGTGATCAGCAAATGACTTCAATTTCATGAGATTTCAGTGTCTCTTCATGAATAACTTCACCATTTTTAAATGACCTTTTTTATTAGGCAGTATAAAGTTTTAAAGGCTATAAATCCCCAATCTGCTTTCCATCTCTATTTGCCTGTTCTGGACATTCATCGAAATGAAATCATACAGTATGTGGCCTGTGGGGTCTGGCTTCTTTCGTTCTGTGTACTGTTTTTGAGGCTCACCCACATTAGAGCATGTAACATTCTGAGAACCTGGTTGCTTTTCCATGGTTGACCAGTACTCTGTTGTATGGATAAACCACATATTGTCTATTTACTCACTGCTTAATGAACATTTGGGTTGTTTCCACTTTTTCACTGTTGTGAATAGTGGTGCTATGAATATTCATTTATGTAGGTGTTTTAAAGCATATCAGTGGTTGCCAGGGGCTGTGGAGGGAGAATGGGGAATGACTGCTAACGAACACAGGGTTTCTTTTTGGGTTGATGAGAAAGCTCTGGAACCAGACGGAGGTGGTTGGTTCACAACACTGTGAATGTAATTAATGGCACTGAACTGTATGCTATAACATGGCTAAAATGGCAAATTTTATGTTATGCGTATTCTACGGCAATAAAAAAAAAATAGGGGAAAAAAGTAGTAAGTGCCCTATTAGGTGGGTGCAGTTCCCTGATCAAGCCCTGACAGGCTAGTAGTGAGAAATAAAGAAGGGAACAACTGCATTGGTGACTGGAGGCTGCGTTCCCCAAATATCACCAGGTTCCAGAGTTTCTTGGTTTCCCTTCCCTGGAGTCCCTCGTATCCTTTCTCCACTTTTGGGGCAGCAAAAATAAATAAATATAAATAAAAATAAATCCTCTGACACACAGGTGCTGGAAGCATGAATTAGCACAGCCACTTGGGAGTTTAATTTGGCAATTCTTCTTAAATTTAAGAATCATATTTCCTATGCCCTGATCATCTCACTATGCCTCTTGGAGGAAAGAAGTGCCCCTTCTGAGAACCACAGGCTAGGTCTCTCTTGTCACTCAGACCTCCATCTTGCCTTACCTGTCTGCCCCCATCCTGGCTGTCTCCTTTTAGTGAACCTCCTTGGTTTCCCTTCCCTGCATCCTCCTTCCCACCTCAGCCATCTCCTACCTGCCTTGTCTCTCCCTCTTTTCATCCTTAACTCCTCACCATCACTCCATCTGTCCCTAGGACCTCCCTGATTGTTTACACCCCCGGAGGTGGCTGGAGGAGCCTCTCAATCCTGAATCCTCCTATCTCTGTCTTTTCTCTGCCTCTCCCTGGTCCTTTACTATTTGTTTCTGGGCAGGACAGAGAGGAGAGAAGTGAAAAGCCAGACAGGTATCCTGGCTAACTTTGAGTGGCAGCTCTTCTGTCTCTGAGCCTCAGTTTCTCACCTACCGATGAGCCTCCCTCGTAAGGCAATGTGAGCTCCAAAAAAAGATAATGCCTGTGGAGGAATCATCCCACTGCCTTGAAGCTAGGAAGAGGAACCCCACCTGCTGCCCACATGCCATAGACTCAAACTGTACAAAGGATTATGTAAACACGGTAGCTTCGCTGAGTCTAGGACCGATGCTGGTTCCACAGGTCTCTCCTATCCAGGTGGAACGTGGGGAAGGTGACTCACCTGGGGTCAAGGCTCTGCATCTGTCTCTGACTCACTCCAGCAGGAGGTCCTGAGTTAGTGTTTCTCTGAAGATAAGGGTTGTATAGGTGAGGGCTGGGCGGCAAGGCAAGGAGTTTCCACTCTGAGCCTGCCAGCTAGGCAGGGGAGCTTACCTGAGCATGACCACCATTATTTATGCCGCCTCGGCTCCCACCTGCTACCTTCTCTCACTGTGGTCCTACTGCCTCTGCCTCTGCTACAGGGATGCTGGAACCCCTTGGGACCCTATAAGGGAGGGGGCAACCTCAGAGAGAGTATGTCCTCACTTTCCTTCCCTCCCTGCCTGCCAGGAGTAAGTCGATTACCTGAGCTTCTCAGGGACTCAAGTAGAGTCTAATTCTCTGCAAATTTGGAATTTGGGGCCCTGGCTTCTGATGTTGACAGGAGAGTAACCCTGCCATGGCCCACTGGGGCCAAAGAGCCTGCCTAATGTGCCCTCTTGATCTTCATCTTTCTTTCCCTATCCAGGTCATTTGCCCAATTAAATGTCTTTTTTAAGGATTTAAAACATCAAAAAACCCACAACTATTTGTAGCTCCTTATTAAATAATTGAAATGCCACAAATAAGGCTAAAAGTCATGCAATGGCCACCCATTCAATCATGATGACGAATTTGATGGGCATCTTTCCAGACCTTTGTATGCATGTGACCATGTGAACAAACACAAATCCATAAGATTACTCTTATGAGTTTTTGCTATGGTTTAAGATAGATATCTTTCTGTCACTTGTGTGTTTTTGTTGTTGTTGTTGTTTGTTTTTGTTTTTGTTTTTCCTCAGCATTGTTAAGTGAAATCCATGTTAGTTTATAGAGACCAAGGTCTCCAGTCCCTGGCAGTATTGACATTTGGGGTTGGGCCATTCATTGTGGTGAGGGTTGTCCTGTACATTGCAGGAAGTTTTACATCATCACCCAAAGTCTCTACCTGGTAGATGCCAATAGCCTCCCCACCCCAATTACAACAAAAATGTCTCCAGACGGGTGTCAAAATCGCCCTTAGGTGAGAACCACTGCTATAGAACCACCCCATTTTTATAAAATCAGTTTAATATTCAATTTTATGAATATGCACAGTGTGTGTTTAACTGATAAGCACCTCAGCTGCTTACAATTTTTCACCTTTATTAGGAAGAATGCAATACATACCTTTGTATGTCATCTACTATCCACAGGCACTATCAGATACAAATTAAGTAGTGAGATGATCAGGGCATAGGAAATATGATTCTCAAATTTAAGAAGAATTGCCAAATTAAACTCCCAAGTGGCTGTGCTAATTCATGCTCCCAGCACCTGTGTGTCAGAGGATTTATTTCCCCACACCCTCACTAATGCTTGATCATGTAAAACTTAATTTTGCCAATATGGTTGCCAAGTGGTCTTCCATTGTGGCTTTAATTTGTATTCCCCTAGAAGCAGCTGGGTGGCTCAGTTGGTTAAGAGTCCAACTTCGGCTCAGGTCATGATCTCACGGTTCGTGGATTCTTCTGCTCAGGTCATGATCTCACGGTTCGTGGGTTCAAGCCCTGTGTCAGGCTCTGTGCTGACAGCTCAGAGCCTGGAGCCTGCTTCGGATTCTGTGTCTCCCTCTTTCTGCCCCTCCCCTACTTGCGTTCTGTCTCTCTCTGTCTCTCAAAAATAAATAAGTATTAAATTTTTTTAAAATTTGCATTCCCCTAATAACTAGTGGTGTTGAAAAAAATCTCCATTGGTTATTAACCATATGAGTTTCCTCCTTTTAATATATCTTTCCAAAGCCTTTCTTCATTTTCCTGCTGGATTGTCTTCCTCTTATTCATTTACGGGCATTTTTGAAGAGATTCTAAACACTAATTTTGTCTACCAATCTTTTTCCTTTGCCTTCTGTTTCTTGTGCCTTACTACTGTTCCTGTCAGGAACACTCTCCCTGGTTTCTTCTAATGCTTTTACACTATAGTTTTAGGGTTGAAAAACTACTGTCATAGATTTTCTGTTTCTATAAATGAAGTTTTATTGGAACACAGCCATGCCCATTCATCAACCATGGCTATTTTTGTGCTCTGGGGGCAGAATTAAGTAGTTGTGACAGAGATAGTGTGGCCTGCAAAGTTGAAAATATTTACTGTCTGTCCATTTACAGAGAAAGTTTGCCAGCCTCTCAAACTTTAATCTACCAAAAAATATTGTGAAAACATTTCAGGTTGGGTTTTAACTTGCTGTTTGGGACTTTTTTTTTTTTTTTTTTTTTTTAGAGCAGCTTGAGGTTCTTAGCAAAATTAAAAGGGAGGTACAGAGATTTCCTATAAACCCCCTGCCATGCACATGCATAGACTCTCCCATTATCAATATCCCCCACCAGGGTGTGACATTATATTCGTTTCAGGTGTACAACATAAGGATTCAATATAGGTATATATTGAGAGTAGGCATTCTTATCATTTCTGATGTTAATGAGAATCTTTCCATATTTCACCATTAGGTAGATTGCTTGATTCTTTCAGTTCTGTAAATCTGGGTGCAGTAGGCCTCACTTTTAATGCCCTCTGTCCCTTCCTGGCAGACTCAAACTCTATCTGCTGTATTTCCTGTCATAAACTATTAGTGGCTAAAGGTTGAAGCTTGATTGGATTCAGTTTCTAATTTTTAGGCAACATTACTTCATAAGGGGTGTTGTGTGTTCTCTGTTGCATGATATCAGGAGTGTAACGTCCGACAGACACACTTTTAGTGGCACTAGGATTGATCAGTGGGTTCTGATGTGTGTCTGGCTTTTCCTTTCATGGAGTGGTTGCAACTTTCACTGATCATTATCGTCTAGAAGACTAGGGCTTTCATTACAAAAGGTATACAGTCTCTGCTGACAACGAAACTGGGGTGGGGAATAATTGCCAATCTTTTTCTGGCGAGTCCAGAACATCTGGGGCATGGCCACAGGTCCCTGTGTGAGTGGGGAGGGCAAGAATCCAGCAACAGGTGGTTCTTACTCATAGGACTAGTCATACCCAAAAGACCTCATTCCCTGTACCTTGGAAGAGATGGTCTTGTTCAGATCTGTCAGCTTGGAGACTTCGTTTTGGGCTGGCTCCACTTGAAGGCTATATTGGGAGCTGTGTCCTCCCAGAACTCACATGTTCAAGTCTTGACCCCCAGTACATCAGAATGTGACTATATTGGGAGATAGGATCTTTAAAGAAGTGGTTAAGGCAAAATGAAGTCATATGGGCAGACCCTAATTCAATATAAATGGAGTCCTTATAAAGAGGGAACTTGAACCCAGAGAGGAAAGACCACGTGAACACACAGGGAGAAGATGGCATTTATCAGCCATGGAGAGAGGCCTCAGGGGGGGAAAAAAAAAAAACACCTTTCCAGAACAGTAAGCCTCCAGAATGGTAAGAAACTAAATTTCTGTTATCTAAGACACTCAGTCTGCAGTACTTTGTTATGGAAGCACTAGCAAGCTAATACAAGCTGGATGCAGACTCTGAGTAATTGTCTCAGCCAGCTTCTCTTTGCCTCAGTTTCCCATCTGTGCAATCAGGATTGTGAAGCCGTACCCCCTAGTAAGGGCGTTGAATGAGCTCTGCCTATAAAACCCTAAAGCATAGTATGCGACCCACAGCAGGTTCTCAACAAAGGGAGTCTCCACTGTCATGAGAAAAACAGAGAGGAGTGACTCAGGGAGACTAATAGTTGATACTGGGAACAAGAGAAAGATGAGAAGGGCATCTCAGTGGCAGGAAGAGAACAAACCAAAGGCGGTAACCAAGACACTTGGATTTCCCCATCATTTGTTTGCCTGGCTCATTTCTACTCGTCTTTTGGGCCTCAAGTTAGACGGTAGATGTTCCACCCCCTGGAAGCCTTCCGCACTCTCTGATCTGGGTCATTTGGCCCCTTGAGTTTCCAGAATGCCCTCATAATTTCCCCATCACTGATCCGTCTGTATTTACAAATGCCTTATCAGCTTGTCATCCATCCTATGCACAAGATTGGGCCTGCTCTGTTCACCAGGTGTGTCCAGCCCGTACCACGGTGCTTCACATAGTAAGTGTTCACTGAATACATGCCATTGTCAATTGCAGAGTCTGCCGTCAGGGGCGGACCTAAGCAAAACCGTTTAGGGATAAATGCTGCATTCTCTTCTGTTACCTTTCTGTTATAGCTTTAAGTCTACCTGGCATATCCTTGACCCACACCTTTGGCACAGAGGTAAGAACGTAAAAAAGGTTCTAGGCAGTGTTTTGTTCCTTTCCTGCTTCTCTTTGGTCTTGCTTTCTCCTTTGTGGAACTTATGATTCTTTTTTTTTTTTTAACTTTTTAAAAAATATTTATTTATTTTTGAGAGAGAAAGACAGAGTGCGAGGGGGTGAGGGGCAGAGAGAGAGGGAGACACAGAATCTGAAGCAGGCTTCAGGCTCCAAGCTATGAGCACAGAGCCTGACGTGAGTCTCGAACCCATGAACTGTGAGATCATGACCTGAGCCAAAGTTGGACGCCTACCCGACTGAGCCATCTAGGCGACCCTAGAACTTCTGATTCTTGACATGGCTCCTACCTTCATGAAAGCCCAGTGGGCCCAGCCAACCCTCTGTTCTATGAGGGTGGGGTTGGGGGTGCACCAGATCTGTGCTTTCTCCATATCGCAGCATCTAATACATCCACTTCCCAATTCTCCTTCCCCACCAGCACTTCTTTTCTGGTGTCCTAGTCCCTCAAGGCCATGACTTTTCACCACACTGATTTATACCAAAGTATGAATGGTTGTCTTTGGTGTAATGGGCTGGTATTTGTATTTGTCAAAGGATATTAATATGTTAACTCAGGGGCACCTGGATGGCTCAATCAGTTAAGCATCCAACTCTTGATTTCAGCTCAGGTCATGATCCCAGGGTCATAGGATAGAGCCCCACATCAGGCTCCTGGAGCCTGCGTAAGATTCTCTCCCCATCCCGTCCCTCCCCCTTCATGCTCTCTGTCTCTCTCAAACTAAAAAAAAAAAAAAAAAAAAAAAGAGGAAAAATATGTTAATTCAAAAAAAAATGAATCCCAGGGTATTTAGACATATTGGAAGGGTCTATAGAAGTAAAGCATGAAAGTATGTGAACAATCATGGCCTTAAAATTTTTGGAGGAATTTTAAAACTTGGGAATGGTTAGGATAGAAGGAAGAACTTTGACTTGAACAATTCGCATCTTACCTATTGCAGCAACGCATAAAAGAACTAGTCTGGGTTTTGGGGCGCCTGGGTGGCGCAGTTGGTTGAGCGTCCGACTTCAGCCAGGTCACGATCTCGCGGTCCGTGAGTTCGAGCCCCGCATCAGGCTCTGGGCTGATGGCTCAGAGCCTGGAGCCTGTTTCCGATTCTGTGTCTCCCTCTCTCTCTGCCCCTCCCCCGTTCATGCTCTGTCTCTCTCTGTCCCAAAAATAAATAAATGTTGAAAAAAAATTAAAAAAAAAAAAAGAAAAGAACTAGTCTGGGTTTAAAAACATGCTCACACTAAGTCAGAAATATGCAAATATTTATTGAGCACTTACTATGTACCTGACACCAAGGTGCAAAGATGAAGGAAGCCAGATGCCTTCTTCTGTGGAGTACACAGTCTGATGAGGAAGACAAAATTATTAGAGCTACGGTCCTAATATGCTGTGATGGATGCTGAGCCAGCATGCAGTGGGGCCAGGACCAGGAAAGCTCCAGCATCCAGAGTCTTAAAGCATGAGAAGAATTCATCCAATCAGAGGAGAGGGGTCAGAGTGTCACAGGTGGGGTGTTGGTCTAAGGAGCTATGGCTTCCTCTTGAAGTCTGGGGGAGTCAACCCAGAGTTTTAATCATGAAAGTGACATGATCAGATGACTGGAGGATATGGGTCAGAGGGAGATGTTCAGCGACGTGCTGGAGGCAGCCCAAGCCCCCTCACAAGAGCCAGTTGTTAAATTTTCAGGAATTTTGTGAGCCAGTTGTTAAACACAGCTGTCATTAAAAGTAAACTATCTGAACTTAAAATTAAATAAATGAGGGTAATCTGGGACTGAGCCCCTCTTCTTACATCTGTCACTGTTGGGGAGGTTAACTTGATGTTCTTAGCACTGAAACCAAAGGATGACGGTCTTATGAAACTACAAATTACTACAAATTATGAGACCGAGCCTTCTATCTGAAAGTATTGGAAGTTCTTAGAGATAATTTTCTTAAAGATTGAGCAAGTCAAAAAGTAATAAAATCTAGAACCTAAACTCTAAAATAGTAATAACCGTTCAAAAGCCATTACTTCCCAATTATTTTATTTCACTTCACTATTATCTGTACTCTTGGGGCTCTTCATGACTATTGTATGTGTATTGTGGAATTAGGATGTAATGGCGTGCCACTGTGCATCTCTGTGGGTGCTTCAGCCACGGGGCAAGATTTATAATACGGAAACTGGCAAATGCTAACGTACCAGTTGAGGTGAACCCAGAGGCAGGAGGCAGGGAAGAGGTTCACTGAGAGACAGAGATTTGGGAATAAATAGAAGGAAGATCATTACCCTAAAGAAATCCAGAAGGTAAGTGGGATGGGATTTGTTCACCAAAGTTCAGTTCTGGCAAGACTTTTGTTTTCCAAAGTCTGGTAAGGTGATAAACACAAAACATCAGCAGATACAGTAGAACTTGTTGAAAGGATTAACTCAAAAGTAAAAACAAAGTAACAAAAGATACAGTCAAGGAGTCTTTTCTTGTTTCTTTCTGTAAGTCTTCTCTTTAAAAATAAACACTTTATATCTCTATCTGGCACAAAGGTGGGCAATAATTCTCAGAAACACCACACAATCTTTGATTTTACAATGTTGATGTTTTCTTCCATCCTGAATGCTGTTACTCTTCATGAATTGACAAAGCCTCAAATTCTGGGTTGTTGGGTTTTTTTTCAGTGTCTTCTGGCTCCATTCGAAAAGAGTTGAGGGGTGCCTAGGTGGCTCAGTCAGTTGAATGTCTGACTCTTGGTTTCAGCTCACGTCATAATACCAGGGTTGTGGCATCGAGCCCCATTTTGGGCTCTACACTGGGCATGAAGCTGGTTGGGATCCTCTCTCCTTCTCCCTCTGCCCCTCGCCTATTCATTCACTTGCACTCTGTCTCCAAGAAAGAAAGAAAGAATGAAAGAAAGAAAGAAGCAAGAAAAGAGTTGAAACCATTTAAAAATCAGTTCCGCAAATAACTTTGCAACTCTTGTTTGAAAAAAAAAAAAAAAAAAACGCTGCTGATGATGATCAAGGATAGTTCATTTAAAATACATTTTTAGCTTTTTAGGGGCACCTGGGTGGCTCAGTCGGTTGAGCGTCCTACTTCAGCTCAGGTCACGATCTCACGGTCCGTGAGTTCGAGCCCCACGTCGGGCTCTGGGCTGATGGCTCAGAGCCTGGAGCCTGCTTCTGATTCTGTGTCTCCCTCTCTCTCTGTCCCTCCCCCGTTCATGCTCTGTCTCTCTCTGTCTCAAAAATAAATAAAAACATTAAAAATTTTTTTTAAAAAATACATTTTTAGCCTTTTAAAATTGTGATGTCTATCTTTTTTGAGCCACAGAAGTCTGATTGGTCCAATGCTTATTATGCACGGAGTCCTTTGATAAGTGATTTACGTTTTTTTATGGAATTCTCATGACCACCTGGAGAGAGGGGAACCATTACTAACTTCAGTTTACAGGTGAGAAAACAGTAGTGCTGAGATGTGAAGCTAATTGACTTTACAGCAACAGGCTAGAAGGGATATTGAACAGCCTGCACTCCATGAAGGAGAAAACTCACACTCAAAGGGAAAGTGAGCAGATAAGAGACATTCAACCTATTCATGAGGGAGTGGGGAATTTGAACCCAAGTCTGTCAGGTTTTAAAGCCAGTGCCCCACCATCATGAAATCCCAGTGTTTTGCTCTTGACTCAGCACGTGCAATCTGTCTGCTCCAGTATCTCCCATTCCTGTTATTCGAGTCAAAGTACATCCAGGTACTAGCAATGCTTTTATTTACTTGGTAGGGTTTTTTCTACTGAATGTTGTTAAGCCTTTAAAGTTCTTCATTAGAACCTAATAGATCACTATTGTACATAGAAAACCCAAACTATCGGACATAAATAAGTGTGCAAGCGAGAGCACACTTTATCTTTTCCCACCTGAACCCCAACTGATACAGAAGATAAGAGTAAAAAGAGAACATCTTAAAAATTAAAGAATATTGTTTAAATTCTAGCTAGCTACTGTTGCCTGCTGAAGGCTCTGAGCCAAAGACCCTCCTTCTCACTTTCCAAAGGGATGTCATGGGGAAAGTGTTGTAGGCATAGTAACATCAAATCAAAATATTCTCAGGGTGTCATCAAAAGGATTGAAGGAATGAAAAAGGGGATACCTTTTTTATGGGCACCTGGGTGTGTCCGACTTCAGCTCAGGTCACGATCTCATGGTTCATGAGTTTAAGCCCTGCTTCGGGCTCTGTGCTGACAGCTCAAAGCCTGGATCCTGCTTCGGATTCTCTCTCTCTCTCTCTCTCTCTCTCTCTCTGCCCCTCCCCTGCTCATTCTCTCTCTCTCTCTCTCTCTCTCTCTCTCTCTCTCAAAAATAAACATTAACAAAAATTTGTAAGGGGATACTTTTTTAAATTTTTTAATGTTGTGTCTGTGAACCAAGAAAAAACACCATGAAAAGCTTTTAATTTCAACTAAAATTCAACAAGGGAGCCAAAAACATCCAATGGAGACAGGATACTCTCTTCAACAGATGGTGTGTGGAAACTGGATAAGCCACACGAAGCAATGAAATGGGAACTCTATTTCACACCACTCACAAAAATTAACTTGAAATGGATCAAAGACTTAAGCATAAGACTCAATACCATAAAACTCTTAGAAGAAGCCCCTCAACATGGGTCTCGGCAATGATTTCTTGGATATGACACCAAAAGCATAAACAGCAAAAGCAAAAATCAGCAAACTCAAAGACTTCTGCACAGGAAAAGAAACAATTGACAGAATGAAAAGACAATCAAAAAATTGGGAGAAAATTTTTGCAAACCGTATATTGGATAAATGTTAACCCAAAATGTGTAAAGAACTCATACAACTTAATGACAAAAACACAAACAATCCAACTTAAATGGGAAGGGGGGCAAACTAAATAGATATTTTTCCAAAGAGGACATCAAATTGGCCAACAAGCACACGAGAGGATGCTCAACATCAGGGAAATGTAAGTCAAAACCACAATGAGATACCACCTCAAAAGACAAAAGACAACAGGTGTCAGGGAGGATGTAGTGAAGAGCGAACCCTGGTGCACTGTTGGTGGGAATGTAAATTGGTCCAACCACTATGGAAAACAACATGGAGGTTCCTCAAAAATTAAAAACAGGTCTACTCTACAATCCAGCAATTCCACTTCTGGGTATATACCCAAAAGAAGTGAAAACAGAATCTTGAAGAGATATATGCACTCCTCTATTTATTGCATCATCATTCACAATAGCCAAGATATGGAAACAACCTAAATGCCCATCAAGGGATGAGTGGGTAAAAAAGGTGATACACACACACACACACACACACACACACACACACACACACAATAGAATATAATTCAGCTGTGAGATAGGAAGATATCCTGCCTTTGTGACAACATGGATGGACGTGAGTACATTATGCTAAGTGAGATAAGTCAGAGAAAAGCATGCACAGTGCAATATTACTTACACTTGGAATCTAGAAAAAATAAAGTGGTGGTTGCCAGGGGAGGGAGGGTGCAGGGATAAGACTGGTGTTGTTTAAGGGTACAAACTTGCAATGAGTGGTAAATAAGACAGGTCTAATGCACAGTGTAATGAATATAGACAATATTATACTACAATCATCAAACTTGCTAAAAGACTACTTAATTATCTCAGCCATTAACAAGAAAGGGTAATTATGTAATGTGATAGAGGTGCTAAATATTGCTATACTGGCAATCATATTACAATATATAAATGTATTGAATGAACATGTACAACCTCAATTTACATAATGTTCTATGTCAAATAATTCAACAAAAAATAAAATGCTTACATGAAGAATGAAGAATAAAACTTGGTTTCTACCTTTAAAAAAAAAAGGGAAAATGGGGCACCTGGGTGGCTCAGTGGGTTAAGTGTCCAACTTCAGCTGAGGTCATGATCTCACAGTTCATGGGTTCAAGCTCCACGTCGGGCTCTGTGCTGACAGCTCAGAGCCTAGAGCCTGCTTGAGATTCTGTGCCTCCCTCTCTCTCTCTGCCTCTTCCCTGCTCACACTCTGTCTCTCTCTTTCTCAAAAATAAATAAAGCATTAAAAAAATTTAATATAAAAAATAAAAAAGGGGAAAAAACACCCTGAGTTCAAAAATTGGGAAAAAATTAGTTTATTTCAAAAGGAATTGGGTCTAAAAAGAGTCTTCAAAGAGGCTTAGCCAAGTGGTTTCCTTTGAGAAGTTTCCTGAGGGCACCCTTCAGATCGCGGTTCCGAAGGCTGTAGATGAAGGGGTTCAGCATGGGGGTGACCATGGTGTACATCACTGTGGCTACCATGTCCCTCTGGGTGGTGTGTGTGGATGCAGGGTTGAAGTAGACCCCAATAATAGTCCCATAGAAGAGAGAGATGACACAAAGGTGAGAGCTACAGGTAGAGAAAGCTTTCCACTTCCCCTGGGCTGAGGGCACCTTCCACACAGCCACAGCAATAGGTGTATAAGAGGCCGTGATACACACAAAAGACATCAGAACCACCGAACCCCCAAGGACCAGCATCAACATCTCGTTGACTTGCGCTTTGGAACAGGAAAGCTTGATCAAGGCATTAATGTCACAGAAAAAGTGTGGGATCCTATTGGTGCAAAAGGACAAGCGGGTCATCAGGATGGTATGGACCATGGAGATGAGGTTTGCTGAGGTCCAGGGCACAGTCACTAGCAAGGCACAACGAAGGACGTTCATGATCGTCATGTAGTGCAGCGGGCAGCAGATGGCCAGGTAGCGGTCATAAGCCATGACTGAGAGAAGGATGCTTTCTGCTGCCCCAAAGGCAATGAAGAAATACATCTGGGCCAGGCAAGCCTGGGGGGAGATGGTGCTGTGTCTGCACAGATAGTTCACCAGCATCTTGGGGACGGTGGTGGAGGTAAAACAGATGTCCAGAAGAGACAAGTTGCTGAGGAAGAAGTACATGGGGCTGTGGAGGTGAGGGTCCAAGAGGATGGCCAGGATGGTGAGCAGATTCCCCATGCATCCGATCAGATACAGGCTGCAGGACATACCAATGAGCACCTGCTGCTGTAGGGGCTGCTCGGAGAGGCCGAGGAGGATGAATTCGAAGACTCGTGTCTGATTCTCCATATCTGGGCAGTTCTGAGGCCAGAAACAAGGGCGTCAACAGTGAGTGGACTCTGGAGGAAGAAATGGATCATCGCCTTACTGTCCTTCCCACCCAGCCTTCAGGGTTCCTCTCACTAACCTCTCTGAGCCTGTTTCCTCATGTGCTTAAGGAACTAATAATTCTAACCTCTTAGGATCATTACAAGGATTAAATGATAAAACTGTGTACAAGGGCCTTAAATCCATACCTAACATGTAATGTGGACAGTTATTTTTATTACTGGGAATTTCCAGTGATGCTATCAAGATAAAGAGTGATATATGTTAATTAGCTTGATCGTGGTGACTATTTCACAGTTAGGCACATATCAAAGTATCAAGTTGTATACCCTAATTATATACATTTTTACCTGCCAATTATGACTCACGAAAGATAGGGGGAAGAAATAAACCAAATAAATAGCCTAAATAAAATACTTACTATTTCCAAGACTTGTTTAAAAAAATAATAAAAATAAGGGCACCTGGTCACTTGGACATCCAACTCTTGACTTCGGTTCAGGTCATGATCTCACAGCTCATGTGTTCGAGCCCTGTGTCAGGGTCTGCGCATGGAGCCTGCTTGGGATTCTTCCTCTCTTCCTCTCTCTGCCCCTCCCCAGCTCATGCTCTCTCTGTCTCTCTCAATATAAATAAATAGACTTAAAAAATTAAAATGAAAATATTTTTTTATTTCTTTTTTATTTTTTCATTCATTTTTAATATATTTTCAATTGTGAGTAAGGGCATCAATTCTGAAGGCAGACAGCCTGGGGTTAAATCTTAGCTCTGCCTCTTACCAGCTGTGTGAGTTAGGCAAGTTACTTAACTTCTCTGTGCCTTAGTTTTCTCATCTTTAAAATGAGGCTAATAATAGTACCTGCTCCACATAGTTGTGAAGATGTGGTGGGTGAATACAGAAAATGCTGAACCTCATGAATTTTAAGACCTCTTAGTGGCCGAGAGCAAGGGTTCCAACAGACCCTGTTTGAATACCATCTCTGACACTCATTGGCTGTGTTAGCCAGTGACAGACACTCCCACAGCCTCAGTTTCTTGGGAGGAGTAAATGAGACAATTCGTGTGGAGCTCTACAGAAGCTTCTTTTAAAGGCACACTCTAAAATGTTACAAAGGACACGTATCTTTTCCATCAGTCTCATTGTCAGGCTGTAAGAGCATGCGCAGATTAATTATATCTTGGTGCAGGTTATTTCCAAAGGGAGCTAATTTCATTCATTTTATGCTTCTTAGCGTCAGTGTTGGAGACAATCTTTATTTGCCCACAAATTCTGGCCCCATGTCCCAGGCACTGCTTGCGTTACCCGGACCCTGGGCAGCCCACTGACTCTGAGTCCACTTAGGCTAAGGTACACTCCAGCAACATACACGCCCAAATCTTGGTGGCTGACAGCACTGAAGGTTTATTTCCCTCTCGGGCTGCAGGCCCATCATAGGTTGCTATGGCTGTGCTTCGTGATGAATTCAGTCCAGAACTCAGGCAGAGAGACAAACCTCTGTGTCTGGGGCACTGCCAGTTATCACAGCAATGGAAAAAGTGAAGGGTAGGCTGGCTCCAAAGAGCTTTTACCAGGAAACAGCCTTCTCTCACCTCCACCCACATTTCAGTGGCCAAGCCTGGTGTTAAGGGGGTGGGGTGGCAGAAATCTCACCCTGGGAGCAACATTACACATTTGTGAACAACAATAGACTCTCCAAAGCTATCCAGTCATCTTTATCCACGGAAGGCTGAGAAAAAGAGTGAATATCTGGGTTGGCTGGTGTTTTGTTTTTGTTTTTGTTTTTGTTTTTGTTTTTGTTTTTGTTTTTTGTATCTATGGACTCCCCCATGCTGTTCACTCTGCAATCCACATACCATATGGCAAGGCATGTTCAGGGTACATCTGAGTTATGAAAATATTTATTTTGGGGTTTTGTTCTTTAAGTTTATTTATGTATTTTGAGAGGGAGAGAGCCCAGGAGGGGCAGACAGAAAGAGAACTGCAAGCAGGCTCCACTCTGTTAGCACAGAGCCCAACACGGGGCTTGAACTCTCAAACTGTGAACTCATGACCTGAAACAAAACCAAGAATCAGACAGTTAACCAACGGAGCCACCCACCCAGGCACCCCAGAAAATGTTTATATTACAGGTGGCAGGTGTCTTAGTGTGGGGGCATGGGGCGGCGGGGGTGGGGGGGCAGAGGGCGGTCTCAATTGTCTTCCATACTTACTTACACTTTTTATTCAATGGATTAAATTCATTCTGAATTTCTGACTCAGCATCCACCTCTTTTCCAATTCCTGCTTGATTATCCTGCTGTTTCCTGGACATCACTCCCAGACACCGCCCCCACCCCAGGCAATCCCGTCTCACGAGGTCTGAAATGGGATCCCCCTGCCAAAGCCGCTGAAGTTGGCCCTGGGAGGTTTTTTGCACTGTGGCATTCCATGGGGTGCACAACCTGGACAACCAAGTCAAGCACTGGGCACTGCCCGCCACTCCTGTCCTGCCTCTCACATCCCAGTGATTCTGAATTTGTGGACTTTTAAACATCATCTTAATCTCTTGGACAGAAGCAGGAGGTTCATTCCCAGCGCGAGTTCACTACAGACTCCCAGGTGGGTGATCTATCATCCCCTGGTCTCCCCATGGCCACTCTCGCCTCCCACAGCCCTGCAGCCAGTGAGCCTGTGGAAATGCAGACCTGGGTCCAATCCAACTTCACAGCTCAAGCCCAGGGATTCTCATCCTGGAGACTGCACACATTTGGGGCCAGATCATTTTTTGTGGTGGGGACCGCCTTGTGTATATTTGCAGGATATTGAGCGACACCCCTGGTCAGTAGCACCCCCTCCACTCCAGCTGCAACAAGAAGAAACATCTCAAGGCCCCTTGGGAAGGGATTGAAATTGCCCTCCATTGAGGACCGCTGAACTAGGTTGAAACCCCTGCTCTCTCCTCCCCCAGCACCTGCCCAAACTGACTAACTCTGAGCAGGACAATGATGCTTATTTGATGCAAATCCACAGTTGAGCTAACCCACTTGACATGTAGCACCCCCACTGAACCCTCCACAAGTGCATGGGGCAGGCAGCTGAGGTTCCACACCTCACTTCTGCATGGAGTTAGAATTCAGCCTGAGCTCTGGCTGAATTCTCTTGACCAGTCTCTTGACCAGCTCAAACACCCTGTCCACCCACGAGGCTATGACACCAGGCACTCTAAAGTTTTGGTGGGGAACACTGAGCAGGCAGCTCCCTGACCTTTGAGGAGAAGTTCCAGGGAGGAAGTTGAGACCTGAGACCATGCCTCTACAGCTTGTCTTCTTGACACACTTACTTGACCAGTGGCTGCTCTACCTCTGGCAGATCCCAGGACCTCTCAGCCCATGGGTGTTGTGTTTCCAGGGGGGAGGGGCCACTGCTGCCTCCACATTGTCTTCTGACTGTAGAGGAGGAGCATGTTTTCTCTGGGAGCCAAAGCAGGGGCACCACCAACAGGTTTATACCAGACTCTCTGACCTCCTGAAGCGTGATCCCCAGAGAATCTTGTTAGAGGGAATAAAATTAGCTCATCCTCCCTAGCGTGCCTCTGAGTCTAGAGAGCGTGCCTCTGTGGGAAAATAGTTGGTCCCAAGAATAGTGGCTTTTTTCAGATTCATCCCTCTTGGTTGACAGAGGAAGGTGTGGTACTCAATGTTTTCCATGATGAAACTTTTAAATATCTTATTACCAATAATGGTTATAATGTATTAAGTATTTGTTATGTGGGTAGAGCCACACTAAACATGTAATATCCCATCATTCCTGCTATAGTGAGTGCCTGTGTCTTCATGCATAGTCTCTAATTTTTCGCTTAAAGACATCGGAATGTCTGTGGTTCTGAAGGTCACTTAACATTTTTGTGCAATGGTGTGATATTTTCCAAATATTTCTTTATCTATTGATTTGCTCTTGGCTCATAAAACACAATCTCTATACCGACTCTGAATGCAGAAAATTTGGCACACACTTCTAAATTCTAAAGGTGTGAGCAGCAGCCTTGGTGTCTCTGTGAAAACAAGGGTATCGTGTGTGAAAACTGATGGTTTTGTATCTTCTTTCCCAAATTTTAATACTTTTGTTTCTTGGGGTTTTTTCTGGGTGGGGGGGAGAGGTATAGTACTGCTTTGTCTAGGACCCCCAGGATAATGTTGAAGAGAAATCCATAACTATAGAAATCCATACATTGTTCCCAAGCTAAAATGGAATGTTCTCAATGCCACACTGTGAAATATGATATTTATAGTAAGACTTTACATAGATCTCACTTCTAGATTCAGACATTTCTGTTCTACCACAAGTTTGCTGAGTTTCTTTCTGAATCATGTTTACCTTATACAAGTTACTATGAATTGCATTGACTAATTTAAAATTTTATGTGGAATGTTCCTGTAGGCACAAATTAGACAGAATAAATGATGAACTCCTGTGTCTCAAGGTTTAATAATTATAAACACTCGACCAATTGAGTTTCTTACAATCTTCCCCCTTATTTGGTTTATCATTTTATTTTAAAAAATTTTTTTTAACATTTATTTATTTTTGAGGCAGAGAGAGACAGAGCATGAACGGGGGAGGGGCAGAGAGAGAGGGAGACACAGAATCGGAAGCAGGCTCCAGGCTCTGAGCCATTAGCCCAGAGCCCGACGTGGGGCTCGAACTCACGGACTGCGAGATCGTGACCTGAGCTGAAGTCGGACGCTTAACCGACTGAGCCACCCAGGCACCCCTGGTTTATCATTTTAAAGAAAATCCCACAGAGTACACAAATGTACCCCTATGTATTACCCATGTTCGTGTTAGTATAGATTACTAACATATAGTGATATATCTCTATCTATCTATCTATCTATTTATCTATTCATCCATCCACCATCTGTCTATGCCATGCCATTAGCACACCTAACAAATAAATAAAAATGCCTTAATGTTTCCTGATATACAATCCATACTCAAATATTGTGATTTTTTTCAAGCTTTTTCTAATAAAAATCCAAACATGGTATACACATTAGTTGAGTTACGTCATTAAGACTCTTTTATTTTTTTATATGAGATTCAAATTTTAATTGTGTTTTTAATTAATATGAAATTTATTGTCAAATTGGTTTCCATACACCACCCAGTGCTCCTCCCAACAGGTGCCCTCCTCAATGCCCATCCCCCACTTTCCCCTCCCTCCCACCCCCCGTCAACTCTCAGTTTATTCTCAGTTAAGACTCTTTTATTTTATCTATTTATATTTTATTTTATCATATCTAATAATATGACATTTGCCTTTCTGTCATTTTTTTTTTCAAAACTAGATTATTTGCCTTGTAGAATGTCCTACACGATATATTTTGCTCATTGTTTCATCCTGGTGTTATTTTACATGTACCCCAACAAAATTTAGAAGTAAGGGAAAGAAAGGGAGACAACACTACCAAGAGGGCTTTCAGGAGACCCCCTTTTCTGCAGCCAAGCTGGGGAATTGTTATGAGGTCACATATCAAGACAATCTTTCCCAAGACTGAAGACAGAGGAAAGGGACATCTCAGCAGACCTGTGGCTTCTCACATATCCAATGATACCAATACGCATAGCACGTAGTAGAGGACCAAGAGCCAGAACCCATCAGGAAGGCACAGTCATAGTGAGAAGATCTGGTATCACGCCAGTTGCTGTGAAAACAAACACAAGGATCAGCCCAGTCCCCTAACCACAGTGCTGGGCAAGCCACACTCAGCCATGCCCAGCTGGGCTCACCAACAAGATCCCAGAAGAGAATAAGGCTACTGGCAAAGGTCTTTCCTTGGGGATATGTGACTAATCCTAAAAGTAAAATATCCTAACCATATATTACAGCACTGTGTTTACATGAAGAAAATATTTACATCGGGAGCTTTATCATTATCTGTTGTGTGGGGCCATCCTGGGCACTGTAGGACATTGAGTGGCATGGCTGGTCTCTACCCACTCTCCATTGTGACAACCAAAAATATTGCAGTGCCAGATGTCTCTAGGAAGAAACCACCACCTTTTGAGCACCACTGTTTTATAATAATCATCTGTTTTATAATAATAATCTTGATTATAAATGAAACAAATGAGGCCAAACCAGACAAATGACTTAACATCCCTGGATCTCTGAGATTAAGTTTGAGAACATGATGCATTTGAATGTCTGGTGTATAACAGGTGACAAGTCTGTCAAATGATCCCATACTCTCTTTCCTAAACATTTCTTGAAATGCTTATAACACTCACTCACTCATTCATTCCAATATAGTTCATTGTGCACCTGCTGTGTACCAAGCCCTGTACTGGAAACTGGAGACACACCCATGTGTTGGAAGCCTGATCCGCCCTAAAGTAGCAGCCTGTCTGATGGGCGAGACATACATAGGCAAAGGAAGATCATAATTAACACAGCTACAAAACTCTACATAGGGTATGACTGGGATATTAAGGGAGTTAGATTAATTCACGCTGGGCACAGGATGGGTTCTTCTATGAAGCTTGACACGAGCCAGTGAAAGATGTTCCAGATAGATGACATGGCAGGAACAAAAGCATAAAGATAAGATACAAGACAATATCCAAAAAGATGAGTCATTTACCACATAGCTGTGGCAAGGGGGTGGAGAGCCCTTGGGAGTGTAGGAGATGCGGGTATAAAGATGAATTGGCACCCACTATGTGGGAATTGAAAGGTGCCATCTGAAGATTCTAGGTTATCCATGTGGCACTGAGGAATCGGGTGTTTCCAAAAAGTATATCAAGGGCGTGTTTTAGGAAGATGGCCCCTTGAACTTGACTAGAGCATGGGTGGATGAAGGTAAAACTAAGTACAGGATATACAGCAATTGTCCTGACCTGAGCTGAGGCAGAAGCAGTGGAGGTGAAAGAGAGCAGATGTACTCAAGAAGGTCCAGGAGGCTTAGCGTGTGGTTCTGGTCAAGTGTGTAGACACGAAAAAAGTCCAAAAACAGATGATGACCAGAATGTGAGGTCATTGAATCATACGTGGAGGGGTTAGGACTGGATCCCCTGGGCAGTGATTCCTTGGGTGTGTTCTATAGGACACTAGAAGCTCCAGATATATCCTTATGAGCTGTGCCTCTCAATAAGCTTGGTACATCATACACTGTCTACTCCCTCCTTAGAGTGTACAATTCTCTTCAATGTATTAAAGGCACTGAGACTTCCTACAATAAAGAACTTCCTATTTAATGTTATTTAATTATGGTTTTTACACACACACACACACACACACACACACACACACATCTGCAGCTAACAAAATAGCAATAAGCATGACAACTGAAAACATGACAGGAAGTTTGCTTCAGGCCAAAATCAGACCCTTGAGGCAATTTGAGAATCTGTGGGAAGACGTCTTCAAGATTCAATGGGACAGACAAGCTCAGGTGTTCTGAGTCCAACAGAGACACTCACATGAAGGTAGGGACTGAGCCATCTTGCCACTTGTGAATGCCCTTTGGGTATTGTTTCCTGAGGCCAATCCAGTATCCATTATTTTCCTTTGGACTCAGGAATTTCTGCATGAGAAGAAGGCAAAGTAAGTCAGGAAAGACTACATCCAGAGTTGAGAATGGCAGTGGAAGCCGTCCATGAAAGGGACTAAGACCTAGGGGACCCCATGGGCAAGGATGTCCTCCAATGTCACCATTGAACACATTGGCTTAAAGCTCTAGGTAGATGACCATTTCCACTATTATTATGACCTGTGTAATTAGCAAATTATGGACACTTACGGTCCTCAGGCTTTTCATTTGTAAAATGGGGATAAAAATGGCAGGTGCCTTCCAGGATTTTCTGAAACTTCAATGAGGGAAGAAGAGCCCAGTATGGCTCCTAGATGAGCACTGCCTGGTTAAAGGGTAGATAGGATTATTCAAGGGCATGGTTAACAGGGTGAGGAATCTGGACACTACTCCATAGAAAATGTTCTGGCAATCAGTTGGATTCCACTGACAAACATTGAGTCCGCTGAACCATACTGAGTGTGTCCAATCTGGTTCCAGGCAGTATGGACTCAAGAATGAGTCAGAACCACCCCTAGCCGGGAAGTTCTCCATGTGCAAGGAGATGAACCAGGGATCTGGCAGCATAGTCCAGTATTAAGGAAGAGGGGGTGGGAAGGATGTTGAAGGACAAAGTTTGATCTGATGAAGAACAGGTAGGAGCTGTCCAGGTAGATAGAAGGAAGCATTCCAGACAGAAGGGCCACCATGAAGAATCATTCAGAAGCAGGACTGAATACTGGGCAACGCTGCATGCTGAAACAGCGGAAGGACATTATGAAGGACAGAATGCAGGATTTGCACTGGATTCTACAGGGAACAAGGACATGAGATTGCAATGACTTGACGGGTCTCCAGAGCACCCCTCCCTGCTTCTCACCTGCTCTGCTTGGCTGTTGATGATGACCAGGTGAGCACCCTTCTCTGCACAGTGATCCTTGGCTTTGAACCAGCTCAGTTCTTGTGTGGAAAATTGATAGCAGGAGCCCTGAAATGCCGTCCAGTTTTCACGGCAGGGCTCGCAGGAGGATTCTGGAGAAGGGGAGGGACATCAGCTCTGTTGAGGCTACAGGCTGCACTGGCCTCCAGAGGTGAAATGATCCAAACCTGTTCATCCGTGCCTCTTTGCCAAAATGAGCACAGTAGCTTCCCATGTGTTCATGCAAGAGCCGGGCCTTACCAGATGGCAGAGTGATACATGCAAGGGACCTCACACTTTATGTTGGCATCCACCTTGACAGAGGATCGATTAAAACAACCCAACACCCGCTCGCGTGTTATAAGAACCACTACCATCAGCAGGGCTGAACACAACAGCAGTCCTCTTCCAACTCCCAGTTCCCACCACCCAGGCCACCCTGCCTCCTTACCGTTGCCTGCCCGCACAGCTTCCGTTTGCCGGAACACCTCTCCCCACACGATGTCCCGCTCGTGCCCAGCATCTGCCAGACCCTGCACAACTAAGAGGCCCACAGAGAAAGGCGGATCAAGACCTGGTGGTGCGTGTGGGAAGGAAGCCCTCCGTTTCGTTCAGCACTCACATTGGATGTCCATTTGCTTGAGGTCTTCCTGCATCTTGTTGGAGAACAGCAGTACTAGGAGAGACACGTGCTGATGTGCTCTAGACCTTTCAGCACCCGGTTCTTTTCCCACTCCCCAAACTGCAGGCTAAGACGAGGAGGGCAGGTCCCCTCTAAAATCATGAAGTCCAGCGATGCAGTCCAGCCACCCCCTTACTGACCCATCTCTGCCCCAGCCCTGTAGGGCCTGCTTCTCAAGACTCGGTCCATGTGATCACCCATTTCCCACTGGCTCACCACCTTACCCTCAGCCAGGACCACACCTAGGATGAGGTCGAACAGAAGCAGCACCAGAGTCATTGCCAGGCAGAAAAACTTCCAGGGGTCACCCTGGGGCAGCCTTTGGTCCCTCTGTGCTGTGGGGAATGCGGCAAGTATGAGGCGGCGCACATGGTCTGCCAGGATCATGCCAGGAATGTGGAGGGATGAGGGATGGGCCTGAATCATGGCCTGGAGTGGAAAGCAAGGAGCAGTCGCTGGTACTGAGGGCACCTACTCCTGCCCTGGGCCTCTTGACTCACCCGGTTTCCCCTGGATGGGCGGATATTTTCTTTCCATGGTGTGAGGTCCTGTGCCTGTGTTCACCTGTGGCTGCAGCTCCTCCTGGTCTAGCTGCCCACAGCCCTTCTGGTCATTGTTGAAGACACGCCCATCCTATACTAGGAAATGCCACCCCCCGTGTAAACCATCAGATGTTTCCTTCCTGGCTCAGTGAGGCCCCCAAGGTCTCTAGATGGCTTATCACCAATTCACGCCACCGGGAGATGGCATTAGCATCTTGGAAAAGGTGTTCTGTCCCAAGTATTCTCTGCAGCTGTGATTTCTCTCTCGGTTCGGGGGACAGTAGCCGCCCCAGAAATCTGCTTCGAAGTTTGTGGTGCATTTGCACCTTTAGGCTTCTGGTTCCATTTGTTTCAAAAAATCCCCCATTTTCCCAGAGATAAAATTGTAGTAATTTCTCAGAGCACGTGGCCACTCCTTTCCCCACACGTTGGCTTTGTGACGTTACATCTTAAATGGAGAATGCGACGGGGTAAGAAGAGGCAAGCTCATGTCGATGGAGAGGCTTCTATTTACCAAACCCACTGTTAGGAAACGTTCGTACATCGTGCCATTTCACATGTCTTTTTCTCTCTGAGTGCCATTATGATTTTTCTCCTTTTCTTTGGTTTTCAGCAGGTTGCCTAGAGTGTGTGTGTGTGTGTGTGTGTGTGTCTCCATATGCTGTTTGGAATTCACCCAGCTAGGATTTTCTGAGTTCCTTCAATCTGTGCTTTGTTTATCTTTCATGATTTTTATAAAGTTTTCAGAGCCCCACACCTCCTACTCATTTACTCTGATGACATGTAATACACTCCCCTAACCTATCAACCTCAGTTTCCCTATTTATAAAATGGGAGTAAGTATCCCCCACCGATCAGGGATGTTCCCTGCTTAGAGATCACGGTATCTGGTGATTCACAAGCCTCCCATACATACAGCTACGGGTATTTTGAGAGGCACAGTAATACTCCTAGACTTGGCCAAGCAGGACGCCTACCTGGGTCCTGAACAACAGGGGGCCCTCAGTTTCAAAAGCATTCCTCGAGGGAAGTCCTCCTCTGCTATCCAGGGTCAGACAAGACTGTCAGTGGCTTCCAGAAAGAGCACTCCAGCCCCCCAGGACCACAGTGAGTTCAAGTGGGTCTTGGCCATAGGAAAGAATTGTCTCAAACTTTTCACTCCCCTCTGGTGCCTGTCACCTTCCAGGGACAACCCTGGTCCCCATGTCTATTTTGGGGGGCACTCTTAAACCTCAAACACCGCAAAAACACTACATCCATGAGTTTTATTACAGGATGTTCAACTCCAGACTTGACAACTGCACTCTGGCCAGTGGGAGTGGCTCGGTCCATAAACTCCATACCAGGCATCTATTGAGTCTCTACCAAGTGCCAGCAGCTGGACGGAGACCAGTAATGTAGAGAATGGGACACTGTGTGGTTGGGTTACATCCACATGCTGGGAGAGCTTGGGGGAGATACGCTACGGGCCTGAAAGCTGGACAATGGGGTTTGGAATGGATCCTGCAAAGGACAGGACATGCCCCTGCACTGTCTTGGAGAAGGGCCCTAAGGCCCACCTGTCCCCACCTGTTATGTTTGACCACTGGTAGTGACTAGGTGAGCACCCTCCTGTGCAAGGGAGACTTGCCTGATTCCAGAAAAGTTGTCTGAGGAGAAGTGGTAGCAGGAGCCCCCAAACATGGGCCAGGCATTTGTCTGGGCTCACAGGTGGATTCTGGAGAAAGGGCAGGTTCCCCTAAGGGCTGAATATTGGACATGTCTCCTTCAATTCTACCACCCTCATTTTGCATCTCTAGGCTAAAATGAGATGGGAGCATTTTCAATTTCTTGAACATACCAGACTCTCACCCCAGGTCCCATCACATCCTTCATGCCTCCCTCCCATCTGCCTCAACTAATTGGTCTCAGATCACCTGCCACCTCCTCCAGGAAGCCTTTCGTGATTACTCCATCCCTGGCTGGGTCTGGTGCCTCTCTGACTCCTCCCTTCCCCGGAGATCCCCTATCATACAGTGTTGTCCTTACCTGGTTACGGGTCGCTGTCTCCTGTGACACTGTGACATCATGAGGGCAGGGACAGTGCCTCACTGGTTCCATGCTGTGTTCCCAACATCAAAAATGATTCCTGCACATAGTAAATGTTCAATAAAAATGCATTAAAGAAAACAGTGAAGGAAGGCATGCAGTGAGTGCTGTGAGACCCCACAGTGCAGGCGGCAAAGGAGGGACGTGCCATCTGAGCTGAACTCTGAAGGATGAAAAGTCTCCCGCACACGGTGCCAGGGACGGAACGGCAGGCAGAGGAACCAGCAGAGCCAAGGCATGGAGAAGTGTCCAGAATGGGCTCAGAGGAGGCTGGGGAGTCAGACTGGAGCCAAAATGTGAAGGGACTTGGAGGCACCGCAGGACCGCCCCTCTAGGGCCCAGGAGGAGAGAGTGGGCTGGAAGGAGGTGCCAGCCTGGACTGAGGTCCAGCCAACACTCTCCTCTAAGCTCTATCCCACTGGGACAGCAGAAGAGCCAGAATGTGGGGGGAATCTGGGGGATTTTCTGGCACAACTCAAATCGGGAAAGGCATCAGAGAAACACACGGTCAACCAAGAAGTGAGCTCAGGACGAAGGAGAAATCTCTTTTATTGCTGCTTCTGGATGGCCAGAGAGGTCAGGATACCAGGCTAACATCGCACACGGGAGTCAATACCAAGCCCCAGGAGGAGTGGAGACCAAGGTCTCAGTTCAGCTGCAGCTTGCAGCCCTGCCTGGAGAGGGCGCTGTGGCCCCGGACAAGTGGTTTGGCCTCTCTGGGCCTCACCTGCTCTTCTGTGAAATGGGGCTGAATGAGGAAAACAGACACCATGTGTGCAGAGCTTGGCACCCACTAGGTGCTTGGTCGACACGAGCTCCTCTCCCCGCTCAGCGCCCATTTCAAATGTTTTCTTGAACGATGGGCACCCTGCTTTCGTTTGTCTCACAGGTATTTCCTGCGCACCTGCTGTGTGCCCGGCAGTGAGTGTGTGGCCACCGGAGATAAACGGCCAATAACCAAAGTCGCTTTGAGCCACAGCCTTGCAGCTCTGCTCAGCTGTTCTCCCAGACAGGCCCGTGCATTTCTGGGTCTCGCCACCGGGTCTGACCAGGGGTGACCGAGGAGCATTGTTCAAGTGGCTCTGTCCCCCAGACGACCATCAGCCCTTGCTGGTGCCAGAGCCTTTGCTCACAGCTGCAGACGGAGAGGTGGCTCAGACCCAGCCTGTCCCCAAGAGTAGAGCCCTGCACCTGCTTCCCTCCACCGCACCGCGCCCCTGTGTCTTCCACCTGAGCCCAGACACAAGTACAGGACGGCGCCCTCTAGTGTTGGTGGTGAGTTCACTGTCAGTGGCTTTCCTTCCTGGCTCTTTGTACCTGGATGGCTCTCAGGGAGGTCTGGGGGCTGTGGCGTCCTGGGAGTCGGTTGTATCCTCACGGCATTTATCTCCCAGATTTGAATGACCTCAGCGCTCGCTTGTCTCCCCCTCCTGTCCAGTTGCTCTTAGAGGTGGAGCTCGGGTCCAGTCACTTTCCATCTGTAGCACAAACCAAGGACACCGTGAGTGTTTATAGGACAAAACTCCCACTGCGGATTGCCCAGTTAAGTCAAGCTGAAGAAGTCTTCAAATCCTTGGTCATCGTCTTGCTTAAGAAGTCCCCCCTCATCCCCTCACGGTGCAGGGGGGAGGAAGCCTCATGCTTGATCTGCTCTTTGATAACTGGGTAAAGTCGGAACAAGGCACACCCGCTGCTTAGTTTGATAAGCATGTCCGGCCTCGGTACCCAAAGACTGTGCACGAGGTAACTCTTATCTCCAGCTCAGAGGAAGTCCAGCCCCAGCCAGCATGTGTCCAACAGCTGTGTATGCAATGCCTGAGCCCTTCGCCAGGGAGCCCACCATGACTGACATACCTGCTCCTGTGAACATTACAGTAGAAGGGCGAGGGTGGATGATGGATAACTGAATGTAGACGAGAGGGTGAGGAGTTTGAGGGAAGGAAGGCGGTTGGCTGTAGGAGCCCAAAAACCAATCCACAGAGAGTAGGGAGGGTACAGGTGGGCATAGGGGGGAGGGTTCATGGATAAAGTGACATTTCAGCTGCGACATTTGTTCCAGGGGCAGAGTGAGAGGAAAGGGTACACCAGGCCAAAGGAGCAGCATGTCCAAAGGACCTGAGGCAAAAAGATGATTGTCCATCCAAGGAACAGAGTAAGACCAACATGACAGAGTCTTGGGCATCAAGAGGGGTGAGTGGCTCAAAATGGCCTAAAATAGCAGGTGGGGATCAGATTACAGAGTGCGTTACCCCATAACCCCAACAAGGCAGTAGATGACACACAGTTTACAAGAGGGAGACTGGCTGTGATGTCAGTGAATTTCAGATAAATTGGGGAATAGCCATTCACACCTCAGGGGGACCTTGCAGCACACGGACTTCCCATAGGGTTGTAGTGAGAAGCTAGTTTGTTCTCTCAGCCAGTTTTATTGAACACCTATTAGGTGCCCGGCTGGGGGGACACAATGCTAAGCAAGTTCAGATTGGTCCTGCCCTCTCAGGGCTGCCAGTGTAGTGGGGAAGGAGGGGCGGTGTTGGCCAGGTAATACCCATAACTGCAGTGAGCCTGCTGCAGAAGTAGAATTGTCAGCCACCCTCGGAGCTCTGGACACCCCCACCCGCATAGTCAGCAGCGCTGAGCGATCACAGCGGCCACGATCGGCAGCAGGTGCTTTGCACACTTGGGTTCTGCTGCCCGGAGCCCCAGTGTGCATGTTGTAGCATTCAGCTGTTTGCAGCTCTGGGAATCCTGTGGGGAAGAGAATGTCACCTCAGTTGCCACTTCTGTCTCTTGATGTTAATCAAATGGCCAGGTTTGGGCTTGAGTCAAAGTCGGAAAACTATCTGGGGACCAGTTCTCCAGAGGGGTGTGAATCCCTGGCCCTGTCTCCACCTTGGCCCTGGGCTGTGCATCAGATCTCATCTGCCTGCAGGTCTGTGGCTGCTCCACAGGGACTCTTTAATTTCCACAAATGAAGTGGAGGGTGGGGAATTGTGAGCCAACTTTTAATGAGTCCTTAAGTGTCACTGAAAATCCCATGGCTTGTTCACTAACAAAACTTGGAATTGGTTTCTAGGGATTATTATGCCAGCAGAGTTTGGCAGATTGTGCTGGGTGCATGTGCCATTGGGCTCCTTAATGCCAGTCATGTCTATGATATTTTTAATCTATCTGTGTTCTCAAGGAAGCATGCCAAGGAGCCCCGACTGAAGGCACAGAGAATGTTGGGTGGGGCTGGAGATGGCCAGTTTAGATTAATTCCAATTGCTGGTTAAGGAGATCCCATGACATCACCTCTGTTGAATTCCCTGGGAACTTGTTTTCCTTTGTTTTCTTCTTGTTCTATAATTTGTTGATTTCATTTATTAAACAGAGATGGGGTGCCTGGGTGACTCAGTCAGCTGAGCATCCACCTTCGGTTCAGGTCATGATCTCGGGGTTTATGGGTTTGAGCCCTGCTTGGGGCTCTGTGCTGACAGCTCAGAGCCTGGAGCCTGTTTCAGATTCTGTGTCTCCCTCTCTCTCTGCCCCTCCCTCCCCATTCTCTCTCTCTCTCTCTCTCTCTCTCTCTCTCAAAAATAAATAAACATTAAAAAAATAAGAAATAAAATAAAATAAAAATGAAAAACAGAGACCAGCTGGCCACCAGTGCAAATTGTTCATTTGTCTACAGGTTCTTAAACACAGAGTAACAGGCAAGAGGATACTTGTGTAGTAACATGGATAGCTTCCTGCTTTAGGGCACAGACTCCCATCAGACTGCCATGGGTTCAAATCCTGACCTTGCCACTTTCTGGCTGTGTAAACTTGGTGAAGTAAATTTGACCTCTCTGAGCCTCCAACTGCAGGTGGGAAAGGAAAGCTTAATGGCACCTGTCTCATAGTGCTCAATGAATGTTGGGGAGTATCAGCACAAAATGAACAAACCTTTTAGAATCTCTACAAGTTAAGAGAGTTTTCTTCGAGCCCAAGTTAGGACAGCTGTCTGGGAAACACGACCTTCACAGAGAGTGCTCCTGAGAATGAACAGTTATTCCAGGGTTGCATCCTTTTTTGTATCTTGCAAAGGCCCAAAAGATTATGGATTATACATTAGCACTAAATGCAGTGCACAGCACATAGGCAGGAATCATGAGTTTTATTGTAAAGGAACACAGGGAACAGGAACATTGATCGATGTCTCAAGGACAAGATGGTTTTCCTTTAAGCCACTCATTCACGAAGCAGATGCACAATGCGTGACTGTGGGCCATAAATCAGGCACAGTTTATGTACAGTGATGCTGACTTACAAAGAAATCAAGGGGCGCCTGAGTGGCTCAGTGGGTTGAGCGTCCAACTCGTGATTGGGGCTCAGGTCATGATATCACGGTTTGTGAGATGGAACCCCATGTCAGACTCTGTGCTGATAACTCAGAGCCTGCTTCGGATTCTCTCTCTCTTTGCCCCTCCCCTGCTCGTGCACTCTCTCTCTCTCTTCCAAAATAAATAAACATCTTAAAAAAAGAAAGAAAGAAATCAAAAATGGCTTCCCTTGCATGTCAGGCCTTGAGAGAGGTTTTCTCCCATCAAGAATATTGTTTTATCACTTATTAGAGTCCTGTAGGTATCTGAGCCAACCAACCACCCCATGTCTTGAGGACTCATCCATTCACTTATTCAACCAACATTGACTGAGTGCTTTCTCTGTTGCAGGCTAGGGAACTCAAGCACAGAACAAGCAAGATGAGGTCCCTGCCCTCCTGGCATCTATCTTGAAGTGGGAAGAACATAATTCACAAGAATAGGAGCAAATAATCAAAGAGTTACACATTTATATTCATGTCTTAAAGGGAATGAAAAGCATGCTGTGATCTTAAAGCACTGTGTTCTAGACATTGAACTCAATGCCTCCCGTGTTTATGAGATTGTTGCTCTCCACATCTGATGAGTGACTGAGACTTGCAGGTCCCAGGAGAGGAAGAGTTTTCTCATGACTAAAGTCCAAAAAGGAAATGGTCCACCCAGGGGGTAAGGAGGGCTTCAAATAGAGGTCTGGAACACCCACCATGTGATTGGGGAAATGACTCCCCCATTAGATATGGAAGGAGTGACAGTCTCCTAAATTCCTTTCTGACTGAATGGAGATTCAGTTGTCAGGGACAGAAATATAAATTTTAGCCAGATAAATAAATAAATAAATAAATAAATAAATAAATAAATAAAACCCCCCAAAAACCAAAAAACCAGAAATCCATTGACTCCTGTCCGAGGACATGCAAAGATTGGGGGAGGCGACCTCAGGACTCTGATCATGGCATCACAGCTCTCTTCTTTGAAATTTCCACATGTGCTTTTATTTCTTTCTGTCTTTGGGCAGATAAGCCTCATTCCAATTACTCTAGATGGTGGAGCCCACAGAGGGGAAAGAGGGCTTCTCTCTCCCACCACCCACATGCTTTTGTTTTAGGGCAAAAACCAGTACTTACTTTTCCTTCTTTTGTGGAATAGCCACACCTAATTTATTTTTTTTTAAAGAATAAAAATTTATTGAGAATTCCTGGGATGGTGGTTAGCCCTTCCCAACCTAGAGGGAGGAAACAACACTGTAGGAAATCACTCAGAAATTACACTGTCCCAACACCTTTGGCCAACATAGGAAGGAGCAAAACTCATTCTCTCAAAAATTGGTCAGGCTCTGTTCATCCAAGAAGGGTTGGGTGGATAGATGCAGAAGGGACCATCACATGATACTGGGAATAGCATGGGGGTATGCTAGACCCCAAGCCTCATCAAGGATAAGAAATGAGCCTGGTGACCAGAAACTCCACCCCCAGAGAAGAAGTGGATCGTTTTTGAGGAGGCAGCTTGGGGTCCAGCGACACCTAAAGGTTTTGAGACTTGTGTAGTAGGTGTGAATGAGTGAGGTAACCTTTGACAAAATTACATTCCCCTCACCCCCGACCCCTGGCCACCACAAATCTATTCCTTTTCTATGACTTCACGTTTTTTTACATTCTGTGTATGAGTGAGGTCATATACAACATTTGCCTTTCCCTGACTTATTTTACTAAGCATAATGCCTTCAAGGTCATTTATGTTGTCATAGAAGACAGGACTTCCTTCTTTTTATGGATGAGTAATATTCCATCATATATGATGAGGGAACATAAGGCAAACTGGGGGCAAAGTACAAGCTAGCACACTGCCCCCCCCCCACCACCACCGGGAATATGTGTGACACTTCTGGCTACCCAAGAGCAAAGGAAAGGGGTTCATGTGCTTGCCGTGGTGATGTGGGAAACTGAGGCAAATGAAAAATCAAATTCCCTTACCACCTACAGCCCATTGACAAGTCTTTGAAATGGGCAAAGTGACCTCCCTCTAGGAGCTCAGCTGCCTCTATGATGACACTTTGCTGGGGCAAAAGGGAATCTTGGCTTAACATTATCCTGACTCCCCAGGATCCTGTGAGTCTCCTTTAACATATAAAAATTCCTTTGCTAACCTCCTTTATTTTTCATCCCCAAGTATATGTTGGCAACCATACTCCAAGCTTATGGCCCCCTGATACACATCTGAAGGGTCTCATGACTGAGGTTTTACTAAACAATAATAAATGGTGTGTCCGTAGCAACAGCTAGCCCCTCAAGGTCCTAGAAACCTTGCTTCCAAAATTCCTTAGAGACTTACTCTATCCCTGATGCCCTCCCAACTTGAAGGTATATAACCAGTTACCCGTCACAACCCCAGTGCAGCTCTTTCTGCCCACGGGTTCTGTAAATGTGTTTTAATAAAATCACCTTTTTGCACCAAAGGTGTCTTCAAGAATTCTTTCTTGGCCATTGGCTCTGGACACCCACCATCACCCCAAAACCCCATCAGTATACATGGGAATATATGTACACTCCATTACACATCATATCTAGGTTGTTTCAGTGTCTTGGCCACTGTGAGTGATGAAGCAATGACCACACAGGTTCAGATGTCGTTATGTGATCGTGATTTCACTTCCTCCAGATAAATTCCCAGAAGCGCGATTTCTGGATCACCTGGTAGTTCTAGTTTTAATATCTTAAGAAACCTCCATACTGTTTTCCAGAGTGACTGCAGTGATTTCCAATCCCGCCAAGGGTGCACAAGGGTTCTCCTTTGTCCACATCCTTGAGAGTCACTGTGATCTCTTACCTTTTTGACAATAGCCTAACATGTGTGAGGTGACATTTCAATGTGGTTTTTAAATTAATTTATTTTTTTAAATTTTTTAATATTTATTTATTTTTCAGCAAGAAAGAGACACAGAGCACAAGCAGGGGAGGGGCAGAGAGAGAGGGTGACACAGAATCCAAAGCAGACTCTAGGCTCTGAGTTGTCAGCACAGAGCCCAACGCAGGGCTCCAACCCATGAACCGTGAGATCAAGACCTGAGCCGAAGTCGGACGCTTAACCGACGGAGCCACCCAGGTGCCTCTAATTTATTTTTTAAATTGACATGTAGTTGACATACAAGGTTACAATCAGTTCAGACATACGGCATGGTGATAGGACAAGTCTGTACATCAATGTGGTTTTGGTTTGCATTCCCCTGTTGATTAGTGATGATGAGAATCTTTTCATGTACCTACTGAGCAGCATCTTCAGGTCTAGGAGGTGTGGGGAGAGAGCGAATGCATGGTCCTCAGCCTCCAGCCTGGCTCCAGGATTCTCTGAACCCTCAAACCCTACCAGATCCAAAGTCTGCCTCCCTCTTCCAGCCCAGATATCTGACACCCAAGGATCAAGGGGAATTGGCCCAGCACCCACCACTCACTGTCCCCAGACCGGGTCTCTCCACCCCGTCCTCTGCCTGGCCTGTGTTCCCCATTCAGGAAGCCAGAAACTTCCCCCAGTGAGCTCAGCTGCACTGCCAGTAGCTGACACGGGGGAGCTTGGGGGTGGTAAGGCTGGCCTCAGGGGGAGGAGGACAGCCTTGCTGCCACTGCCAGGGGCCAGATCCAGGTCTGCCGGCCTGTGAGCTGCTCCTCTGTTTCTAGAAGTTCTCCTCTCCTCCCTTAGTCTTCTCATTAGTGCTTCCAGACACTTCCCCAAGCCCATCCTCTACCCTCCACACACCATGATGCCCTTCTTCCTACAGGTGGCCATGGTGTATGAATAAGAACACCATTCCGTGTGCCAGTCCTTGAAGTAAACACTGCCCTTGAGTCTTCTCGGAAACTGCTTCCAGCAGCCTCTGAGGTGGGTTCATCTACAGTCCCCACTACACAAATGATAAACTGAGGCTCAGAGTTTAGTTCCCTCACCCACAGCCAAGTCCTCTCTTCAGGGGCAGAGCTGGGATTTGAACCAGCTGTGCCTGACCCCAGGGCCTGTGTTCTCACTGTCACGCTGCCTGCCTCCGTTCTGATCCGTGTTCTGACCCTGTTCACTCCCCGCTCTTTGTTAGGGAGGCTCTTAATCCTGCTGGGTCCGACTCCAACTTCCAGGGGTGGATCACAGGAAGTACCTCCCAAGCTGGGGATCAAGAGGAGGGTACAGCTCCCCCCTGCCTCCCACCCCATCCTGACAGCAGTCAGGCTGTCCCAACCCGATGGCCATCTTTTCTTCCCCCAATCTCTCCCCCAGCTTGGTGGGCTCCTTCATTTGTGAGAGGGACACTGGGGGCACCTGGGTCACTCCAGTCAACCCAGGTCCCAGCAGGCCAGTCTTTGCTCCTTTGTCGGAATAATCCTGAGGAAAGTGACCATCAGAGGATCAGAGTCTCTGTCGGGCAAAGAACAAAGGAATTTGTTCCCATCATCCTGAGGGAAATTCATTCAAGGGAGGACAGGCAGCAGAGAAGAGCTGCCTGTTCCCCACAGATACACTCTCACCAGAGGATTTCGTGGTTCACCCTCTGACTCACTAGGTAGTGAATTTTCTGATGCTAATTTTCTTCCTGATAAGGCAGAAGAGATGGGCACATCCACCTGGCCTCCTGCCTGGATGCTGGATCCTAGACTAAAGCATGACTTATGGAAATGATTTAAAATTCTCCGCACACAACTGAGCCTTCCATACAAAGGAGAAGAGCCATAAACCTATAATCCAGCTTGTCTGGGTGGAGTAAAGGTGTATCTCACTTGTTTCCTGCAGCCTGGCTGGAGGTGATGAGGGAGTATGAAGCAGGCTGAGGGCAAAATGCAGGCTGGCATACACACTCCCAGGTGGGATCTATGTGATATTCCTCAGACACTCCCAGCTACCCAAGAACAAAGGAAAGGGGTTCGAGTGCTTACCATGGTGCTGGGGAAACTAAGGCAAATGAAAAACTAAACTCCCTTACTGCCTACAGCCCATTGACAAGTCCTTGAAACCAGCAAAGTGACCTCCCTCTAGGAGTTCAGCTGCCTCGAAGATGACACTTTGCTGGGGGCAAAAGAGAACCTCAGTTTAACATTATCCCAACCTCAATGATCCTGTAAATCAACTTCCTTTATCTCAACTGCCCCAGGATATATGCTGGCAATCATACTCCAAGCTTATGGCCCCTGATATACATATAAAGGGTCTCATGACTGAGGTTGTATTAAATGGTAATTAGTGGCACTTCCCTAGCAACAGCTAGGTCCTGGAAAGGTTGCTTCCAAAATTCCTTAGAGACTTACTCTATCCCTGACCCCCTCCCAACCAGAGGGTATATAATGAGGTACCCATCAGGACCCGAATGCAGCTCTTCCTGCCCTTGGGTCCTGTCCCCATGCTTTAATAAAATCACCTTTTTTGCACCAAAGAAGTCTTCCAGAATTCTTTCTTGGCCGTCAGCTCCAGACCCCACGAGCCCCCCATCACCCCAAAACCTCATCAGAGGTTTGGCTCCCTGGGCCAGGAGCTTCAGTGCAGCCCTCAGACACAGCAGGTGCCCTGAGCTGCCCCCACTACTCTCAGTCATTCTCCTTTGTCCTTGAAAGGAAACTGCTGCTGCCCTTCAGACCTCCCACATTTGTCTTCTTTCCCGAATCAGCACAGAGACAGATCTGTAGATGGTTTATCATGAAATAAAATGTGGGAAAGAGAATCTAGGCATCTAGGTGAGAAGGGAATAGCGGTAAGCTGCCTCTCCAAAAGTGATCTTCTTTCCAAGGTCATGGACACTCCCTGGGCTGCTCCCGGGCGCCATGCTTCCTGTCCTCGTGTCACTTTAGCCTCCAATGTCCTATAGCCCCTCCCAAATGTGGTCATTCTTGAGATTCCTTTAGAGTTAATGGAAAGGTCACTTCCCAACACTTTTATTTACTTTTCATTTAAATTTTGAAGTTAAGAATTGGATTCAACAGGAAGGGAAAAGAAAAATCAGGATTGTTGAGTGGTTTCTATTTCCTATGGTCCTGGGGCTATCAGAGCTTTATAACCCTCTTTGAGGCTCCTAAGCTAGGGTTCTGCTGGCACTTAAATCCCAATGTCACTGTGTTTAAAATTAGTTTTCTTGAGGCACCTGGGTGGCTCAGTCGGTTGAGCGTCTGACTTCGGCTCCGGTCATGATCTCACAGTCTGTGAGTTCGAGCCCCGTGTCGGGCTCTGTGCTGACAGCTCAGAGCCTGGAGCCTGTTTCAGATTCTGTGTCTCCCTCTCTCTCTGCCCCTCCCCCACTCATGCCCTGTCTCTCTCTCTCTCTCTGTCAAAAATAAATAAACATTAAAAAAAATTTTTTTTAATTAGTTTTCTTTCCTTAATGCCATTCTGCCTGACCAACTTTAAAAATGACATCTTTAAAATAGAGAGAGCAACCAAAAAACAGATTCTTAACTATAGAGAACAAACTGGTAGCCACCAGAGAGGATTAAGGAGTGCACTTGTGATGAGCACGGAAACAAGTGTTGAATCACTGTATTGTACACCTGAAAGTAATATAACACTGTATGGTAAGTATAGTGGAATTGAAAACAATTTTTTAATGTTCATTTATTTAGGAGAGACCACAAGTTGGGGAGAGACAGAGAGAGAGGGAGCCCATCTGAAGTGGGCTCTGTGCTGACAGCAGAGGGCCCAATGCAGGGCTCGAACTCACAAATCCAAATCGCAAGATCATGACCTGAGCTGACCTCGGAAGCTCAACCCACTGAGCCACCCAGGTGCCCCCCCTTCCAAAAATAATTTTTTTTTTAATTTTTTTTTCAACGTTTATTTATTTTTCGGACAGAGAGAGACAGAGCATGAACGGGGGAGGGGCAGAGAGAGAGGGAGACACAGAATCGGAAACAGGCTCCAGGCTCTGAGCCATCAGCCCAGAGCCTGACGCGGGGCTCGAACTCACGGACCGCGAGATCGTGACCTGGCTGAAGTCGGAGGCTCAACCGACTGTGCCACCCAGGCGCCCCCAAAAATAATTTTTAAATGACCTCTTCAAAGAAACCTGTGAGAATCACATGACCACATTTTTATACTGACCTTCAATTCTTATGCTCATGCATAAATATTTACACACTAGTTACAGAAGTATGTTGATATTACATACATGCCCTATGCTTCTCTGTAGACATCATAACTTTTTACCAGCTACATAATATTGGCTCATCATCCACCCTTGACCTATCCAAAAGGTATATATGGGAAAAAGAAAAGAATTTAAAAAGAATACACAGTGGATAGAAAATATGAAAAGTCAGGGGCAATAAACTTTTTAAAATATTTATTTATTTTTGAGAGAGAGAGAGAGAGAGAGAGAGAGAGAGAGAGAGACAGAGCACAAGCAGGGAGGGGCAGAGAGAGAGGGAGACACAGAATCTGAAGCAGGCTCCAGGCTCTGAGCTGTCAGCACAGAGCCCGAGGTGGGGCTCAAACCCATAGACTGCAAAGTCATGATGTGAGCTGAAGTCAGATGCTCAACCAACTGAGCCACCCAGGCACCCCAGTGGCAATAAACGTCTAATGTAAGAATTACTCCTAATGTATGAGTAAATGTAATTGGGTTAGAATCACCAGTTAAAAGAGAGTTTTTAGATTTGATTTAAATAAGAAACAAATGTCTTGGGGTTCCTGGCTGGCTCAGTCAGTGCAGCATGCAACTCTTGATCTCAGGGTTGTAAGTGCAAGTCCCATGTTGGGTGTAGAGATTCCTTAAAAATAAAACCTTAAAAAAAAAAGAAAGAAATGTCTTACAGTATGGTGTATACAAGACACTCAATTAAAACATAAGAATACGGAAAGGTTTAGAAAAAAGGGAATGGAAAGTGACTACTCACTAGGAACAGGGTTTTCTTTTAAGGTGATGAAAATGTTCTGGAACTAGATACAAGCAATAGTTGTTCAACATGGTGAACTTGCTGAGTGCCACAGAACCGTTCATTTCAAAATTGTTAATTTTATATGAATATCACCTCATATTTTAGAAAATACACAAAAGATATAGCCAACAAATATTAAACCTGGGGTGGCAATCCTATTATCAATATCTGATACAATTGAAGGGAAGAGTATCTTATGTCACAAAGATGCTATCTATTTTTAAGGGGTCAAAAAGATTGTCAGTAGACATAAACTCATCATACGTAAAGCAGTAAATGGTAACCCACAGTGGCATCAATTCCAATACTTGGAGCTTTTTTTATCTTAAAAATTGACAACTAAAGCAGACAAGACTCAGACTAAGGACTCTATTCTCTAACTACTGCATCTTTGAACTATGGAGCACCTGTGTGGCTCAGTTGGTTAAGTGTCTGACTCTTGGTCTCGGCTCAAGTCATGATCTCACTGTTCCTGAATTCGAGCCCCAAATGAGGCTCTGCGCTGAGGGTGGAGTCTGCTCAAGACTCTCTCTCCCTCCCTCTTTCTCTCTGCCCCTCCCCCACTCATGCTCAAGCTCTGAATGAATGAATGAATAAAAACTTGTTTTTAAAAAAAGTTTGAGCTGTAAAATAGAGAGAGAAATGTACACCCAGGGAGGGAAAGACTCATTTTCTTCAAGCACATGGGGAATATTTATAGAAATTAATCATGTATTTGGCCCAAAAAACACTCAATGAATTCCAAAGTAATCTCTTTATGTGTTCAACTGCATTGCGGTAAGATTAAATGACCAAAAAAACAGCTTTAAAAAGACACTTGTCTGCAGACCAAGTCAATGAAGCCACTTTTTGGATCAGCAAAGGAGCAGGTCTGGAGTGAAAATGAAGAATTTGGTTTAGACACAGTGAGTCTGAGATGGCTCATAACTTCCAAGTGGGGATGATCACTGAGTTGCCATCCATTTACCAGACTTTTATTGAATTAATCAATGTCTCTGTTCTCTGTCCCAAAGCACACTGGAAATGGCAAACATCCTGTTACTACACTCTGTTAGTTTCACTTAAAATTTTGCTTCAGGGGTACCTGGGTAGGTCAGTTGGTTAAGCGGCCAATTTCAGCTTAGGTCGTAATCTCATGGTTCATGAGTTTGAGCCCTGCATCAGGCTCTGTGCTGACAGTGCAGAGCCTGCTTGGGATTTTCTCTCTCTCCCTCTCTCTCTCTGCCCCTCCCCCACTTGTGTGAGTGCACTCTTTCTCTCAAAATAAATAAATAAACTTTAAAAATAAAAAAACCCAAAAGTTTGCTTCATTAGGAAATAATCCAGATTTACTAGTTTTCTTGGTGCCCTGAGGGTTTCGTTTTTATTTGGTTTCCTTTCTCTTTTCCATATCTTTGTACTTGATATTATGTTACATTTAAATATTTATTTTGGTTTAGTAACACACGAACCTGATTAAAAATAAATCACAGTGGGTGAATGAATAGATAATACATCCTACAACGGAATATTATTCCGCACTAAAAACAAGCGAGCCATCTAGTCAAGAAAAGACATGAAGGAAATTTAAATGCCTATTACTAAGTACAAGAAGCCAGCATGAAAAGTCTACATACAATATGATTCCAACTGCCGTACATCCTGGAAAAGGCAAAACTAGGGAAAAAGTAAAAATATCAGTAGTTGCCAGGGGCTGAGGGGAGGAAGAGATGAAGAGGCAGAGCACAGGGGTGTTTTAAGGCAGTAAACTGCTCTGTATGGTACTATAATAATGGATACATGTCATTATTGTAATAGGTCAACTTATAAGATATCAGAAAGCTTATTGTATATAAGTTTGGCTTAAACTCACCTTTCATGAATAATTGAGATAAAAGCTTATGTAGTTCCCTATTAGGGTTATCGGAAATTACTAACCGCCCTATCTCGCTTCCGTAACTTCGCCTGCTTGCTAAATGGATAACTTAGGTTGCAAAACGCTCCCCTATCCCTTCTACCAACATCTGGCCTAGGAAAAGACCAACATGTAAAAAGTCTCCAACTCACTGCCTCATGGTATCTTAGGTGTCTAACTATGATTGGTCATTTTAAACCCTCTTAGGACAAAGAACTTTAAATTGATACGTTCCCACCAAAACTAAGGTTTGTATGTCACAATATAATTGGCTACCATGAAATGTTGTAAATTGTAATTGGTTAACTAAATAATGATGTATTCTGACTTGCTAAAATCCATATAAGCTCACTGCTACCTTTGTTCGGGGCCATTCTCTGCACTCTTCTCCTTAAGATCAGGAGATCAGGTTTGGCCCGGCCATGAATAAAATCTTGCCCCACTTCTATTCGGCGTCTGGTGGTGTTTTTCGACAGCGCCCTGTTTCAATTATCCATTTGTCAAAATCCACCGAATACACAACACCAAGATAATAATGATGTGTCAATGTAGGTCCTTCCTTTGGAACAAATGTAGCACTCTGATGTGAGATATGATGGTGGGGAAGGCTGTGTGTGTAAGGAGCAGGGGGTATATGGAGGGAGGGCTGGCAGGCAGTCTGGAGACCCCTTACCAGTTGTTGAATTTAGAGACTATTGGGAAAATTTAGAGTTTTACTATGCTTTTCTTTGTTTTGTTCTCTATCTGTTCATTGGAGATCTGAAGTGACCATAGATTTGATTTTGGGAGAACCCGCAATCAGCATGGGCGCGTGCCTGTGGTCAGCTGGAAAGGCTGTCAAGGTCTTGCGCTCACACACCCTCCACCCCACCTCCACCCCTACTCCCACCCCTCCACCGCTCCCTGCGTTCCCTCAGGTCCCGAGCGCCCCCTGCTGGCTATCAGTGGCGCTCGGGTAGAAGAGACCACACAGTTCTAGTCCTGGGAATCCGCCAGGGGGCGTGTGTAGGGTCGGGGTGGATCCCAAGCCAGGGGGAGCTGGCGGGTCACTGGGGGCCCGCGCTCAGCGGCTCCACCCGCAGCCAAAGCCCGCCCTCGGCGCGCAGGATGAGCTCCGGCTTCCTGCGCGGCTCCTCCTTGTCGGGCAGGACCCGAAAGCGCAGCAGCGTGAGCGCCAGGACCACCTTTATCTCGGTCAGGGCGAACGTCTGCCCGATGCAGTTCCTGCGGGCGGCAGTGGGCACTCACTCGCCAGGGACCCCAGCAGGTCCCGTCGCGCCCCGAACCTGGCCCGGGACCGCCAGCCCCGCCCGCAGGGATACCGGAGGGGACTAACCGTGCCCGGGACCCCCATACGGGGGTCCCTGAGCTTGCCTCAGATCCCAGCCCTGAGCTCCCAGAGAGAGGGAAAGGGCTCTGAGCGCACCGCGGAGCCCTTGGACCCAGCCACCCCCCACTGCCCAGGCCTTTACCCCCAACCTCTGGAAGAGGGGAGAGAAGGAGAACCATCCTCAACACCCCCTTTCCCGCCCCCACAGCCACGTCTGGGATCTCAGGCCCAGGCCCCTGCCCTCACCACCTCATCCCCACCTCCGATGCCCACTGTGCTCACCTGGGTCCCGCGGAGAAGGGAATAAAAGCCAGGGAAGACCTTTCCTTGATGTTTTCTGGGTCAAAGCGGAAAGGACTGTATACCTGGGGGCGGAGAGAGGCGGGACTGTTGGATGGGGTTTCCCAGGACAGCCGGCTTTGGAGACACAGGTGTGCGTTTCATGGAGGGAGCGATTTGCCAGGTCAGAACCCTGAGCCCTCCCTTAGGCCCCGCTAGGGAAGTGGCCAAGCATGAGGGTGGGTGGAGGGGAGGGAGGGGGAGGCAGCACCTCAGGGTCTGGCCACACGGATGGGTTGTGGTGGGTCCCAAAAATACTAACGAGGCAGATAACACCTGTGGGAGGGGAGGGGCCAGTCAGGAAGGGTTTCACCCTGCCTGATGGGCCCCTTTTCCTGTCCACGAGGCTCCTCCCCCTGGTGTTGTGGGCACCTTTGGGGATGACCCGGCCATCTGGGAGCACGACGTCCTGGGTACAGCAGCGGGAGACGACTGTGACCGGGGGGTGCAACCGCAGACTCTCCTTGATGCACATGGTCAGGAAAGGCAACTGGGCCAGGTCGTCCCTAAGGATCCCTCCCCCCCGCCCCGCAACAGTTATCCAGGGAGCAAAAACAGAGACCCTTACCCCCCACCCCCACCCCCTTTCTCTACTGCCCCATGAGATCATCTTTCCCTGTAACGAAATAAATTCCAAATGGATCAAATATCTCCAAACCCATTAAGTTGTGCGCCTTAAAGATGTACAGCTTTTTTTTTTTAATTTTTTTTTCAACGTTTATTTATTTTTGGGACAGAGAGAGACAGCATGAACGGGCGAGGGGCAGAGAGAGAGGGAGACACAGAATTGGAAACAGGCTCCAGGCTTTGAGCCATCAGCCCAGAGCCCGACGCGGGGCTCGAACTCACGGACCGCGACATCGTGACCTGGCTGAAGTCGGATGCTTAACCGACTGCGCCACCCAGGCGCCCCAGATGTACAGCTTTTTAATGTGCCCATCACACCTCAATAAAGTGGTATTTGGAAAAGAAGGGCGGTATCACAGAAACAGGAGAGGAAATTTAGCTGGGTATTTTTAGAAGGTTTTCTGTGCAAAGCACACCACCCAAAATCCAACCATAAAAAGGTTTACGATTTTGCATAAAAATTAAATATGGTTTACTGCAAGAGAGCAAATCAAAAGGCAATGAGTAGGAAACAAAAGAAACAGATCCAATGTTTTATTTCTCATGGTACTAGAGATCCTAGCTAATGCAATTAGACAAGAAAAAAAGAGAGTAAGGCAATCTGAAATGTGGGGGTAAGTGTGTCATTGTTGGCAGATAGTGACTCTATGCTTGGAAAACACAAGAGAATACACCAGAAACCTTTTATAAACATTGAAGATCCAGTAAGGGGGCGTGGGGGTGAATTCTTTTTCTTTAATCCCCTTCAATTTGTGTGGTGATGTATATTTTAATGATATAGTTAACTGGCTCAAAACTGGAAAATTATAAAACACCATTCTTACGACTCAACTCACTCATTTCCCATCCTCACAGTTTGCCTAGGTTCTTTTTTTTTTTTTTTATGTATTCTTCCAGAGCTACTTTTTTGCATTAAAAAAATTATACAGTAGCATACTATATACTATACACACTGCTCTTTATCTTTTTCAGGCAACAGTACAGCAATCTCTTCTTGTATATTTCCTGGGACTTTTGTCAAAAACAAGGGCTTCCTTATTATGGAGCTATAAAATAATTTCCCACAGTTTTCTCTAAAGCATTTAAGGCACTTTTATTTTTTATTTTAAATTTGATTCCATCCTGGGGCACCTGCGTGGCTCAGTAGGTTAAGCATCCAACTTTGGCTCAGGTCATGATCTCATGGTTTGTGAGTTTGAGCCCCACACCAGGCTCTGTGCTGACAACTCAGAGCCTGGAGCCTGCTTCAGATTCTGTGTCTCCCTTTTCTCTCTGCTTCTCCCCCACTCGTGCTCTCTCTTTCTCTCTCTCTCTCAAAAATAAATAAACATTAAAAAATTTTAAATATTTGATTCCATCCTGATGTTGTCATGTTACAATACATGAGAAGCAGGTTGAGTTAACTTTTTTCTGGATAGCTCTGCAGTTGTTCCAAAAGCTTTTATTGAAAACATGTTTTTGGATACAAGACTCCATACTTAGTATTTACTATGTTCACTGGCACAAAATTTATATGCATATGAAAAAAATTGTTTTTCTATGTTGAAATAACAACTAATTAGAAAAAATAAAAGAATAAGAAAAAGAAGAAGAAGAAGAAGAAGAAGAAGAAGAAGAAGAAGAAATAAATACCTGGATTAAAATTAGATATGAAATCTCTATATTCCAAATGAATTTATAAACTTCTCTCAATCCCAATAGAAGATATGATTCACCATAGCAATGAAAGTATCTTAGGGTTGTGGTGCCTGGGTGGCTCAGTCATTTAAGTGTCCATCTTTGGCTGAGGTCATGATCTCAGTCCTCGTGAGTTCAAGTCCCACATCAGGCTCTCTGCTGCCAGCACAGAGCTCATTTCAGATCCTCTGCCTCCCCCTCCCCCACTAGAGCATGCACTTGCTCTCTCTCTCTCTCTCTCTCAAAAATAAACATTAAAAAAATATATCTTAGGGTTAATTTAACCAAAAATGTATAAGATCTCTAAGAAAAATTTTGGACTTTATTAGAAGACTAAATAGTATTTCATTATCCAAAAATGGGGTATTTCTTCCACATTCTAGAATGGTATGCATTCATATTATGAAGTAATCTGTTTTCTACAAGTCAATCATATATTCAAGTCAACCTATAGAATATGTTCAATTCAAATGAAAATCTACCTGGTAGTTTTAAGAACTTGATAAACTTAATCCAAAACGTTTCCAAAAGAATAGAAGATCATGAAGTGCTAGGTCATTTTAAAAATGAAATATTAAAGAGGCGCCTGGGTGGCGCAGTCGGTTAAACGTCCGACTTCAGCCAGGTCATGATCTTGCGGTCCGTGAGTTCGAGCCCCGCGTCAGGCTCTGGGCTGATGGCTCAGAGCCTGGAGCCTGTTTCCGATTCTGTGTCTCCCTCTCTCTCTGCCCCTCCCCCGTTCATGCTCTGTCTCTCTCTGTCCCAAAAATAAATAAAAACGTTGAAAAAAAAATTTTTTTAATGAAATATTAAAGAGGCACCTGGGTGGCTTGGTCAGTTAAATGGCCAATTTCAGCTCAGGTCATGATCTCACGGTTTATGAGTTCAAGCCCCACATCAGGCTCTGTGCTGACAGTTTAGAGCCTGGATCCTGCTTCAGATTTTGTGTCTCCCTCTCTGTCCCTTCCCTGCTCTCTATCTCTCTCAAAAATAAATAACCATTAAAGAAAAAATACTTAGTGAAATATTAAAGAAAAGGAACTCACTCTACCATGTATTAAGACTTATTACAGGGGCGCCTGAGTGGCTCAGTCGGTTAAGCAGCCGACCTCGGCTCAGGTCATGATGTCACGGTCTGTGAGTTTGAGCCCCGCTTCGGGCTCTGTGCTGGCAGCTCAGAGCCTGGAGCCTGTTTCAGATTCTGTGTCTCCCTCTTTCTGACCCTCCCCCATTCATGCTCTGTCTCTCTCTGTCTCAAAAATAAATAAACATTAAAAAATTTTTTTAAAGAAAAAAAGACTTATTACAAAGATGCAGTGATAAAACAAACAAACACAAACAAACAAAAAACAGTGTGGCATTGCTGCAAAAATAAGAAAATAGACCCATGGAACAGGAGAGACAAGTAAGTGAAGCCCTAACATCTGGTAAGAAAAGCCCACAAAACCCTAGCATAAGGCTAGACAGTATGACTGTAAAAGAAAATTTGGACAAATCTGTCTCCATAACAATTAACTAGAAGTGCCCCTCAAAAGTCAAAAGGCAATCTTTAAATGAGTTATTGTAAGTAAATATGAAAAAAAGAGAAAAACTCAAAGAGAAAAATAAAGATGGGTACTAATCACATAACAAGAAATACAAATGGCTTATCAATGTATGCAGAAGAATGATCAGAATAAACATTTTATTTTTATTTATTTTTTTAGAGGGGAGGCAGGGGACAGTGTGGAAGAGTGGCAAAGGGGGAGAGAGGGAGAGAGGGGGGAGAGAGAGAGAGAGAGAGAGAGAAAGAGAGAGAGAGAGAGAGAGAGAGAGAGAGAGAGAGAGAGAGAATCTCAAGCACGCTCCACATTCAGCACAGAGCTCAGTGCGGGTCTCAGTCCCATGACCCTGGGATCATGACCTGAGCTGAAATCAAGAGTCAAACGTTCAACTGACTGAGCCACCCAGGCACCCCTGAATAGACATTTTTTTTAAAGAGACACAGAAATGGTGAATAAGTACATGAAAAGATGCTCAAAATCATTAATTATCAGGGAAATCCAAGTCAAAACCACATGGAAAAATCACCTCACACCTCACAGCTGTTAGCACGGCTATTACCAAAAAGACAAGAAATAACAAATGCTGATGAGGATGTGGAGAAAAAAGGAACCCTGGGCACTGTTGGTGGGGTTTTAAATTCACGCAGCCACTGTGGAAAATAATACGAAGTTTCCTCAAAAAAATTAAAAACTACAACTATCATGCTATCCAGCAATCTCACTTCTGGGTAGTTATCCAAAGAAGATGAAAACACTAACTCAAAAAGATATACGTAAACTTATGTTCATTGCAACATTATTTATAATAGCCAAGGTTATGAAAAACAGCTGTGTCCATCAATAGGTGAATGGATAAAGAAAATGTGATATATACATGCAGTGGAACATTACTCAGCCATAAAAAAGACATCTTGCCATTTGAGACAACATGGAGGGATCTTAAGGGCATTGTGCTAAGTGAAATAAGTCAGAGAGAGAAAGACAAGCACTGTATGATCTAACTTATGTGTAGAATCTGAAGAAACGAACAAACAACAAAAAAACCAGGCTCCTAGATACAGAGAATAGGTTGGTTGTTGTGAGGGGTGGGGGTGGAGGTGTAGGTAAGCAAATGGGTGAAGGATAACTTTCAGTTATAAAATAATTAAGTCATAGGGATGTAATGTACAGCATTACAGTTACTGTATTTTAGTTAATAATACTGTATTGGCTATAGTTGACTATAATTAATAATACTGTGGTTAATACTGCTGTATTGCATATTTGGAAGTCGCTAAGAGAGTATTTCTTAAAAGTTCTCATCACAAGAAAAAAAATTCTATAATTATGTATGGTGAAAAATGTCAGCAAACTAATTGTGGTGATCATTTTGTAATATATACAAATATCAACTCACTTTTTGTACACCTGAAACTAATATGATGTATATAAATGATACCTCAGTATTTAAAATGTTGGGAGTAGCCCCCAAAATGTGCAAAAGATGTTCAACCCCTTATTTAAATAAATATTCATTAAAAGAGGAAATATGAAAAATTGGCAAAGATTTAAAATTCAATACAATAATTCTATAGGTATGGGAAAGGTGATAACATCAAATTCAGCTGATAGGAACAGATCTGAAATAGCTATTAAGATGACAAAAACTGAAACTGTCTTTGACTCAGCAATTGTCCTTCCGGAAATTTGCAGTGGAGAGACCTTTACATGTGTAAGTGTGGCCCAGTGTTCATAGATGCTGACTTATTGTTTGTTTTAGTAAAAAAGTAGAAACAATCCAAATATCCATCAATGGGAGATGTTAAGAGAAATTATAGTACAGCCATATGTTAGAATATCACACAGCAATCAAAACAGGAGGAAGTAGGGGGCACCTGGGTGGTTCAGTTGGTTGAGCGTCCAACTCTTGATTTCAGCTCAGGTCATGATCCCAAGCTTGTGGGATCAAGCATTGGGCTCTGTGCTGAGCATGGAGCCTGCTTGAGATTCTCTCTCTCACCCTCTTCCTTACTCTCTTTCCTGCTTGCGTGCTCTCTCTCACACAAATAAAAAAATTGTTTTTAATTTTTAAAGGAGGAATATGGGGGACACCTAAGTGGCTCAGTCAGTTAAGCCTCCAACTCTTGGTCTCAGCTCAGGGCATGATCTCACAATTCATGGGTCAAAGTCCCACATTGGGTTTTGCATGGGCAATGGGCATTGGCTCTGCATTGGGCTCTGCTTGGGATTCTTTCTCTGCCCCTCCTCTGCTTGCACTTTCCATCTCTATCACTGAATGAATGAATGGATGAATGCGGGGAATATGGTTCACAAGTCCTATCACACACTGTAGGATGAAAGGAAAATCAAAACAGAGACTCTGGAAAGCAATTCAGCAATGTCTACTCTAACTGAGAATACTAACATAAGGGTCCTTAACAAAGGGGTGAACCAAGTAAACCACTGAAAGCTTTGCAGCACACAGAGAGAAGGAGCTATAAGACACACTTTTGAGTGAATGGAACAAGTTACAAACAGTATGTATATGGAAATGCAAAATGTGTTAATGGACAAAAAGATTATATAGATGATAGATGATAGATAGGTGATATAAGTGATAGATAGATGATGGATAATAGATGATAGATAGATGATAGATGATATAGATGATAGATGGATGATACATAGGTAGATGATAGATAGTTATTGATAGATAATAGATAGATAGATAGATAGATAGATAATTATGGAAAGAGACATAGCAAATCAATGAGTCTAAAAGTTTAAAAACCCCTCAGGAGACAGAAAGGGGATTAAGTTGGCAGGGGAGGATGTTAATGATAACCATAGTCTCCTTTGTAACGTCTCAGAACAAGAAGAACTTGTTCTCATCATTGCTTTTGTAATTCAAAACTATTTTTCAAAAACTCATATTCTGGGAAAAGGAAGAGATCTCAAGGATATGTTGTTAATGTGTAGACCTTAATTCCCACTTGGAAGGGGAGAGGAGATAGTTTTCATATAAATGTGGGTATAAAGATAGATGTCTTCTGGAAGGATACACAGAAAATCACTGACAAGTGTTCCTCCTAGGGCAAGGATTTTTTTTAAAGTTCATTTCTACTCTAAACTCTGTTTTGTATAGTCTTTTTTTTTTTTTTACAAAGTGTATAATTTTGTTTGAAGTCTTGTTGAAAAAGGTTAAAAATATTTCCCTACCTCACAGGACTGCTGTGCTGAGCGAAGGCTTGGAGTGGGAAATATTAGGTAAAAAATGCCTGTCCAGTCCAATGCCTCTTCAACATCCCCCAGACCCTGGCCTGTCCCAGGCCTCAGAATCATTTTCCTGGTCCCCATGCAACAGCTTGTCCTCTCCAGTATGTTTCCCACGCTATCCCTAGAAAGATCTTCCTGGGGGTGCCTGGGTGGTTCAGTTTGTTGATGTCCGACTCTTGATTTCATCTCAGGTCATGATCTCAAGGTTCAAGTGATGGAGTCCTATGTCGGGCTCTCCAGTAAGCATGGAGCCTACTTAAGTTTCTCTCTCTCTCTCTTTCTCTCTCTCTCTCTCTCTCTCTCTCTCTCTCTCCCTGTCTCCCTCCTTCCCTCTCTCTTCTCCCTCTCCCTCTTCCATTCCTCCCCTCCTCTTCCCTTTTGTCCACCCTGTCCTCTTGAATTAACTGCACCCCAACTGTACCCAAACACCTACTGATCATCACTCAGGGTCTCAGCTGAGACACTCTCTCTACTCTTATCCTTGCCTCTCTTACTCTCCATCCTATCCCTGCCCAGGGGGTGGACCCAGGGTGTCCTGATCTGAGTCTATTCCCCCAGCAGGCTGGAGCTCCAGGACACAGAATGGGCTGGTAGAATTGGAGATGGCACACAACTGGGGACAGAAAGGCAGTGCGGCAGTGTTCTCTGAATGGGGACAGGATGAATGAAGGTGTTCCTGGACAAGAATTGAATGATTTCAATCCCTAGGTGTCCCCCATGAATCCTGGGCTGAACAGTATTGAAGGAGTTAGGAGGCAAGAGACAAGCAAAAACTCAGGGAGTGAAGATATTTGGGGGGCAGAGAGAGTGTGATTTAGGAGAGAAAAGTAAGGGAGTGGAGTGGAAGTTCACTTACAGAATATGTGCTAAGTGGTATCATCTGCCTTCATAATTGTCAATAATTCTCTTAGCAGCCCAGATCTTTCTGTCACTTTCCCCTGCTCTCCAGGCTAGGTACCAGACCCCTGCCTCTGGATTCTGCTCCTAGTCTCTCTAAGCAACAATGACACAATCAACAAAAGTTCTTTCCCCTTCCCCAGCAGGGGAGCAGAGCCAATGAGAAGGGTTCCAGAACAGGACATGAGGACCTGCACTCACCATTCAATCTCTTTAGGCTCACGGTCCCTCAGGAGCTCTTGCACCTCCTGCCGACAGCGCTCCTGATACTCTGGGTGCTTCGCAAGGTTGTACAGGACCCAGGAGAGACCACTGGCCGTGGTGTCATGGCCTGAGAGGCAGCCAGACAGGCTTGGGTCTCTGGGCTTGTTCAGCACCAGAGGGTGGACAGCGCCCTTCATTAGGGCCCTCAGGGAGGATTGGGAAGATGGGGTGGGATGGGGTGGTCCAGGGCCCATCTGCCAAGTCCCTGGGATTGGACAGACTCCTACCCCCTGCAGTCCCACACTGGGATGCTTACCCCCAAACATGAAGGTGTCAGCTTCAGCTCGGATATCCTCATCTGACAATTGTTTTCCATCTTTGTCCTGGAGAGAGTATAAGACCACTCCACCCCACCCGCCCGCACACACAGCAAATCATATCCACTCTGAGAGCTCATAAGCCTAACTTGAGACAATTTCTGAAGCTCCATAATCCATCCAGAAACTATTACCAGAGGCCCCACCCCACAGGCCTTCTCCTCCGTGGCCTCTTTGCCTCCTGTTTTGTCCCTGGTGAGAGGGATCAGTGATCCATGAATATCTTCATGTTTCTACATGGTGAGAACTTACTGGAAAGAAGTTATTGGCCACCTGGATTACAGGAGACTGAATGACAACTTCCCTTGGAAGTTGGAAATGAGCATTGCTCCGGAGCCATTTGCTCTCATTCTAGGATAGTAAATCCAGAGATTCCTTATCTCCCCTGGTGATAAGCCAACAGAACCTGTAGACTTTGCCTTCTCGGTGAAGACAATTGGTTTACACTCCAAAACACTTTTCTCTACTTCTCTCTCTCTTTCTCATACACACAGAAGGAGAAGGAGAAGGAGAAGAAAGAGAAAGAAGGAGAAAGAAAAGGAGGGGGGGGAGGATGAGGGGGAAGGGGGGAGGAAGACAAGACACAGGCAGAGGAGGAGGAGAAGAAGAAGAAGGGGCAGATGTATCAGCAGTCCTATATAAGTTCCAAGATTCATAATGTAGAGGTACCTCTCCTATGATGGAAGCATGGTTGGTTGCATGTACAGATAAAAGCATCATGTAGCTCTCAGAAGAATTTTAGAATGAGGAACCATGGCTACAATTCTATGGCCACCCTTATTTCCGTGAGTAACAAATGGGCTTCTCTGGATTCTAATATACAAATAAATAAATACACACGCGCACACACACACGCACACACACACGCACACACACACGCACGACTACCTTATTAAGTAGAGTAAAATCTCAGGCCCTTCACAGTTGCAGACTTGGCAGTCCCCTGCAGGTTACATTCCATAAAGTCATCCCTAAAACATATCCCTAATCCATCCCTCCTTTCCTCAAACACCACCCATGACTCCCCAGTGCCCTCTGGATCAAGTCTAAGTCTTCAATTTGAAATATGAAATCAAGGTCCTTTCTACCTCTTGAATCCAGATCCCAGAGAAACCCACCTTGGTCAGCAGGAGCACATCAATGAAGTCCAAAGTCTTGGCCTTAGCCTTGGCCTTGAGGAAGTCATCAACACCGTCATCGGGGAGAGTGCGGCGCCGTTCCTGGATGACAGCATCTGTGAAGTTGTGCACCAGGCGGCAGGCTCTGCGGAAGCGTTGCCCATCTGGAGTGAGGTAGTACAGGAAGTCCATGTGCATGAAGATCTGCTGGTGCCGTTTTGCCACAAGGGCACTGAGCTCTAAGATGGCAGCAATATATTCACTAGGCTTCCTGCAGGATGAGGGCATGAAGGAAAGTAACAACTTAGCTCACCTGAAGGCTGAGAAAATGCCTGATACCAGCAGCTGGGAGATATAGCCCATCAGAAAACTGAGTATCCAGGAACAGATGGCCCCACAGATACATGGTGGGGATGATCCAGGACACGTGACTCTCCAGACTTTCTTCTCTCCCTGATTCCCATTTCTGTGAGCTGCCTCCATGAACCCAGAACCCAGCTGACACATTATGCTTCTCTCCTCCCTCTCCATACAGCTCAGATTTCATCTTCTCCCATTTGGTCAATGGACCCAATCCCCTCTCTAATCTTGCATCCAATTTCACACCATCCATTGTCTACACATCAGTTGGTCTTCTCCAGACTCAGATGTCCAAGAACAGCTTTGCCCATGACCCTCACCTGCTCAAACCTCAGATAAAGTTCATACCCTTTTGCCTGGATTTTGAATGTCCTTAAGATATAGCTCCTGCCAACCCTTCCAATCTCATTCCCAAGGTGGCTCCTTACTGTGGCACATGCTTCACTCATCCTAGTCCCTTGGCCTTTGTCAAACATTTCTGCTTACCTGAAAGGATCACTCTTTCTCTTTCCCTTCCTTGTCCTTCTTTGTCCAACTCTGATCCATCTCCTCCAGGAAGTCCCATCTGATTGCCCTGGTCATCCCTCCCCTCCCCATCTACTCCCTTGGGTCTACAGTTCATGTTCCCAGGTCCTGAGCAAGCACTCACTCCTGGCAATTGCTGTCAAAACTGAAGACACATTTCTGCAGACTGTCCAGGGTCATGAGGCTGATGTGCTCAAACATGTCCAGACGGGTGCTGCCCTCTGAGACCAGGCGCTTCCACTTGGCCTGGGCAGAGAAGGAGGCAGAGCTGGGGCTGGGACCTGCCTCCTCTGAACCCCTCTCCAACACCAACTACCAAGAGGGGATCCACCAGACCCAGGCTCCTCATCCTCCACCCCAGGCACCCATCCTCAGGGAGGACCAGGCTTGGGTGGGAGTACAAACTCTTACTATTAAGATCCCATGGCTGAGAGTCAGAAGACCTGAGTTCAAATCCTGACTCTGCCTCCTACGCCCCTGTGTGCCCTTGGTCAACTCACTGCTGCTCTCTGGACTCCACCTGTCAAAGCTTCAGTAACAGTTAATATGACTTGCTCTGTTGTCAGACAAACCAGGTTGGAATCCCAGCTCCACTCATTAGCTCACTTGCTAGCTGTGTGAATGCAGGCAAGCTCCCTAACTTCTCTGAACCTATTTTCACCACCTGTAATGAGGTAATAATAATCATCTTTACCTCATATGGTTGTGAAAATCAAATTAGACAATATATGTCATGGAATGTGCACATAGATTCTGGTGTATAGTAAGTTCTTGAGAAATGTTAGCTTTCATCATCTTAATTGTCATAAATTAAGAAAAATTCCCCTATGTTGAAAGAGGCGATTCATGGGCCCTGAGCACCCCTCCACCTTTTTGCTGGGTATGCCCAAAAAAGGCAAGGCTCTGATATTCTTTACTTAGGCATTTTTCAGAGTTGCATTTTCAGCAAACACACTTAAGGAATAAGGTAATATTTCCCACACACAAATGTCAGGCTTGCTTTTAATTACCAGACGTCATAGAGTCCCTGAACCTGGTATGCCTCTCCTGTAATGCAACATACTGCATAAGCATTGAAGCCCACCTGTGTTATCCTCACAGGATTTGGTGACTTAGAGAAATAATGCAAACCAAGAAGTACGTGTGCTTGCTGTGCTATGAGTAATAAATTGTTCTTTGTCTCTGACACAGGAGTCTCGTGTCTTCCGGCACAATCCACAAAACCATAACAATCTCACTCCTTAGCTTGCAAGTGTGAAAATAATCCCAGGCCCTTCACAAAACCCCCACCTCCAATTCTTCACTTCCTTATATCCACACCTTTTCAATGTGATTTTTCAGCAACTCCCATTAAAAGGTGGATGCTTTTTCACCACCTTTTGATTCTATAATGGCCTTTTGACTTGTTTTGGCCAGTCGACCATAGCAAAAATGACAAGGTGATCATCTTAAACCTAGATCTCAAGAGGCATTGAAGCCTCCTCTCAGTCTCCTGGAACCCTGCCTCAGCCATGGGAACAAGCCTGAGATGCCTTCTGGAGGGAGAGAATCACATTAAAGAAAGTTCAGTTGTCCAAGCTGAGACCACCCTAGATCAGCCTGCAGACAGCCACTCCTCGAACATGTAAGAGGGCTGAGCCCAGATATGCAAAGTACATACCTGACCCAGAGCTGATCACAGGCACATGTGATCCCATCCATGTCCAGAAAACCAACTGACTCACAGACAGGTTAGCAATAATAAACCCTTATTGCTTTAGACCAATGAGTTTGGAAGTGGTTCGTTAATTCAGCATAACTACTATGCAACCTTCATGGATAATCAAGTGGGTCTCAGGTTCGAAGGCTTCTTTGTAAGGGAAACTTTGAAATTAACACCTTCTGAGCACCCGCTATGTGCCAGGGACAGGAATACATTACATTATCTTGACTACCCCGCATAGTGGGGACCATTATTCCCATTATATAGCTGAGAAAATTGAGGCTCAGAGAGGAAGAGCAATGGCCCCAAAGCTGTCTAGGGGAGCCAGAATTCCAGACAAGATATCTCAGAGCCTCCATCACCCCCAAGACTTCAGCTGGGACCCTGGGTTCAAAAGACTCACATGCATGACATTTACACTGTCATTGAAAATCTTCACATAGTGCTTCAGGATGTTGAAGTGGAAGGCAGGTGTCAGCATGCGGCGATGGCTGCTCCATTTGTCACCAGCACTCAGCAGGAGCCCATCCCCTAGTAGAGGCAGCCGCAAGAAGTGGGCAAAGGCACTGCTTCCCCCTGGGTCCCCAAGGTTGTCTCCAGTCCCCTTCACCCACAGTTACTCACCCAGCCAGGGCTTCAAGAAGCTGTAGAAGACCGCGTCCTTGGGTGCAATGGCAGCTGACACGAATGAGGACCATCAGGGGTCATGGGGAGGGGGAGGGGAGGGGTTTGGGTTGGGGGAGTGGAGGGCCCAGCCAGGGGAATTCATACTCCCTCCAAGACCAGCTTAGCAGGAATGGGGACAAGAGCGGAGGAAACAGAGTGGGGAGGTGAGGGGGCACCATATCAGGCTGCAGCACAGAGCAGAGCAAAGGCAGAGCCCATGGACACACCCCTGTGTACTTAGATGCTCCCTAAAATGTGGCACAACACATGTTGTGCCAGTCCAACATGTTCGAAACACCTGAGCACAAATCAGCACTCCATAAAATGCCTTTACAGGGACCTAGGACATCGCATCTGTCCCAGAACTCTCTGACATCTCTTGACATGGCCCCAATACATGTTAACATGCCCTGGCATGAAACAACATGTATAACACACACTGACCTGATGCAGCATCCTCTGACATGGACCCAGAGACAATCTGACACGACTTCAGTCTGATGCAGCATCCTCTGACATGGACCCAGAGACAGTCTGACACAACTCACAGATGGTCCCAGGCAGGACTTAAATACGGTCCCACTAATGTCCCAGGCATGGACCAGATATGACCCGGCCATATCCTAAGACCTGCCTTGGACAAGGCTCACATAAGGCCTCAGCATTTCTCAGAAGGACTCGAGGTTCCAGACCTCAGACAAACTCCAAACATGGTCCAGACACGACCCACAGGAGAACCAGACAATCTCAAATAGCATCCCAGACAAAAAAAAAAAAAAAAAACAGACACACTCCCCACATGCCTTGAATATCCTTGGCCACAGGTGAGCCCCAGACATGACTAAGGCCATCTTCATGGTTACCATGTACCATATGCCAGGTATAACCAGGTATAAAGTATATCGGCCGTAACCAGAACACAGGTGGAAACATAAACGTGACCAGACCTGGCCATACAGCAGACATCGCACAATCACACCCTAGGTGTGAGCAGACGTGACCAGAGATCTGGCATGTGGGGTCCAGGCAAGACAGAGGCAGTGGCATCCCCACAGCTGCATCTGGGTCACCCACCACGCTGTCGGCAGCACAGAGACTTCAGCAGTGAGCAAGCCGTGGCCGTGGGGTGCCTACCTGGAGCAAAGAGCACAGGCTTGATGCAGGTGGGGTGGAAGATTCGGATGACTGCATGCCAGGGACCCACCCACCAGCAGCACACATCCCCATAGGTGCTCGCCAGGTTTTGTGTGTACAGAAGACCTTCCTCTGAGCTCTGAATCTGAAGAGAAACAAAAAGGATCCCACTCACAGTCTTTCTAGATGGCCAGATGGAAGGACCCTGCAGAGAAAAGACCCAGACCTGAGCCCTGTGCATCCTTTCCAGCAGCTCAGTCTCCTCCTGGAATCCTTCCCCAGACCCTTGGTACAACAACTGGGGCTCTTTGGTTACAGGAACAAAAAGTGTCTTTCCCCCATTTGGATCCCAAACACCACATTCACCTGGCTTCTCCTCTCTCCTCATTTTCCATATAAGAAAACTGAGACTCTGAATGATGAAGTCATTTGCCCCCAGTCTCCCAGATGGTAAGTGGCCTGCCAGAGATCTGAGCCCAAGTCCATCAGAATTCCAGGACCTGAGTTCTTAGCCATCAAACTGCTTTGAGCCCCAAAACAATAGCTCTGAGAACCTACACTTGCCAAGACTGGGTAATCAGAGCCACAGTAATTAGATGAGAAACTGACCCTGGGATGCAGCCCAAGAAAATTAAAGGGAGTTTTGCAACTTTTCCCCTGGAACTGTTGGGAATAAGCTCGCTTTACCATGGGGGTTGAGTTTCTTTACCAGAATGAAAGTGAAGCCATCACAGAGGAAAACAGAACCGAAACAATGAAGACAGATTCTTGATGATGTTATTTGAGACCTGGATCCAGCCATGCCTGAAGACAATGCTCCCTGGACTTCACTGTAAATAGATTTCCTTTCTTTGATTAAACCACATAGGGTTGAGTTTTCACCTCTCACAACTGAAGAACACCTTGGCAGCCAGAGAGAGCTGGGTGTCTTCCCAGAGTCACCCAGAATTTGGGCGTTAAAGCTAAGGTTTCTGTTGGATGCTGCTTTTTCCCCTGCTCAGCCTGGCCTGTCTGGAAGTAGAAGAAACAGAAGCAAGTGAAGGGAGCTAGGCTGGGGTAGAGGCCCATCAAGGAGATTCCTGGACCCTCAAGCAGAAGAGCAATGAACTTGGAGCAGACAAGATTGTAGAATAGGGTGGAAGGAACCAACCCACCAGAGGTGGGTGTCATGGGAAAAGCAGCTCAGGTACTCTGCCAACACTTGTTGCTCTGGGGATGGGGATGGGTGGGACTGAGGCCAGGCCTGGCAGGGGACCTCAGATGCTATTGCTGTCCATCGCACCACTCTGCCCTCTGCTTTAAAAAAGTTTCTGCTTGTCAGTCCATACCCAGTTCCAATAATTCCTCCTCCAGGAAGTCTTCCAGCCTGCCCCAGCAGAGGCCTTGATTCGTCTGTGGGATGACACAGCCATGTCCCTCTGGCCAACTCCTTACCTCACCAGGTCAAGGACCTCTCTGTCAACCCATCTCCTCAAGATTGAGAGTTCCTCCAGGACTGAGCCTTGGATTGAGGTCTCTTGGGGTCCCAGTGGTGCCCAGGACACCAGGGTTGGGGTGGGGGATTAGACAACAGTGGAAGAAGGAGACGGTGAGATGGGGATTGACAAACACAAGAAGGAAGAGGAAGATGGCTGAGAGAGAAGGGGGAAGTGAGGCCAGTGCCCCGCTGGTGTTGCGTGAAGCTTGGAGAAAGAGGGGCTGACAGCCGTGGGTTGTGTCACAGCCCATCACCACAAGCTCTGCATGAGTACCTGAGGCATTGGTGATAGTCCGGATCATGTCAGGGTGGCACAAAGTGATAAGGGGCATGGTGGGGCCCAGCCACGTCACAAACCCCTTCGAGTAGGCGGCCACCAGCTGAATTAAGACCCTCAAGCCCTGCTCTGTG
>NW_024412424.1:461396-557693 GCF_014898765.1 Herpailurus yagouaroundi | reverse complement strand
AGCAGGAGCAGCCATGGGGAGGCTGCCACCTGCCCGAGTCCCAGCCAGGACAGGCTCAGCTGCGGCATCCTGGAGGCAGAGATTGTCCTGAGGTGAAGACAAGGGCGGAAGGTGAGCAGCGCAGCTCACAGAGGGAGAGGGCCCGGATTGGGAGGGACAGGGACGGGGAGGGGCAGGGATGGTGGGTGTTAAGGACTGGGCAAACAGTGGCTCAGAGAAGGGAAGAGAATATAGGGAATTCCAGAGGAGAGGCAGAGTGAGTGGGAGATATTGGGATGGAGGAGGGAAAAGAAGAAGAAGAGAGAGAGAGAGAGAGAGAGAGAGAGAGAGAGAGAGAAGGGAGGGAGGGAGACTGATGAAGAAATACCCAAACAGAATTGGTGGGAGGTTGCCAGGAGCTCCAGTTACAAGGAAATCATCAACCCCCCCCCAGCCAGCTGGATCCCAGAAGCCACTTCTGCCTGGGGCAGTGCACCTCCCCACCCCAGACCAGAACATTCAGCTTTGCCAACCCCAGCCTGTCACCTTTTGTCTGGATGGACTTATTCCACCCAAGCTCCTCTGTCCTCCTCCTGGCATGTCTTTGTTCCTGGCCCCTGACCTCCTAACCAGGGGAGGCTGGGCTTGGCTGGGTCAGCCAATGCTGGCACACCAGTCTGCCTCCTCCCCACGTGGCAGCCGCCCAAGACCTGAAGACCGAGCCAGCTGGACACAGAGAGGAACAAGTCCAGGGTCACATGGTGTGGGTGTGGATCTTCAGAACTCAGCACCTCCCACATGGGTGGGGAGTTGCAGGGATGGGCAAGCTAACAGCCACCCCTGTTCTTTCAAGGCCAGCAGGGTGAAGCAGGGAAGAGCTTGAACGTGAGAGTTCAGGTGCCATGGGGACACAGTCCGGCCAAGCCTAGTCCCAAAACATCTCTGGGGCTCCTCTCCACGTACGAGGCAGGTCAGAGGCATGCACCATTTCCCAGTGCAGAATCAGGAAGCCTTGGGCCTCCGGGCTGCACAGCCTGGCAGGAGTTCAAGTCCTGCCTCCAAGCAGCCTAGGGCCTGGGCTGACACAAGACCGCTGGGGGCAGAAAAAAGAAGCCCTTCTGCCTGGGGGTTACCTGCATCAGACTCAGGGGGTAAAGGGCCCAGTGGGAAGAAGGCACCTGGAGGCGAGGGGGTAAGTCTGCAGGGGGCCCAGACAGAGCTGGGAGACCCTGCACGCAGTTCTGTCCCTTCCCGGCCCTCTCTGGGCTCAGTCTTGCCTTCTGGGAAATGGGATGTCAGATGAGGGCCTGAGAGAGGACTCCTCTTGCTCAGATCCTGTCCTGATTCTGGAGTGAGGAATCCCCCCCACCCCGACCTAACCAGGTCTCCCCGTGTCAAATCCCAAGGTGAGGGTGAGTTTGAAGGATGGGCCTGCTGAGCAAGAGGATTAGAAGGGACATTCCTCCTGCAATGACAGGATGTGCATTTCCTGTCCCTGACCCACACATTCCTTCCAGCCCTACCTGGTCCAGCTGCCGGTGGCCATCCTAGAGTTCCCTCCTCCTCTGCTGCACTGGATCCATGGATCTACTTGCTAACATTCCATCCAGAGGAGGGCCAGGGCCAGGGCCACATAGGTCTGGGGAGAAGCAGGAGGATAGAGGAGGAAATAAAGGTCCAGAGAAAATCCCTCGAGCCACACGGCAAAGTAATTCAATGTGACAGCACAGGGGAAGGTGAATCCTGGCACACAGTAGGTGCTCATTAACTACTCAGGGAAGAAAGGGACTTACGTAGCCCTGAGCTCTAAGAGCTGACCAGTCAGAATGTAGTCCTTAGACCTTCAGTATTGGCATTACCAGCAGCATCTTGGACCCCTGCAGGATCTCAGGCTCGAACCCAGACCCACAATGACATGGCTGTAATTGCTTTGCTATTGTCCCCAGTAAGGGGAGGGATTTAGGTCCCGTCTCCTTGAATCCCACCAGGCCTGGGACTACTTAACCAGTAGCGCGTGGGAGAGGCTGGGCCCTGCCAGTTATGGGCCAGCAACAGGGCCAGCAGCCCACACTGACGTTTGCTCTTAGAATGCATCCCCTCAGAGCCAGGCTGCCATGCTGCAAGGAAGCCCAATCCACACGGAAGGACCCCGCTCTTAGGCACCTCCGATCAACAGCCCCAGCTGATTTCCCAGCAAACTGCTAGCAACAGCTGCCAGCTACAGGAAGGAGCCATTTGGACATTCCAGCCCGGGTGGGCCTCCAGATGAGCTCAGGCCCAGATGACGGTGCGGAACCAGCTGGCTGAGCCCGGTCACCATGCGGCGTCACAAGAAAAGATGAAGTGGTCCTTGCTTTAAGCCACCAAGTTTGGGGGACTGTTTGTTATACAGCAATAGATCATGGGGATACCAGCTGAATCAGAATTCATGTTTTCACCCCGTGCACGTCAAAGTTTGAGACGCACTGATGTAAGAGACCCAAGGCAGGCTCAGCAATGTACCTCCTAGGAAACTTAGCCAGTCTGTCCCTCGGTTTTTTCATTCGTCAAGCAAGGAGGAAAATCTCCCTGCTTACTGTGTGTCTCTTGAGCACCTACTGTGTGCCAGGCACTATTCTAGATGCTAGGGATGCAGCAGTGAGCAGGGCAGACGTCATCCCTGCTGTCAAAGGGTTCATAGCTAGTGGGGAGACAGTTCATATCTTGTTGGACTGAACAAATGATCAAGACTGTATCAGACAGTGATTGTGACATGAGGGCTTCCGGGGGGAGGTGACCTTTGAGCGGGTCCTGAATGAAGAGGGGGAGTGGGAAGTGTTGTTGAAAGGGCCCCACAGTCATGGGGTAATATGCCCAGCAGTGGGCACAAGTGAGTATGGCTTTATTCCATCGACACCCACACTGTGATTGCAGTCGACACGCCCTTCAAGGAGCCAGCCAAGGTGGCAAAATTTGTTCCGATATTCAGTCCAGAAGCAGGTATTGAAGACTGCTCCACTGCATCCGAGGACTCAAAGCCCAACAGGCCTCTGTGGTCGTGGAAGGACAGGATCCATCCATCCAGGACTCCTCACATCTTGGATCGGGTGACAGGAAGCAGAAAGGAAGCAAGAGACCCAGTGTGGGAGGCAGGAAGCCTCAACTGGGGACTTTCTGCTCTGAGTCAGAGGTGGTTGGAGTGTCCCCAGTGGTTTCTCATCCAACAAGGAATGTCTCAGCTGCCAAATGACACAAGCCTGCCTTATGGAATGGCCCCCAGCCAGCGTTGGAGGGAGGGGAGCCACACACAGAAAGGCAGAGGCTGGCTGGTCCTTCCACCCGCACCCAGAGTCAGGCAGTGGACAAGTGTGTGTCTGACCAGAGCTGGCAGTCACTGTGAGTCGCCAGGCTCAGGTGCGGCCCGTCACCCCTCTGAGCGTCAGTCTTCACATCTGTAAAATGGGCTTGATAAAACCTCAGAGAGCATTGCAAGCATTCTATCAGAAACAGGCCGAGAGGATAGGAGAAAGTACAACTCTGAGTGATATGTGAATAATGTCCCTGTCTACATATAAAATTATGAGTGTGTGTGTGTGTGTGTGCACGCATGTTTGCATGTGCAGCGAAAAAGTTCCAGAAGATTCCACACATCACAGTGGAATTGGAGAAAGTGGAATTGGAGTCTTTACCCTTCTAACTTGCTACTTGTCTCAAATAATTTCTCCCTCCCTGAGCTGCTATAACTGTTATCACCAAAATACTAAAAGGATTTGGTGCAGCGGGGGGCACATAGTTGGTGCACAAAAGAGATGAGCAGTTGTTCTTTTGTGACCCCATGAAGACACCTCTCCCAGGAGTCAGCCTGGGGTCCCTCCACACCAAGCAGGGAGGCTGCCTGGTGGCTGGAGTCTCTCTTTTCCTTTCCTCGGCCTTTGGGAAGGAACAGGCTCTGGATTCAGCCCAACAGAGTTCGGATCCCAGCCCTGCTCCTCACTGGCTGTGTGACCTGGAGCAAGTCACTTGCCTTCTCTGAGCCTCATGCCCTCCTTGCTAAAACAGAGAGGTGGGCTTATACCTCCCAGGCAGTTCATTCTTGAACCATGAACTGTACTTGGGCATTTACTCTGTACCAGGCACAGTGCTAGGACCCAGGACCTGGGATGAACAAGACAGATGGGGTCTCTGGATCATGATGCTCATGTGTAATGGGGGAAGCCAACGGGAAACAAGACCAAGTCAGATGGTGGTGGCAATGAAGGAAATTAACAGAGTGAGACATGCTAGCAAGTGACCAAGGGGGCTATTCAGACGCGGCAATCAGGGAGGGCTGCCCTGTGGAGGTGACCTTTGAGCAGAAACCTGGATGGTGGGGAGGCGCAGTCCTGGTATCCTCCCCCTCCTCCCCCCTGCTCTCCCTTCCCCCTCCAACTCTTCCCTCCCTCCTCCCTCCTCCTCCTCTCCCCACTTCCTTCTCTCTCCGTCTCCCTCTCTGATTATTGGGTGATGATTGCTCACAAAAAACTAGCCTAGCCACCACCAACACCCCAAGCCACAGAAGAGAGACTTGGAGAAGGGACCCTGGAGCAGTGTAATGTCATAAAAAGAGACATTTGCTGGGCGCCTGGGTGGCTCCGTCGTTAAGCATCTTGGGCTCAGGTCAGATTTCACGGTTCATGAGTTCGAGTCCCACATCGGGTGAACACGAGCCTCGCTTCCGCTGAGCTCCGTGTCTCTCTCTCTCTCTCTCTCTCTCTCTTTCTCCCTTTCTCTTTCTCTCTCCCTCTGCCCCTCCTAGGATTCTCTCTCTCTGCCCCTCACTCATTTGTGCCCTCTCTCTCTCCCTCCCCCCCAAAAAAGAGAGACCCTTTGCCCCCTCTCCTCCCCACGTGGTAGATCACAGATTGCAGCAAAGGCTGTGCTACCCCTTCCTTGAGAGGCTGCGATGATCAATTTTTCGTGTCTGCTACACTAGGCCCCCGTACCCAGCTATTTACCTAAACATTTACTAGGTGTTCCTGTGAAGGTGTTTCGTAGATAGAGTTAATACCTATGATCAGCTGACTTCAAGGAGTCAGTTACACCACTCCAATGCAAATGGGCTTTGTGCAGTCAGCTGCAAGGCCTCAGGAGCAAAAATTGAGAAAAGAAATTCTGCCATGAGCTGCAGCACCAATCCCTACCCGAGTTTTCAGCCACTGCCCCACAGACTTCATGCTCGCCAGCCCCCTAAGTCTCACGAGCCAACGCCTTAGGATAAATCTCTCTCAATAGACAGATGCTATCCTGTTTCTCTGGAGAACACCGACTGACAGAGAAAAAGAAGTCCCTTCACCTTGAACCTGAGCTGTCCTCAGTGACTCTGGGGACTTACGAGTCTAGGTCGTGAGAAGACTTCCAGCTGCCTTGGAATACACCCTCCTGGATTCAGCTGCCATGTTAAGAGGAAGCCCAAGAGTCGCCTGGGCGGTTCCATCAGTCAAGCATCAACTTTGGCTCAGGTCATGATCTCACAGTCCAGGAGTTCAAGCCCTGTGTCGGGCTGTGTGCTGACAGCTCAGAGCCCAGAGCTTCGGATTCTGTGTCTCCCTCTCTCTCACTCTGTCTCTCTCTCAAAAATCAATGTTAAAAAAAAAACAACTTTTTTAATAAATAAAGAAAATAGAATGGTGGATTTGGGGCACCTGGGTGGTTCAGTCGGTTAAGCATCCGCCTCTTGATTTCGGCTCAGGTCATGATCTCACAGTTCATGAGTTCAAACCCCTCATCGGGTTGTGCATTGACAGTGCAGAGAGTGCTTACGATTCTCTCTCTCTCTCTCTGTCTCTCAATAAATATTTTTTTAAAGAAGACATTTTTAAAATGGTTATGTGTACAAAAATGTATGTACATTGGAAAATGTTCACATTTGCAATTTTTTTCATACTAAAAAAAAAAAAATTCACGCCAAACTGCTGGTCTGGGGGTAGGGAGCAGAAGCCGCAGTGGAAGAATTTCCCTTTTAAATTTCTATGCTTGCATAAACAAAAGCATAATTAAGTTTCTACAACTGCATTTTTTTTTTTTACCTCAAGCCAATGTAATACTTGGAGAGAGAGGTGATAAATGAATAAACTACTTACAACACTGCCTGACTCACAAGTACCAAGTATGTGTTTGCTGTTATTTCTCTTATTTTATGACAGATCAAGGGCATGAGCATCAGCCAGGAGCCTTGGGTGTCTCTGGGACACATATCAGGGACCTTACTGGTTGTGAATACCACCCAGTCCCCCACTTCATTCCCTTAGTCCTTATCAAGCAGGAAGTTCTCAGGGGACAGCAAGTGCCAGGGTCACGTGGCCATGATCAAAGCCCACTTTTGCCATTCTCCAGCTGTGTGACCTTAGGCAAGTGACTTGCCCTCTCTGAGCCTCAGGTTCCATCTTGGTAAGAACGGCATAATAATAGACTCGTGGGGGGGGCGCCTGGGTGGCGCAGTGGGTTAAGCGTCCGACTTCAGCCAGGTCACGATCTCGCGGTCCGTGAGTTCGAGCCCCACGTCGGGCTCTGGGCTGATGGCTCGGAGCCTGGAGCCTGCTTCCGATTCTGTGTCTCCCTCTCTCTCTGCCCCTCCCCCGTTCATGCTCTGTCTCTCTCTGTCCCAAAAATAAATAAACGTTGAAAAAACAATTAAAAAAATAATAATAATAATAGACTTGTGGGGATTGGAGAAGCGACCTGTGGACTCCAATGTGAGGGTTCCAGCACAAAATCTGTATCCTGAGACAAGAATTGAGGGTAGCCAGGAAAGGGGGCTTCATCGAGGAAGTTCCCACTCGGGCACCTGGGATTCAGTCCCTCTGGGGACCTCGGAGAGACGGCGAGAACAGGCACCCACCAGTCGTTACTCAGGGCCACTGCCAAGGGCATTATTTCTCCAGAATGTTCTGCCGGCTGCAACAGCTGAACCGGGGGGGGGGGGGGGCTGGAAAGTTGCCTGATGTGGACAATGTAACTGGTGAGTGGGGTTCTCCCTCCTCTCTTCCCAATACTCCCCCACACAGTCTCTCTCACACACACACACACACACACACGTGTTCTCAAACGCACACGTGCATGCACGCACACCATCCCACACATACACACAACGCACCCACGCTTGCACGCGTACACACACTCGCGTGCACACATCCACACACCTACGTGCACACATATGCACATATCTAAACATACACGTCCCACGCACAAGCACGCGTGCACACACGCTCGTGCACACACGCTCATACACACTCTGAACTAACGGAGGAGACGAGATGCCTTAGAGTTTGTTGTCCCCGAGCCGTCCAGCAGAGGGAGCCTCCGACACACTCAGGAGAGGAAGGAGACAGCGACCAGTGACCGGCCCGGCCTGGGCGTGTTTGGAGAATCGCTCTGATGCAGCAGGTCCCGGAGACCTACGGGCCCCATGCCTCCCCTCCTCCCTCCCTCATTCAGTCACCACCATCGACCTTAGCGGGAAGTCAATATGCATGAAAAGCATGATGAAAAATCCACACGGCAAAGGAGAACCGAGGTGACAGAAAGGAGCAGTCAGGTGCCCAAGGCCACCGCTAGGAAAGGGGTACAGCCGGGTTTTAAACCCACATAGGTCGTCTCCTTTTTTTGCCGGAGGAGAGTGGCCTCCAACTGGGGATTCTGGCCGACAATCCCAGCACTCGCCACCCGGGGGCACCCCAGGACACACGTCGCCTCCAGCATCCCACCGCCCAGCTTCGACTCATCTCCACGACCCCCAGCCCCACCCCGCTCCACCCACGCCTGCCGCCACCCCCCTTATAGGGCAAAGCGAGGCTAGGGACCCAGACCCGCAGGAGAAGCCTCAGGGGTAAGCCACCCCGTTGAGGCCACGACATGAGGACGTGGTTGTGGGGCCTTGGGTGAACCATCTCACTCTGGGGAAGTCCGTTTCCACTTCCATTAAACGAGACAGTTAATAGTACCCCCTGAGAATTAAGTGCCAATATTTGGGAAGGGCACGGAGGAAGCACTCAACTTTAAATGTCATTATTGTTATATCAACTCTGGAGACCCCCGGGGGGTTGGTCTCCCCTCCATGAGCACACGCACACACACAGAGGGGGATCTCACCAGTCTTGGGGCTTTTGAAACACCATCTAAGTGCTGAGGTTTCCCAGATGTATGTATCACCAGCCCAGAACTCCCTCCCGAGTTCAAGACCAGCCTATCCGACTGCCCACTTGACATCTCCAACTCTTCCTGGCCCCAACTGACATGCTGATCTCAGCCCTCACACCCCCCTCCCCCTCCCCCCCCCCCGGAGAAAAACCTTACTCTGTTAAGCATTCTCCATCTCGAGGTGGCACGCCTGTCTTTCCAGGTGTTCAGACCCACATCTGGGGGCCTCCCTTTCTCCTGAATCCTTCGTTCAAGGTATTCGCAAATCTGCCGGCACTAACTTCGTAAAGCAGTCGGTCCAAATCAGAATCCAAGCACCTGTCTTCACTCTACAGCCCACAACTTGCTTGGAGACACTGTCATCTCTCACCTGGACAAATCTGGTCACCCCATCTGATCTCCCTAGTCCCATCCTTGCCTCACACAGTCTCTATTCAACATGGCAGCCAAAGACTATAATAACAAATCTTGTCCCTCCTCTGTCCAGAGCCCTCCATGCCTCCCTATCTCTGTCATAGAAAAAGTCAGTGGACCCCAAGGCCCTGTGGGACCTGCTCCTATCCCCTCCCTGACCTCATTCCCTTCCGTGTTCCTCCTCCAGCCACACTGGTCTCTTCAATGCCCCCTAAACACCTCAGGACCAAGCTTGTTCCTACCTCAGGACCTTTGCACTATACCTTCTCTCTGCCTCAAAAACTCTTCCCCAAAATATCCACATGGCTCCTGCCCTCTCCTACCTAAAGCCTTTGTTGAAATGACCCCTTCTTGGTGAGGGCTTCACTGACCATCTTACAACCTCTCCCCCTGCCCCACCAGCATTACTGAACACCCACAGAAATACACGCACTGACCCAGCTCAACTTTTCCATAGCACTTATTGCTTCTCTCCCACATGGGCCAACGTAGTCACCCCATCTGGTCTCCCTAGTCCCACCCTTGCCTTCCCACAGAGCAGCCAAAAGAATACTATAAAGACCAAATGACCGGGGCGCCTGGTGGCGCAGTCGGTTGAGCGTCCGACTTCAGCTCAGGTCACGATCTCGCGGTCCATGAGTTCGAGCCCCGCGTCGGGCTCTGGGCTGATGGCTCAGAGCCTGGAGCCTGCTTCCGATTCTGTGTCTCCCTCTCTCTCTGCCCCTCCCCCGCTCATGCTCTGTCTCTGTCTGTCTCAAAAATAAATAAAACGTTAAAAAAATTTTTTTTAAAAATAATAAAAATTAAAAAATTAAAAAAAAAGACCAAATGACAAATCTGTCGCTCTGCTCAGAACCCTCCCATGGCTCCCCATTTCTGTCACAATAGAAGTAAAAATCCTCCAAGGCCCTGTATGAATTTACTTATTTGCTCATTTATTATTCGTCATGTTAACCTCCCCCCCACACCCAACACAGGTCAATTATGTAAGGGCTCAAATACCACCTGGCTTACAGCAGATGCTCAATAAATATTTGATGAGTTAATATGGTTACTGTAGACCTTGTCACCGCCCCATCTTCTTTATCATTTCAGGGACTACACCATCACCTGTTCCCCCAGCCAAAGACTTGGAAATCACCCTTAACTCCTCCCTCACCGCAGCTCCTGTGGCTAGGTAGTCCCCCCTCCTGTCCTGCCTGGACCTCAGTCTCCCTCTTCCCCAGGTTTCCATTCCCCAGTGTCCCCCCCTTCCAAGCCACCGTCCTGCCAGCTCATATCTGACCAGATCCTGTCATGCTCCTGCTCACACACCTTCTATAGCTCCCTATTGCCTTCAGCATAAGGCTTGAACTGAGATGTAGCCCGCAGTTCCTGGGCAGTTGGCCCCTGCCCGACTTTCCTCCAGTCTGCACCCCTCCTCCGGATCCAGCCTCTCTGGAGTGGTGCTCCTCGAGCACACCATGTTCTCCCTTACCTGGGGACATCTGCAGATGCTGTCCCTCCCACATGCTCTTCTCTCCTTGTCACCACTCAACTTGTACCCTCACTTCAGCATCAGAGAAGCTCTCCCTGAGCCACCCCCCTGTTGTGTCACAGAGCAACAAGGGCCTCTCTTTTGGAGCACTTGTCACGGATTGTAAATAAATTTACGTGTGGAATTATTTGTTCAACATCTGTCTCCTGTTCTCCCGATGTCAGGAATTGGGCCCGGCTGTGCTCCGGGCCCAGTGCCAACAAACACTTAATTAATATGTGGTCTGTTGATGAGATAAATGAATGCACAAACTGTCCCCAAAAGCCTGAGTTCATGTCCGAGGACAAATGGCTTCCCAGCCTCCTCGCCCATAGCTTCCCTCAGTTGCCTCCCAGCTGTCCAGGCACCTTCATTTCCTTCCTGGAGCCCAAGGGAAGTGTCTGGCTGAGCTAGGGAGTAGACGGTGGGGGGGGGTGTCTGCATCCCTCGCTTTTATTCTACAAAAATCAGAACGCTCAGCAAAGGGCCTTTCAGCAAAGGAGGAAGGAAGAGGCTTTCCAGGGAAGGTCTGGATTTACAAAACATCGACAGAAGCACACACCCTGAGCCCTGGGATGCAGCCTGATGCCAGGGGAGTTCGCCCATGTGAGCTGGGGACCTCAAGAAGCTGACGTCCGGGTCCAGGGCTCTTACTTCAGGCTCCAGCTCTCAAGTCCTCAACTTAAAAGCCAGCCGGGATCCACGGGGGACAGGTCCTGAATCCCAGAGGCCTTAGGTGTCAGGTCTAGGGTCCTCAGATGGCTGGGTGGGTGGGGCCTGAAGGCCCGAGTGCTCTGGATCCCCGGGGGTGGGTCTGGGCCCGAAGAGATGCGGCTGAGCCTGGTCCCTCAAGCAGGAAAGCAGGCACTCAGGGGACCTGACCTGGACCTCAAGGGGGAGGACCAGACCGTCAGGAGGCGGAGCCTTGCCATGAGGGGCGTGGCCTGCACCTTCATCATACTGCTCAGTGGAGGAGCCTGGTCCTCCAGGAGCCCAACCGGGCCTCCGAGGGGCGTGGTCTCTGCCCTCAGGGCCCTGGGGGCGGGGCCTGATCCCTCGGGGGCGGGGCCTGGGCCTCTTTGGGCGGGGCTTGGCCCCCCCCAACCCCCCCCCCGCCCCGCCCCGCCCCGGGATCCGCAGGGAAGCTTCGGCGATCAGGCCCGCGGAGGCAGTGGCTCCACGTTGAGCCAGATGCCGTTCTCCGTGCGCAAGATGAGCTCAGGCTTCCGCCGCACCTTGCGCGTTCGGTCCACACTCAGGCGGAAACGCAACAGCGTCAGCGCCACGGCCACGCGCATCTCGGCCATGGCAAAGCTCTGTCCGATGCAGTTTCTAGAGGAAGGGGGACGGGGGAGGGGCTCAGGTGCAGCCGCTGTGTGACCCGGGAAGGGGGGAGTCCCTGGGTAAATGACCGACCTCCCGCTCTGGGTCTCAATTCCCTCATCTGTAAAACGGGAGCAATGGCATCCTAGAGTCGTTGGGAGCCTATGAGCCCAGAACTCAGGGCCTGCCACACGGTAGGCGCTCAATACCCAGGGATGTTATCACAGAGTCTGATTTGGGGGTTTCTTAGTACACTGGAGGCATGAAGGGTGCTGGGTTGGCAGAAAGCACATCTGGGTGGGAGGTGATCTCTGCTCCTGATCGGCACATCCCTGACCTTCGACTCCCATGGGGCTCCTCCTACGCTTGGCTTAAACTGGGGGAGACAGAAGAGTTACCTGGGTCCTGCAGAGAAGGGCACATAGGCCAGTGGGGAGCGCTGCTGTGGGTTGTCCGGGTCAAAGCGATAGGGGTTGTACACCTAGGCAGGAGTGGCCAGGGGGTGGGTGAGTCTGGTTGGCCCATCCCATCCCAGCTTGGTCCTGACCTTTCCGCTGGATGGAGAGAACCTCACTACAATCCAGCCACACCCTCCTCTTTTCTGTTGTTCAAGCATGCCAGGCTCACTCCAACCACAGGGACTTTGCACTTCCTGTCTCAACTGCCTGGAACAGGCTTCCCCCTGCTCTTCGCACTTCTCAGGTCTCAACTCAAACACCTCTTCCTCCCCAAGGCCTTTCTTCACCATGTGAGCTAAAGTGCCCCCCACCCCCTCCAGTTTTTATCTCCTTTGTGCATGTATCACAACCATAGTTTTTGCTTATTTTCTTCCCCTGAACTTCACAGTGAGCTCCATGAGGGCCAAAAAAAACAAAAAACAAAAACAAAAACAAAAACCAGTACATTTCTCGGTCCTCTGTGCCCAGCACAGAGGCTGGCAAACAGTAGGTGTTCAATAAATATTTGTGGACCTAGTGAATCAACAAACAGTGAGTGAATACATGGGGGGAGGGGCACTCAAGCTGTGCATCCAGCCAGGCCACCTGGGTCCCTGGGGAAGAGGGTAGGAAGGCCTCAGTGGCCCAGGACCACCCCTTCTGAGGGGGAAAAAGCTGAGGGAAGAGAGGATTGAGGCAGGCGCTCACCTTGGAGTCAGGCCACACTGTGGGGTTGTGGTGGGTCCCGTAGATGCTGACCAGGCAGATAATTCCTGTGGGGAGGGTGGCATCATTGGGGCCACTGGGGCTGAGGGGAACTTTCCCTGAAGTCCTCCTCCTCCCCTGCTCTTCCTGGAGTCATGCTGTTCCCAAGAGCCATCTACCACCCTTTCCTGCCTATCCTTCTCTGAAAAATTCTGCTGCTGGCCCCCTAAGAGGTCCCCATCACCTGCTTTCTAGCTGCCATGCCGGCCACACAGGGATCTTTGTCACTCACAGATCTGACATTGTTCCTCCTCAGCTCAAAAACCTCCCATGGCTCCCTACTGTCCTGAAGATCAAGTTCAGGTGCCTCAACCTAGCATTCGCAGCCTTTCAATACCTGCACCCTGAAACTCTGCTCCATAAATATGCTCTCTCTTTCACTTTCTACCTTCAAGGCTCACCTCTCATGCTGCCTCTTCCAAGCAGACCCCCACCCTGAATTTCACCCCATATTTAAGTCATCACTCCTTACTTTGGACTGTTTCAGCCCCTTTAAAGTTACTTCCTTTAGGCCATTCCTGACCCCATGTGACTAGGAATGTCTGTGCCCTGCTGTGTCTTCCTCAGACTGAGTGGTATTCAAGGCCTGGGACTGGGAACGAGGCCTCTCTAGATCCCCAGCATCACCCAGAGCCAGGCTTAGTCTCCAAGGAATATTTGGCCACTGAATGAAACCATCCCTCCCTCACCTGCACCCTCACAGGGCCCACCCCACCACACCCACTCTTGCTCTTCCACCGGGACTCACCCACCTCTGTCTAGCCCCTACACGTGGGTTCTCCTCCCTCACCCCAGAAGCAACAGCCACACAGAGAGATGGCCCATCCACAGGGAGGGTGCACCTGGGGCAGGTTTGACCATGCTCCCATGGGCACTAGAGCGGCCTGGCAGCTGGCAGCACACAATGGGCACCTTTGGGGATGACGCGCCCATCTGGAAGCTTGATGTCCTCCGTGCAGCGGCGGGAGACCAGGGTCACGGGTGGGAACTGGCGTAGGCTCTCCTTGATGCACATAGTGGTGAAAGGCAGCTGGGTCAGGTCGTCCCTGGGGAACACGGAACGTGGGATGGTCAGTGGCTTGGAGCCAGGGCACAGCAACACCCCTTCCCCCAAACACACACACACACACACACACACACACACGCGCGCGCGCGCGCGTTCAGGAGCAACCACGCAGGAAACCAGTCCAGGATCTCAGACTTGCCCCAGCTTCCGGTGTTTGCATTTATGCCATGCACACATCACTACCCCTCAGCATGCCCCCAAGCAACCCGAGCAGCACCAGCAGGCTTCTGCATGCCCAGCATTAACCCTTTAACTGATGGATTACGTGGCAGCCAGGGGATAGCCGGGAGAGGTGCCAGGACAGGCGGCGGGGGGTGGGGGGGGGGGACGCCCGGGCATCAGCAATTCACCAGCCTGTGTGGATCAATTTCAGTATTTAAAAACCTGTCCATTCTCTCCTTCTGCTATTATTAACTTCTTTCCGTTGGACTCCAGGGCCCAAAAGTGGATTAATTATAACCCTTGGTCCATGATCTAGATCGTTTTCTTTCTCTTTCAAAGAAACTTCACGTCACTCCTGTAAAGGGCAAACGGCATGCCTGGCATAAAAGTACCCATAAGGTAAACACCACTGGGAAAACAGAAGAGTTATTAAATTCTGGCGAGACATCATCTCCTGCCCAGTCCTCAGAACCTGAGCCATCTTTTCCCTTCATTAAAAAGGCAGATTAGCAAGGAATTGAAGAATACAATGGCACCCGACTGAGAATGTCTCCCTGACATCGAAATCTAAAAGGTTGACGCGGGGGCGCCTGGGTGGCTCAATCAGTTAAGCGTCTGTCTCCAGCTCAGGTCATGATCTCATGGTTCAGTTTGTAAGTTCGAGCCCCGCACTGTCAGCACGGAACCTGCTTGGGATTCTCCCTCTTCTCTCTCTGCCCCTCCCCCACGTCTGCTCCCCCCCCACCCCAAAATAAATAAACTTTAGAAAATAAATAAATAAAAGGTTGACACTAAACAGAAAAGAGCTTTCTCGCTGTTTGATGCTATTTAATGCTGTGTTTTCTTTGAGTCACCCAAAAATCAGCTCTACACGGCACATGTCTGAATTATACACCCCTTGCCCTTTGCATGTGATTCTGCAGTGCCTTCTGCTCAGGCGGGTAGAATGTATGTCCTGCCCCATTCATGGTGGGCTTGGCCGTGTGACTTGCTTTAGTGAAATGGAATGTTCCAGTGCAGGCAGAGGTTTTAGACTGTGGCTCTTCGAGCTTCTGGAATCTGCCTTGAGAGGAACACGCCCCAGGTGGCTGCTGGTTCAAGGAGAATGAGGAGATGTGTGAAACAGACCTGAACCCACGCCTCCATTTGGAAGCCACCCCGCTCAACTGAACGGCACCCTGCAATAGCGAGAGCAAGAAATATGTGCAGACCAGAGCAAGAAACAAATACACAAGCTCCAGACTCAACCGGCCCCCCACCATCCCCCTGACCCCAAACGGACCACTCCAGCTCCTCCAGCTCCCGGCCTTGCATGACCTCTCGGATCTCTTCCCGGCACTTCTCCTGGTACTCTGGATACTTGGCCAAGTTGAACAGCACCCATGACAGGCCACTGGATGTTGTGTCATGACCTGTAGGCAGGTGAGGAGCTCACGTGGAGGCTGCCTGAGGACAGCGGAGACACGGTCTTCTGACAACGGGGCCCCCTCCTCGCCTCCCTCCACATCCTCACCTTCAAACATAAAGGTGTCCGCCTCAGCTCGGATGTCCTCATCTGACAGTTCCTTCCCGTCTTCATCCTGGAACGAACAGGAGAGGATCCTTAGCCCGCTTCATCCCACCCTCCACCTCCTAGGGCTGAAGTCAAGATACTCCCCCCTCTCTCAAGCCAAGCTGCAGGGGGAAGGATGCCAGGCAGACAGAGGTACGTGGCTTGTCTAAGAAAGATGGAAAGTGGGAGGGAGAGTCAAAGGTGAGGGGAAGAAGGGAGTTTGTATCCCTTGAGCAGCTGGTTGCAGCAAGCATCCTGCTGGATGGAGGCCCAACCATGACCTGTGATCAGGTCTCATGACCATCATGTCGTAAATGAGGAAACTGAGGCTCAGAGGGAAGAGTCAGGTGACTAAGGTCCAGCATCCGCTAAGCAGCAGGGCCAGAACTGGAACCCAGAACTGCCTGAATCCTGAATCCAAGTGCTGCTCAGGAATTCCACAGAAGGGGGAGCCGTGGTGGCTTAGTGGTTAAGCATCTGGCTTTGGCTCAGGTCATGCATGATCTCACAGTTCATGAGTTCATGAGTCTCACATCAGGGGAGCTCAAGCCCTGCTTTGGGTGAGCTCAATCCCCTCTTCCGGTGAGCCTGGCTTCTGTCTCTCTCTCTCTCTCTCTGCCCCTTGTGGGATTCTCTCTCTCTCTCTCTCTCTCTCTCTCTCTCTCTCTCTGCCCCTCACTCACTTGCTCTCTCTCTCTCTCAAAAACAGGAAGAAAGAAAAGAAATCCCACAGAAGCAATCTCTGCAAGTGTCATATTTTTTCAGTCTTGGGTTTCAACTTTTCAGCATGGTGAGCAAAATCATGGCCCCGCCCCCACCACAACCCTCCAGAATTCATATGGTGAGGTCCTCACCACCCGGGACCTCAGAACGTGACTGTATTTGGAGACAGGGCCTTTCCAGAGGTAATTAAATTATGATGACGTCATTAGGGTGGGCCCTAGCCCAATATGACTGGTGTCCTTAGAAGAAGAGGACATTTATGCAAAGACACAGGCAGAGGGAAGACAACGTGAACACACATGAGAAGGAGGCCATCTACAAGACAGGGAGAGAGGCCTCAGAAGAAACCAACCCCTGTCAGTGCCTTGATCTCAGATGTCTAACCTCCAGAACTGTGAGAAGGTTAACTTCTGAGGTTTAGCCCACCCAGTCTACAGCACTTCGTTACAGCAGCCCCAGCAAAACGAATACACTAAGTCTTACTTGTGTATTAGGGTGCCTGCCTGCCTCCTAGAGCTGTGTTATTCGGGACGTTTGTCCTTTTATGGAGTTGGTGCAATTCACGAGGGGCCGGGGCCCAGCCTCACCTTGGCCAGGAGCAGCACATCGATGAAGTCCAAGGTCTTGCCCTGTTTGCCCTTAAGCCAGGCCTCGGCCCCCTGCTGGTGCAGCGCCCGCCTCCGCTCCTGGATGACCTCCGTGGTGAAGCGGTGCACGGTGTCACAGGCCTGCCGGAAACGCCGCCCGTCTGCCGTGAGGTAGTAGATGAGGTCGATGTGGTGGTGCACGCGGTATTGGCGCTGGACCACGAGTGCGCTCAGCTCGATGATGGCCGAGATGTAATCGCTCATCTTCCTGCCGGGAGAGGAAGGGCCGTGAGCACAAGCTGCTCCCTAGGACCAGTGAGCAAACCCCCCCCCCAGCCCCGTATATACACGATATTTTCTCATTTTCCTGTACTCTTCACGCTCTACCATCTGGGGCCTTGCTGACCCCGGAGAGACGCGGCCCCTCCCAGAGCCAGCCAGTTCTGAGAGATTGCCAATGACTCACCCAAGAGTATGCCTTTCATGTGCACACCAAACAGTCCAGAGCCCATACGCTGAAACTTATCAGGCCGAGCCACTATCTCCAGTCCTTAATCACTGGACAACTAGGGACAGCCCCCATCCTCCAGAGCCCTCTGTAATTATTCAAACGAGTGAATCTTAAGCTTGTGTAACCGCCATACTGTTCTTTCCCAAGGAAACCACCAAAAAAGACTGTCATGCTTTCTCCCGACTGACACCAATGCCTCCCTGTGTGGCCCTGAGGGGTGTAGTAGGTCCCCTCCTCTTGGGAACTGTAAGGAACAATCATCTCCTGATTGGGTGGCCTCATCATATCTGAATAAAACCAAAATCCAGGTACACATAGACCCAAAGACAGATTAGGACTTCCAAATAGATGTAGCATCACAAAGACTAAATGGCTATAAGCCACAGAGTGAGAGAACTCATAAATATGATCACAAACTTGTATCTAAAATATATAAAGAACTTTTGGGGCTCCTGGATGGCTCGGTCAGTTGAGAGTCTGAGTCTTGATTTTGGCTCATGTCATGATCCCAGGGTCATGGGATCAAGCCCCACATCAGGCTTTGGACTGAGGGTGTAGCCTGCTTAAGATTCTCTCTCCTTCTCCCCCTGCCCCTCCCCAGGTCACTATCTGTGTCAAAAAATAAAATAAAATATGAATAAATAAATAAATAAATAAATAATATAAAGAACTCTTAAAATGCACTAATAGACAAAGAATCCAATTAAAAAATGGGTAAAACATATGCATAGACATTTCTCCAAAGAAGATATACAAATGTCCAATGAGCACATGAAAAGATGCTTAACAGCATTAGCCACTGCAGAAATGCAAATCAAAACCACAATGAGATACTGTTTCACCCCAACTAGGAATGGCTATAATCAAAAAGACAGATAATAACAAGTGTTGGTAGAGGTGTGGAGAAATTGGAGCCCTCACATACTACTGGTAGGAATATAAAATGCTGCCTCTCTCTCTGTCTCTTTCTCTCTCTCTCTCTCTCAAATAAGCATTTAAAAAATTAACAAAAAAGAAAAAAAATGAAATCACTGGGACAGGTGTGCAAGGGGCTGTCCTTGGTCCTGAACTATGCTTGTTGTTTTCACACATGTGTCACAGTCTGTCATTTCCTTGTTTATTTACTTGTGCACGGAAACTGCTTTTCTTCCCATCAACATATAAGTTCCAAAGGAGCAATACTTTGTCTATTTTGTTGACCATTATATTCACAGTGCCTAGTCCAGGAATGGCACATAGTAGGCTGGAATAAATATTTCTGGACTGATTAATTAATCAATTAACTAGTTAATCACTAAAGCCGCTGTCACTTTACCCAACTGAAACATAACCCTACAAAGCCCAGAGTAACAAAGTCAGCAGCTTATCATTGAGAACCTACTATGTGCTACAAACTTGCCATTTATTATGTCTCTTATTCCTTATATCCCTGCTTAGATTATAAATTCCAAGGAACTGGGACTTAGTCTGTTGCTCACCACCATATTCTCAGTAGATAGCATAGTATCTGGCACATAGTAGCTACACAACAAATATCTGATGAATGAATGAATGAATGAATGAACCAGGACAATGGTTATTTTATTCATTCATTCAACAAATATTTACTGAACATCTACTGTGTGCCAGGGCAGTGCAACATCATTTTATTCTTTTTTTTTTAAAGTTTATTTATTTTTGAGAGAGAGAGAGAGAGAAAGAGAGAGAGAGAATGAGTGGGGGAGGGGCAGACAGAGAGGGAGACACAGAATCCAAAGCAGGCTCCAGGCTCGGAGCTTTCAGCACGGAGCCCAACATGGGGCTTGAACCCATGAACCTGAAGATCATAACCTGAGCCAAAGTCAGACGCTTAACTGACTGAGCCATCCAGGCGCCCCATATCATTTTATTCTTAAAGCATGTCTCAGAGGGTCAAGAATTGTCATCCCTGGAGTGCCTGAGTGGCTCAGTTGGTTAAGTGTCTGACTCTTGGTTTCTGCTCAGGTCATGATCTTGCAGTTTGTGAGTTCAAGCCCCACATCAGGCTCTGCACTGACAGCATGGAGCCTGCTTAGGATTCTCTCTCTCTCTCTCTCTCTCTCTCTCTCTCTGCCTCTCCCCTGCTTGCTCTCTCTCTTCCCCCCTCTCTCTCTCTCCCTTCCAAAATAAATAAATTAAAAAAAAAAACAATTGCCATCCTTGTTTTATAAAAAAGGAAACTGAGGCTCATAGCCTGGGGAGACACTTTCCAAAAGCCAAACTATTCCTCATGGAAGGATGAGGGAAACTAGTACTTATTAAGCACCTACTGTATACCCAACCACCAACTTACATTACCTCACTTAATACTCACAAGATGACTATGGGGGTGGGATTGGGATTCCATTTTTTCAGATAAGGACACTGGCCCAGAGAGGTGATGTCAGTTTTCAGAAACACACAGCCTGTCGGTGGCAGAGTACTGACAGCCCGGCGATGCCCGACACCTGAGAGTCTCCTTTCTTCTCCCACCACCTTGCCCTGCAGCAACTGTCTCTATCTTCCCCCAGGAAGGCCACACTCACTCCTGGCAGTTGCTGTTGTGGCTGAAGACACATTTCTGAAGACTGTCCAGGGTCATGAGGCTGATGTGCTCAAACATGTCAAGGGAGACCACTGGGCCCTCCGCCAGGCGCCGCCATTTAGCCTGCGAGAGAGAGACATATGGCGAACCGAAGCAGAGACCGCAGGCTTTGAGCAGGGCTGACAACGGCACCCCAGCTGCCTGCTCACCTCAAGCCCATTTTGTAGGTAAAGGAAGTGAACCGTCCTGACATCCCATGGCTCACACATGAGTCGGGACCTGGACCAGTCCCACTCCGCGGACACCCTCTTCCCAAGAGACCCCGCGACTCACATGCATGATGTCAGTGCACTGGTTGAAGATCTTCATGTAGGGCTTCAGGATGTCGAAGTGAAAGGCGGGGGTCAGCAGGCGGCGGTGCCGGCTCCACTTCTCACCTTTGCTAAGCAGCAGCCCATCTCCTGGGCGCAGGAGACTGCCCTTAGGAACCTCTCCCATTACTCTGAAACCACAAGAAACCCCACGCCCCACCCCCTCTTCCCTGAAGCCCCAGCCCCAGCTCATCCAGTCCCACACTCACCCAGCCAAGGTTTCAGGAAACCGTAGAAAAGGTCATCCTTGGGGGCAATGGCAGCTGTGGAGAGAGAAGAGGTGATGATAATTCAAAAGAGAGTGCGGACCCTTGACCTCTGCTTCTAACCTCCTTGGGGCTCCTCTCTGAGCTCTGACCTCCACCTCACCTCTCCAGTCCATCTTCCACACCTGCTCCCGAAAGACCCTTATAGGATGCTGATCTGAACATGAGCCTCCCCTACTCAGATACCTCCCATGGCTCCCTATCACCCTTGTAAAAAAAGTTCAAGCTCAGGCTAGCACTGAAGGCCCTGCCCCATCTAGCCTCCCTGTGTCTCTCCTATCTCACCCTTCAACATACACCTCACATACTGGCCCAGGCTGAGCTCTCCATCCAGAATGGCCCTCTTCACCCTAATCACCCCCTCTTTTCTGCCAATCCAGGCCATCTGAATTACGCCTCCTGTGCTCTCAGTCTCCAGTGCAGCCTCCTCCTTGCACTCCGGTCCCAGGAGGTCTTATCAGATGCTAGATCTGACCATGTCCCTTCCTGCTCACAGCCATTAGCCACAGCACCAGCTGTTCAGCCCATTTTCAAAGCCCCGAATGACCTACCCCAGTCCAGACCTCTCTCAAAACATCTCTGTCCTCCATACCCTACATGCTCAATGTTCAAACATCACAGCACTTTCTCATCTTCTTGAAAAAGCCACATTCTCTGTTCTTTCTACCACATGCCTTCTCTGCCTCAAACACCCTTCCTTCATCCTTTGAGTCTCTGCTTGGATGCCACCCCTTATCCACCCATCCCTCTGGATTGCATCCATCCAGGTACAAGCCCCTGGAGAGGAGGGACCATGTTGATCACTGATATATGGGTGCTAAATAAATTTTCAGTGAATGAACCAGTCAAGGGATGAAAGAATGCAAAAATGGATGGATGGGTGGGTGGGTGGGTGGATGGATGGGTGGGTGGGTGGTTGGGTGGGTGGGTGGGTGGATGGGTACGTGGATGAGTGAGTTAACTCCCTTTCTATGGGTTGAACAGATTTGTGACTGAATGGGCAGGGGCCCAGGAAAGAAGTACCTGAAACTCAAGTGATGTCACTTTTACCCGAGATGTGACTCAGCCACCTACACACACACTACCTAGGAATTGGCCAATCGTGCACACAGTCATCTGTCCACTCATCCTCCTATTCGGAGGGTTCTGCCACACTCTGTACCCAACCCCTGCTGGGCAGTGCTGGGGACCAGAGGTGGCTCAGCTCCACACCCTGCCTGGAGGAGATCTGGGTGGGGCGAGAAAGAGAAGTAGAGGCATGCCATGCAAATATCAAGAAGGTAGAAAGTGTGCCAGAAGCAAAGGGAGGCACAGAGAAAGGGCTGTTGGAAGTCAAAGCAACACTGGAAGAGGCAACACTGGAGAGGAAGGTAGAAGTCTATCTAGTCATGCCTTTCCTCTCTGAGATCTGGACTCCGGCCTTAGCCCCTTGAGGGTCTTTCTGATATACAGACCTGTTAAATGGTTGCCCAGCCCAAGCACCATTCCCTAACACCCCCAATGTAAAACACAAGCTCATTTGCTTTGCGCACAGGTGCTCTGAGTCCAGCTTCTGTCTCACTGCCTACTCGTCCCCACACATCATCCTCACTCCAGACACCCCAAGTCACCTGAATTCCCCTGGCACTTTCACACATCTGCACCTCTGCACTGGTAGAACCCTCCACCTGAGACTTCTCATCTGGCAAACCCCTACACACATCCTTCAAGGCCCAGCGTCATTGACATCTCCTCCATGAAGTCTTCCCCAACCCCCGGCCCCCACCCCAGGCCAAACCCTTGTTCTCCCATCCTCGGGTCCCTACACCTCTCCAACTTTGAACACTAGATTCCCGGAGAGGCCGTGACCAGGCTCCCTTTCCCCTCAGTGTCCCCTTCAGTAAAAAGCAGATGGTAACGTCTACCCTGGAGGAGGTCCTATAAGAAGAGGCCCCACCTGGTGCTCAGCAGGAAAGTACATATCACTGTGGTTGCGAGCTCGGCCTCCGGGAGGGCCAGATCTGGGTTCAAATCCCAGCCCCACCACTAACTCAGCATGTAAACTTGGGCGTGTCAACCATTGTGGCCCTCCGTTTCCTCATCTGCCACAGGAGAAATAGAACAATTCTGCCTGCCTCGTGGCATCCCTACAAAAGCTCAATGAGCTAACATGTTCCTGGCACACGGCAGGTGCTCATTAAATATTTGCACACATAAATGAATAATTAGCCAACTGCTGGCTATTTTTATAACCATGATTATAATTATTGGTCATTGGTGTCACGAACCCAGGAGATGATTATCTGCATCCTCCGTTCGCAGCAAGCCCCCGCCAGGGAAAAATAAATGCACAGCCGTCGTGGAAAGCTGTTTGGTGGTTCCTTGAAAAAGTTAAAGGTAGAATTCCCATATGGCCCTGCATTTCTACTCCTCAGCACCTACCCAAGAGAAATGAAACTATACATCAGCACCGAAACCCGTGCAGGCATGTTCATAGCATCATTCGTAACAGCCTAAAGGTAGGAAGGACCCAAATGCCTGTCGGTGGATGAGCAGATAAACAAATTGTGGTATATCCGTATCCCCATACAATGGACTTCTACTCAGCCTTAAAAAAAGTAGGTCCTGATCATTGCTACAATGTGTGTGAACAACGGAAACACTGTGCTAAGTGAAAGAGGTCAGTGCAAAAGGTCACATTTTGTATCATACCTTTACTGTGATATATCCAGAATAGGCAGAGCCATGGAGATAGCAATTAGAGCGCTCCCCCCCGCGCGGCCCCCCCGCCTGGACCTAATCACTTAATGGGTACAGGTTGTTTTATGGGGCCATGAGAAAAAACTTGGAACTAGAGAGAGCCTTGGGTTGCACAACATTGTGAACACGCTACATACCTTACACTTTAAAATCGTACATTTTTAAATGGTTAATTGCATGCTACGTGAATTTCATCTCAATAAAAAATAAATGCATAAAGGCAAAAGCTGTAATGATATGCCTATATATCACACTTCATTCTCTATAACGCATTTCCCCCTGCTTTCTCCCATTAATGCTCTCTACCCCAATTGCCCGATATAAGATGGAGAAGGTTCAGGAGGAGCTGTGCGTTTCTCAGGGCCCACGGGCTGTGTGGTTTTAGCCCCAGGCCATCAAGGTCCCCGGGTGTGGCCCTGAGGAGGCCCCGGTGTGGGGTGGGATCCACAGCTTGGGGCCAGGCCTGTCTGTCCTGACTCACAGCTCCGCCCCCTCCCCCCACTCCTCCAGTGGGGGGAAGGCCCTGGATATCCTGCCTGTCCTGAGGGAGGGGAGGGGAGGGGAGAGGGAGAGGCTGGGGCATCTACTATGTGCTAAGGCCATGCAGGGGGGCTCCACTCCCTACTCCATCTGGAGTCCCACAACCATGTAAGATGATCCTCAGGAATCTGCGGTTCTGAGGAGGAGAGGGGAGAAGGAGGAGGCAGAAAGAAAAACAGGACGTGAGAAAAGCAGGAGACGAGAAACCCCCATGAGCACCTACCCACATCACGGTGAGTCTTCACCACCACCCCATTTTACAGATCAGAAACTGAGGCCCTGAGAGGCTACATGAATTTCTGGGTCACATGGTGAGGATGGCTCCACCCAGGATTCGAGCCCAGCCCGCCCAAGTCCTGGCCCAGGGCTCTTTGCACAACTTGGAGCCCATCCCTTAGAGAAGTCACCCTTCCCGGGGTCCAGGCTCCCCCTTTGTGCAGTGGGTTGGGCATCCCGGAATGAAACGTGGGGAGGGTACGGCTGGGGGAGGGAAGGATGGCAGGCCCTTCCTCTTTCATGGGTCCGACGTGATAGCCTTGAAGGTGGTCTCTAGACCTCAAAGAGAGATCTCAGCCTCTCTTTGTAGGGGCCCAAGCTGGGGCCGGAGATCCTAAAATTCCTGGTACTTGTTCATTCCTTCCTCCTCTCTCAAATGTCTCTGATGCCCCTGGAGGTGCCCAGTTACGCACGAGGCCACACCAAAGATCCAGACTCCTAGGGGGAAGACGGAGCTGGAGGCAGACACACTCAGTCAGCCCTAGAGCGTTAGGACGGAGAATGAGAAAGCCCAGAGAAGAAAACCATGATCTGTCTGGAGGGTCAAGGAAGTCTTCCTGGAGGAGGGGTCATTGGATCCGGGTGTTGAAGGTTGAGCAAAGACTTGCCCAGCACACCCAGGAGCCCTACACCTTGGGACGGGTGTGGACTCAGAAGGGAGAAGCAATCTTTCTACGTCTCCTTTTCTACTAGTCAGGGTCAGCCCAGGTGAAAAGAATGGGCTGCAGGCTGGGATAGCCACAGCAGGGAATATCAGAACCCAAATGGTGGAACTGCCATGGCTTAGAATTAAGCAGCAACCACTTAACAAAATCTCAGGCAAACAATTCCCTGATCAAATACGTTTGGCTCTGACTTCTAGGTGGGCATGTTTGCCTCTCAGAGTTCCTAGGACCCCTAGACGGTGTCGCACCTTTTCCCATGCTATCCCCACTATCTGTATTACCATGGCTGCTTTGGTGAACTCCTATTCATCCTTCAAATCCCTACTCCAATGGCCCTTCCCCCAGATAGCCTACAGGCCCAGAAGCCCAGGTGATTTCTGGGAGTTGAGGGTTTATCCATCACCCAAAGGCCCAGCCCACCTACCTGAGGCACCCACTACGGGCTTGATGTAGTCAGGATGCACCAGAACCAACAGTGGCAAAATGGGGCCAATCCACACCAGGATCACATGATGCATGTTGTCCAGCACCTTCTTCTCATCTTGGAGGCCTGTCTCATTTGGAAGATACTGCAAGGGGTAGGAGGGAAGGACAGTGAGGAGGAGCCCAGCCCCAGCGTCCCCTAGCCTTTCCCTCCTTCCACCTCTCCCCTGTCCTTAAAACAAGCCCGGAAGAGCTGTATGATTGAGGGCAGCTGGCTGCACCTCGCTGAACCTCCATTCCCTCACCTGAGGAGTGGGGAAGAATCAACTCTCTGTCTGAGGGCAGCTGAGAACATGTATGAAATAACAAAATGAGAGTCCGCCCCCCCCCCCACCCACCCAGCACAGGGCATGACACACAGCCGGTGTTCCAGAAATAAAACCAGTAAGAGTACACCCAATAATAATGATCGGCATTTGTTGAGTACTTGCTACGTTAGTAATAAGATACCACTAGCACTGTTATCTTTAACACATGCGTGTGCTTACAGCGTTAGGCGCGGCGGTGGGCATGGTTCATACAGTTAATACCTTCAACCTACCCAAGAATTCTGTGAAATACTTGCTACTATTTCCCCATTTCACTTTGCTCGGAAAGGTCAAATGACTTGTCTGAAGTTACAGGTGAGTAAGTGATTGCCCTGGTGTGGGCTTCCCCAGAAGCCTCACCCAGAACTCATGCCCCCGGGAGGAGGCAGGCTGGGCCTACAGGGTCAATGTTGTCCACACTGACCCGGCTAACTTTGGGCACCAGGGCCTGGCCACTGCCTCTAGGACCACCATTAAAGCCAGATGGCTCTTGGAATAAGAGCATTGGACGAAGGGCATGAAAAATGAGTAGGGGTTCATCTAACTGAGAAGGATATTTGGTAGAGGGCACAGTTCCAGCAAAGACCATGGAGGTGGGAAATCAGAGCCTGGCTATAGGAACAGTAAGTCATCCTACAGGACTAGACGTGAGTAGGACGGGAGTCAGAGCCTAACGGGACTTGAACACTAGCTGAGGAGGTGAGACTTTCTCCGGACAGCAATGGGGAGTCATGGAGGGTGTGTGAGCAGAGGAGGGACATGGTTGGTTTCAAGAATTCTCCTGGGACCAGGACGGGGCGACGGACTGGAGGCAGGAGCCCAAGGAGGAGGCTGCACCATGGTCCAGCAGAAGGCAATGAGGCCTGAGGAGGGGTGGGAGGTGAAAGGGAGGGAGGAGATTCGGACACAAACAGGCAAAACTTGGTGAGTGCGGTCCCAGGGGAGTCATTCCTAAAGCCAGATAAAATATTCTTGGAGCTACTGAGTAGAAATGTACCTCCTGCTTCCTTCTTCTGAGACACTCACTCCAAGTAGCATCTAAAATATTTCTAGGGGCGCCTGGGTACCTCAGTCTGACTCTTGATTTCAGCTCAGGTCAGGATCTCACGCTTCGTGAGTTCGAGCCCTGCATCGGGCTCCACGCTGACAATGAGGAGCCTGCTTGGGATTCTTTCTCTCTAACTCTCTCTCTGCCCCTCCCCCGCCCCCACTCACATTCTCTCTCTCTCTTTCAAAATAAATAAACGTAAATAAAATAAAATAAAACAAAATAATAAAATAAAATCAACAAAATATTTCTAGAATCACTTGATACTTCCGGTCTCTGCAAGACTGGGGAGTTGAGCACACCCACCACCGCGTGGCAGGTTCAGAGTCAAGCATGCCGCCGACGTCACTTCAGGAATTGTCAAAATAATCTCATGAGGTTATCAGGAACAATCGTAAGCCCCACACTGCAGATGGGAAAACCAAGGCACAGGGAGGTGACGTAGTTTGCTCAAGGTCGTGTGGCAGGAGAGGGTAGAGACCAGCATCAAGCCCACACTGACGACCACTGCCCTTGAACTGCCTCTCCAAAGTCCACCTCTGCCCTTGGCATGAGGCCTAAGCCAGGAAGGTCTCCACAACTGTCCCTCAGTTTCATGTAAGTCTAGAAGGGGGACCGGGTGAGTGCAGTAGGCAGTTAGGAACTGGAGTCTAAGACCCCAAAAGCCTCAGTGCCTTCAGGAGTCTGGCTTTCTTCTGACCTCTGAAGCCCTTTTAGAAAAGTGCAGGTTTTCTCAGCCAGACACAAGAGGTGGCGAAGGCACAGAGCTAAGAACAGGGACTCTGGAGCCAAACGGCCTGGGCTTGAACCCCAACTCTGCCGCCTACAAGCTGTGTGACCTAGGGCCAGCTACTTAACCTCTCTGTGCCATAGTATTCTTAGAAGCAAAATGGGGACAGTGGTGGGGACTGCCGCCTAGCATTGTCAAGAGGACTGAGGGAGAGGGAACGCGAGCTGGTGCAGCCACGCTGGAAAACGGTCTGGAGGCTCCGCAAAAAAACAAATAGAACTACCGTACGACCCAGCAATCGCACTACCAGGCATTTATCCAAGGGATACGGGTGTGCCGTTTCGAAGGGACACGCGCACCCCCATGTTTATAGCAGCACCATCAACAATCGCCAAAGTATGGGAAGAGCCCAAATGTCCATCAACGGATGAACGGATAAAGAAGATGTGGTATGTATATACAATGGAGTATTACTCGGCAGTCAAAAAGAATGAAATCTTGCCATTTGCAACTACGCGGATGGAACAGGAGGGGATTATGCTAAGCAAAATTAGTCAGAGAAAAAAATCATATGACTTCACTCATATGAGGACTTTAAGAGACAAAACAGATGAACATAAGGGAAGGGAAACAAAAATAATATAAAAACAGGGAGGGGGACAACACAGAAGAGACCCATAAATACGGAGAACACACTGAGGGTGACGGGAGGGGTTGTGGGAGGGGGAGGGGCTAAATGGGTCAGGGGCACTAAGGAATCTACTCCTGAAATCATTGTTGCACTGTATGCTAACCAATTTGGATGTAAATTTAAAAAAATAAAAAATAAAATTAAATAAATAAATAAATAAAATAAGAAAAAAAAACCCAAAACATCAAAGTATACAAAAAAAAAAAAAAAAGAGGACTGAGTGAGTTAATATTTTTAAAGCACCTGATGTAATTCTAAGCACATGTATGTGAAATAAGAAATGAAAGGCAGGGCTCCTGGATGGCTCTGTCAGTTAAGCGACTGACTTTGGCTCAGATCACGATCTCGCGATTCGTGAGTTCGAGCCCTGTGTTCGGCTGTGTGCTGTCAGCTTGGAGCCTGGAGCCTGCTTCTAATTCTGTGTCTCCCTCTCTGCCCCTCCCCTGCTTGCGCTCTGTCTCTCTGTGCCTCTCCAAAATGAATAAACGTTAAAAAAATTAAAAATTAAAAAAAAAAATGAAAGGCAAGGTAAGAGAATGAAAGAAAGGGTGCAACCACATCAGGGGGTGGGGTGGAGCAAAATCCACAGGGGTGCCCCCACCCCGCCTGGGGATCACAGAACCCGACGACTTTCACGGGCACTGGTACCTGTTGCTACAGCAATAGGCCTGAAATGACAGAGAAAACTTTCGACTCAGCTCTGCCTCGCCTCAGCTGTGTGACCTCGGGTAAACGGCTTGCCCTCTCTGAGCCTCCATCACACTTAGACCCTGGAAGACAGGTCTGTTTGTGGCCCTGACCAGATTCTTGGGGGAATGAAAGAAACCATCAGGTCCGTCATCCTTACTGAATACCTGGGACCCGCCCAGCCCACCTGCCCAGCCCCACACACCATGCCCAGGTGGCCCAGCAGCCAGTTGCGCCGGGGTGGCTGGGGGAAGCAGCTCAGCCGGCGGCAGGTGATGTAGCAACACCAGGAGAACCTCAGGAGTTGTATCAGCAGGCGGCAGAGGAAGAAGAGCAGGGACAGGACGAGTGCAGACACCGCATACAAGCGGAAGGCGGTCTTCTCCAGTCCCAGGACGTACAGCAGGTGCTCCGTGACGGGCAGCATCCTGCGGGAACACACGGGATGGGGGTCAGTGCAGGTAGGAACCACTCTGGCCATGTGTGTGCCATACAAAGACGACCTGTGGGGTCAAGCATAGGGTACCTGGCACACAGGAGGTGCTCAATGCACATGAGCCCCAGACACCAAGGATACCCCCCTAACTTTCCCCAGCAGTGACCTCCAGCGAGCTGACCAGACGGACACCTGTCCATATGCCCTCACTCTTCACTTCGCAGGGCATCCTTCCTGACTTCTCTGCCCATGCCTGGCTGGCCAGAGGGTTGGAACATTAAAACACGTACACCTCCACGCCGAAAGCAGCTCTTAACCAATGACGGATGAATGTTGCCAGATAAATACCTCCTCCCCTTGGGGCAATGACCTCGAGATGGGAGTTTCACATGCACTCCCAGGCTTCCACAGCAGGATTAAACTCCGGCTGCCCACAGAAGAAACTTTCTCTATTAGCTGCCTTCCTTCCCCTGTCTTTCCCTCTTCTTCTCTATTTCATTGAGGTGAGATTCACCCAACATGAGACGAACCGTTTTAAAGTACAGTTGACCCTTGAACAATGCAGGGGTTAGGGGGGGTCCCAAGCCCTGTGCATCCAGAATTCCATGTGTCACGTTTGACCCCCCGCAAAACTGAGCTGCTCATAGCCTACTGTTGACTGCAAGCCTTACCGATAACATTAACGGCCAATTAACTCATATTTTGAATGTTACATGTATTATATACTGTATTGTTACAAGAAAGTAAGCTGCAGAGAAGAAAATGTTGTTGAGAAAATCATTAAGAAAGAGAAAATAGGGGCTCAGTCTGTTGAGCGTCCGACTTCGGCTCAGGACATGATCTCGCGGTCCGTGAGTTCGAGCCCCGCGTCGGGCTCGGTGCTGACGGCTCGGAGCCTGGAGCCTGCTTCAGATTCTGTGTCTCCCTCTCTCTCTGTTCCTCCCCTGTTCATGCTTTGTCTCTCTCTGTCTCAAAAGTAAATAAACATTAAAAAAAATTTTTTTAATAAAAAATAAAATAACAATAATAATATTAATGACACAGTGACCAGGTATAGAGCGTTGCAATGTGCCATGCTCCACACTCAGGGATGTGCATGCCTCATTTTATGGTGCCTTAAAGTGGGCCTTGGAGTTGGGTCCTACCATTCTCTCCATCGTTTGCACAACTCAATCTCTGTTCTTCTAACTCAAGAGAGATGGGAGCTGACAGAGGCCCCCTGAACCCCTACCAAAGGCCAAACTCAATCACATTGGGGGCCCACAGATCTCAGACAGTGCCGAGGAGATTGCTGAAAATGGTTAGGTCTTGCCCCCATCTCTCCTTTCCGCTTAGTCCAGACACCCAAGGGTTCTCTTTGGGCTCCACCTCCTTCGGCAACACAGCTAAAGGAACCCTACCCTCCAGGTCCTCACCTGAGTCCCCAGTCCCCACCACCGGCCCATGGTTCCCTCCATTAGGGGCTCAGAGTCACTGGCTTTTCCACCAGCCAATGACCAACTGTATCATCCACGCAGAAGATGTGAAGTTTCTAGGGGCGCCTGGGTGGCGCAGTCGATTGAGCGTCCGACTTCAGCCAGGTCACGATCTCGCGGTCCGTGAGTTCGAGCCCCGCGTCAGGCTCTGGGCTGATGGCTCAGAGCCTGGAGCCTGTTTCCGATTCTGTGTCTCCCTCTCTCTCTGCCCCTCCCCCGTTCATGCTCTGTCTCTCTCTGTCCCAAAAATAAATAAACGTTGAAAAAAAAAAAAAAGATGTGAAGTTTCTATTGGTTACCACATCCTAGGAAAACAGCTGGGTGCATCATCACCAAATTAGGAGAGTCCCATTGGGACGGTCTGACTTACACTACCAGCCATGCAATTGACATGACCACTCATTAGGCTGTCTGGTACCAAGGAGAGACAGAAAGGGAATAACAAGTGTTGGCAAGGATGCGGAGAAACCTTGAACCCTGATGCCTTGCTCGTGGGGATGTAAAATGGTGCGGCTTTGCTGTGGAAAACAGTGTGGTGGTTCCTCAAAATATTAAACATAGAATCACCATATGATCCAGCAATCCCACTTCTGGAGAGATCCCCAAAAGAAGTGAAAGCAGGGACTCAAACAGATATTTGCACACCCATGTTCACAGCAGCATTGGTCACAAGGGCCAAAAGGTGGAGGCAACCCAAGTGCCCAAGAAAGGAAGAAGAGATACGCATGCTATGGCCTATCCATACACTGGAATATTATTCGGCCATAAAAAGGGAAATCTGACGCAGGCCACAACATGGATGGACCTCAAGGACATTACGTGAAGTGAAATAAGAGACGCAAAAAACAAAGGCTCTGTGTCCCCAGAGGAGTCAGGTTCAGAGACAGGAAGCAGAATGGCGGGCACCAGGACCAGCGGGAGGGGGCATAGGGAGTCAGAGTTTTAACTGAAGAAGACCGAAAAGTTCTGGACACGGATGGTGGTGATGGCTGCACAACAGTGTGAACGTACTTAAGGCCACTGAACTGTTCACTGAAAACGGTTAAGACTGGGGGGCGGGGGACACCTGTGTGACACAGTCGGTTAAGCATCCCACCCTTGATCTCGGCTCAGGTCATGATCCCACAGTTTGTGAGATCAAGCCCCGTGTTGAGCTCTGTGCTGACGGTGCGGAGCCTGCTTGGGATTCTCTCTCCCTCTCTCTCTCTCTCTCTCTACAACCTCCCCCCCCAAATAAATAAATAAACATTAAAAAAAAAAAAAAGACTGCGTGTCTCGAAGGAGGTAAAGCAGAGATAGAGGTGGCTGAATACTGGTCCCCCAAAGAGATCAGGTCTCTGGAACGTGGGAATGTGATCTTAACTGCCAGCGTCTTTGCAGACGGACTAGAGATGAGAAGATTATCCGGGATTGGATTGTCCAGGTTGTTCCCAACTGGAATCGAAATCTCCTCATAAGAGAGAGGCCGAGGGAGACTCAACACACAGAAGAGAAGAAGGCCGTGGAAAGATAAAGGCAGACCCTGGAGGGATGCGGCCACCAGCCCAGGCACCCTGGAGCCACTAGAAGCTGGGAGAGGCAGGGAGGAGATTCTGCCCTAGAACCTCCAGAGGGAGCACGGCCCTGCCCTCACCTGGGTTTCAGACTCCCGGCCTCCAGAACTCTGAGAGAATAAATGTGTGCTGTTTCAAGCCACCCGGTTCGTGGTAATTCGTCACAGCAGCCACAGGAAACAAATACACGGAGTAAGAGGGTGCAGACCGATCCCTCCAGATGAGGTGGCCTGTGTGTGTCTCTTGGGGGAAGGCTCTCTGGGCAGACAGCTGAGTGAAGAACGGGGCTTTCTCATTAAGTGCACATCTGCACACACACGCACGTAGCTGGGGTCTTTTTAATACATATATATATATATTTTTTTTTGAGAGACAGAGAGAGAGAGAGAGAGAAAGCGAGAGCGGGGAAGGGGCAGAGATAGAGAATCCCAAGCAGGCTCCGTGCTGTCAGCGCAGAGCCTGATGTGGGGCTCAAACCCACAAGCCGTGAGATCAGAACCTGAGCCGAAATCAAGAGTTGGACGCTTAACCGACTGAGTCACCCAGGTGCCCCTAAGGTTTTTGTTTTTTTTTTAATGTTTATTTATTTTTGAGAGAGAAAGAGAGAGAGGGACAGAGCGTGAGCAGGGGAGGGGCAGAGAGAGAAGGAGACACAAAATCGGAAACAGGCTCCAAGCTCTGAGCTGTCAGCACAAGAGCCCGACGCGGGGCTCGAACTCACGGACTGTGAGATCATGACCTGAGCTGAATTAAGACGCTTAACCGACTGAGTCACCCAGGCACCCACATGTAGCTGGGTTCTAATCCTGACTCCACGGACTGGCTGTGTGGCCTAGGCCACAGTTTCCCTATCTGAAACTGGGGGTGACTGTAAAAGATGATCTTTGGGTCCACCCCAGTGTGACCTTTTCCTGCGTGTGGCCTGGGGTGGGGTCACCACTTTGGCAGGCCCAAGACCTCTGGGTCACCTCTAACCCCTGGGCAACCTGGCTGTAGTCTGGCTGCCACTCCAGACACCACAGTCACCTTTCTGAAGGTCCGTCACTCTCCTGCTCTAACACCATCCATGGCTCCCCACTGCCCTCAGTCTGGCATCCAAAGCCCTTGAGGAGCTGACCACCCCCGCCCATCCTCCACTTCAGCCATAAAGATCCCCCTTCTCAGGATGTTTTGGACCCTTTCACCCAAGCTATAAACATTGGATTCCTTAGAGCTGGTCCTGAGTCATCGCTTCCTCTCTCTCCATGTATACGCCCTGGGGAGCTCACCCCCTCCCATGGCTTTTGTGACCCTGTCTCTGAGATGCCTCCCATGTCTTGATGACCCCACCTCCTGGATGGCCTCTCAGACCCTCACATTCACCTCACCTCCTTCCTCCCTCTCTGCCCACACCCAGTTCATTGCCAGGTCCTGCCAGTAGTGTATCCGAAATATCTTTCACTCTCATTCACTTTTCCCCATCCCCATCATCTCAACCCACGTCAGGCCACCACTGCAGTGGCCTCCTCCCCTTGGTCTCCCGAGTTCCCTCCCGCCCCTCCCCCCAGCAGTCCATTCTCCACCCAGCAGCCAAAGGGATCTCCCTAAAATTAAATCAGATCACAGCCTTCCCCTGTTCAAAGTCCTCCCCATTATGCTGAACACAATTCAGATTCCCTCCCTCGGACTGAGACGCCCTGTGCGCCCGGCCCCTGTGGACCCCTCCAGCCTCTCCCACGGCTCTCCCCGCTGCTGACTCAACTCCAGCCACTCTGGCCACAGGCCAAATTCATTCCCGCTTCAGAGCCTTTGCACATGCTGTTCCCTCCAACCTGGCATGCCTTTCCCCCAGCTCTGCCCACAAGGGCCCCTCCTCATCCTCCAGGACCACCTCTGCTTTTCACCACAATCAGCCACCTCCTTTTTTGAGCACCTTCTGTGTGCAGTGGCTTTCTCAGCCATTTCTTTTTTTTTTTTTTTCAACTTTTTTTTTTTTATTTATTTTTGGGACAGAGAGAGACAGAGCATGAACAGGGGAGGGGCAGAGAGAGAGGGAGACACAGAATCGGAAACAGGCTCCAGGCTCCGAGCCATCAGCCCAGAGCCTGACGCGGGGCTCGAACTCACGGACCGCGAGATCGTGACCTGGCTGAAGTCGGAGGCTTAACCGACTGCGCCACCCAGGCGCCCCTCTCAGCCATTTCTTTCATCTTCCCAGGAGCCTTTCGAGGCAGCTGGGGTTCTTCTAAGTAGAGTCACAGCAAGAACCCCCACCCCCACCCAGAACAATCCCACTGATAACCTGACAAAGGAAATGTCTTCCTGAAATACTGAAATGGGGAGGAACTGAAACAAGAGAAAGCACCAGCCCTCAAAGAGGAGACCCTGCCCCAGGAAGGCAGGTGAACAGGAGGCAGGGAGCTCTGAACCGCCGTGCCCACCCCCCTATGTGGGACGTGGGCTGAGGCTTTTCCCAGGACCGGCTGCTCCAAGCAGAAAGAGCACACGCTGGATCCCCAGCTGGCTGTCACCCTGGGAGCCTCAGTCTTCTCATCTATGAAATGGGAACAATATCAAGAAGTCTATCTGATGCTTCTGGGAGGAGCTCAATAAATAGTGCCTTGGGGAAGTTAAATCCTCTGCTTTCTGCAGCTGGGTTCCACTCGCCCACCCCTAGCAAGAGCACTCCTGCCAGCCCCCCCCCCCCCGAAAGAAAGTGCTGCAAAAACCTTTCAGGCAGTGCAGCCGCTTTGAGAAATAGCTTCGCAGTTCCTCAAAAAGCTAAACATAGAATTTTCATGTGACCTGGAAATTCCACTCCTAGGTATATAGTCAATAGAATGCAGGGGCGCCTGGGTGGCTCAGTCGGTTGAGCATCCGACTCTTGATTTCGGCTCAGGTCACGATGCCAGGCATGGGATCGAGCCCTGCATCGGACTCCATGCTGGCTGTGGAGCCTGCTTAAGATTCTCATTCTTTCTCCCTCTGGTCCTCCACCACTCTCTCTCTCTCTCTCACATAAAATAAAATTAAAATTAAAACTAAAGAATGTAAAACATCCTCAGATACTTGTATATGAATATGAATAGCAGCACTATTCAGAATAGCCCAAAGGTGGAAACAATCCAAATGTCCATCAATGAATGAATGGATAAGTATCCTGTGATATATTCGTGTGATGGAATATTACTTGGTCATGAAAAGGGGCCCCTGGGTGGCTCAGTCAATTAAGCGTCTGACTTCGGCTCAGGTCATGATCTCCCAGTCTGTGAGTTCGAGCCCCGCGTCGGGCTCTTGTGCTGACAGCTCAGAGCCTGGAGCCTGCTTCGGGTTCTGTGTGTCCCTCTCTCCCTGCCCCTCCCCCACTTGTGCTCTGTCTCTCCCTGTCTCTCAAAAATGAATAAATGTAAAAAAAAAAAATTTTAACAAAGATGCCACTCAAATGAAAAAATAAGCCTGAGGGCGCCTGGGTGGCTCAGTCGCTTGAGTGTCTGACATCGGCCCAGGTCATGATCTCACGGTTCATGGGTTCGAGCCCCGCGTCGGGCTCTGTGCTGACAGCTCAGAGCCTGGAGCTTGCTTCGGATTCTGTGTCTCCCTCTCTCTCTCTGCCCCTCCCCTGCTCATGCTCTGTCTCTCTGTCTCAAAAATAAATTAAACAAATTTTTGTTTATTTTAATAAAAAAATAAATAAATATAAAAATGAATCAGTTGACTGTACAACCCAAAGAATGAACTCTAATGTAAACTATTAACTTTGGTTAAGTATAATGTGTCTACATTGGCTCATCAGTTGTAAGAAACATATCATCCTAACAGAAGATGACGGAAGATGTTAATAATAGGGGAAAGTGTGGGGAGTTGATGGATGTTTTGGAACTCTATACTTCCTGCATAGTTTTTCTGTAAACCTGAAACTGCTCTAAAATATAAATTCTGTTTAAAAGTTAATTATTTGAGGGACACCTGGGTGGCTCAGTCAGTTAAGCATCCAACTTCAGCTCAGGTCATGATCTCACAGTTGGTGAGTTCACACCCGGCGTTGGGCTCTGTGCTGACAGCTCGGAGCCTGGAGCCTGCTTCGGATTCTGGGTCTCCCTCTCTCTCTGCCCCTCCCCTGCTCATGCACACGCTCTCATCCTCTCTCTCTCTCTCTCTCCCCCTCTCCCTCTCTCTCTCAAATATAAATAAACATTAAAAAATAAATAATAAAATAAAATAAAGTTTTAATTGTGGGGTGCCTGGGTGGCTCAGTCAGTTGGGTGTCCGACGACTTTGGCTTAGGTCATGATCTCATGGTTTGTCTGTTGACAGCTCAGAGACTGGAGCCTAATTCAGATTCTGTGTCTCCTTCTCTCTGCCCCTCCCCTGCTCGTGTTCTCTCTCTCTCTCTCTCTCTCTCTCTCTCTCTCTCTCTCAAAAAAATAATAATAAACATTTAAAACAATTTTTTTAATAAATAAAAAAGTTAATTGTTTGAGGGTTGCCTGGCCAGCTCAGTGGGTAGAACATGCGACTCTTGATCTCAGGGTTGTGAGTTTGAGCCCCACGTTGGGTGTAGAGATTACCTAAAAAGATAAAAAAAATCTTTTTAAAAAAGTTAATTATTTGAAATTAATGAAAAATGAATTAAGATGCTTTAATTGGGGAGAAGGTGTTCTGGGGGTTCAGACAGTCGTTTCCTTTCGTGCTTGAGTCCTGGTGACATGTGTGGGTTCAATTCGCAAACACCCCTGAACTGCCCAGTTGTAGAATGTGCACTTCCCTATACCCCCTGTATTACACTTCAACTTAAAAAAATTAAAAATAAAATGAAAATTTGTTTCCCGATTGCATCGTCTTTTAAAATGTGCATCTTTGGGGCGCCTGGGTGGCTCAGTTGGCTAAACACCCAACTTTGCTCAGGTCATGATCTCATGGTTTGTGGGTTCGAGCCCCGCATCGGGCTCTGTGCTGACAGCTCAGAGCCTAGAGCCTGCTTCCGATTCTATGTCTCCCTCTATCTCTGCCCCTCCCCCACTCACTCTCTCTTTCTCTCTCTCTCTCAAAAATAAGTATTAAAAAAAAAATTTCAAATGTGCGTCTTTGACTCAAACCAGCCTGGGTCCCAGTCGCGGCCCTGCGCCTCCCCCAAGTCAGCAGCCTTGAGTAGTCTAGTCCCCACCCCCAGCTTCCATGTGCCAATCTGTGAAATGGGTTAACAATAGCAGGAGCCACCCCTTAAAGGTTGCTTGGGACACTTCAGTGAGATGAGGTCTGGTAGGCGGTATGCAAGATTTTAGCCATTATTCCTGCTTTTATTATTTACTAGTTTATTGGAGCGAGATAAACGCAAAGCTGACACTCTCAGGATGCTGTGAGAGGCTGGCAAACTTCAGAGCATCAGACACCAGGCAAGGGCACCCAGCAGCCCCACCCCAGCAGAGGTGGCCCCGCCTGTCCTGCTGGGGCTGGCATTATCTGAAAACGGAGGAGCCAGCGACTGGTTCCGTGGCCCACGCCCAAGGAGCGCTGGTTTGTCAGGTTAGCCCGGCCGCCAGTCAGGGACTTGTCATACAAGGTGTGTGGGCTCCTGAGAAGGAATGCAGGACACGACCATGCCCCCCCCCCCACACACACACACACCCCGGACACACACACCACCAGAAATCACACATGTTGCCTCTCCTTGAACTGCAGGTCCTGGGGCCCACCTGTCATCCAAGCACCCAGCACTGGCTCCACTGCCCCACATCCTAGCCCTGCCCTTCACTCACTCTGGAAGCCAGTAGTCAAAACAGCCTGCCTCCTCTCCCTGCTCATGCCAACCAAACACCCTCTCTCTGCTAAAGAGCTGCCTGACCCCAGAGACTCCTATTCTCCCAAAGTGCCAGATCCTAGAAGGCTGAGCTGAGAGGGGGCTTACCCCAGATTTCTGGGGTTCGGAGAAGGGGCTGCAGGAGCAGTTCTGAGGGCAGAGCCAAGCTGGCAAATCGAGGTGGGAAGGAGGGCCTCACCGCAGCTGTGGGCACACTGTAGGCTGTCGCCCACAGCTTCCTCGGCCCAAAGGAGATCCTGACAGAAAAAGAAGTTTACAAACCACCAGTCATTTAGACCATCCCAGAACTGCAATTGCCTCTGCCCACCGTCTCAGCACTTGGACACGAGCCTCGGAAAGGATTCCATAAAGCTCCACCTCAGAGCTGTGTGACCTCAGGTGAATGTCTGCACCTCTCTGAGCCTCAATTTCCTCATGTGTAAGACAGGAACTGTATTACCCACTTCACAGGGCTTTGATAACAATGCCACATTTTTAATGTGCTCAGCTCAGGGCTTGGGACACCGCAAGCCCCAGATCAAAGGTGCCTCTCCTTGCTGTTGGGGCTGGCACCATATTCGTTAGTGTTTGCCCAGTCATCTGGGATTTGGAGAATGGGGTCCAAGGCTTGCAGGGAGGCGGGAGGGGGTCGCCTTCTCCGTCTGCGGAGTCATCCAAGCCCCTCTGTGGATACCAACCCAGGTCACCACTGGACACCAGTCCAGGGCTAATGTTACCGCTCAGAAACCCAAGCTGGGCTATACAGAGAGGCCGGGGCCATTGGAAAGGGCACAGGATGTTGGGGTCACACAGGGCCGGTTTGTTCAAATCCCAGCTCCCCCACTGTCTCCCGGCCTCCCTCCCACCTCCAGCCTGAGACTCCCCAGTTGGCAGGTCTCAGCCGCCTCACGTGGTCCAAGCGGGGACCGCCAGCCCCTTGGACACCAGGGAGCATACATCCCTCCCGCATCCAACAAACGTCAGCTGGTACCAACCGCAGGAGCTCACACAACCCTCACAGCCAACTCTGGGGGCCCAGGAGGGCATCTCCTCTTTTCAGGCTCTGCGCCTGCCATGGGTGGGGAGAGGGACGGTGAAGGCAGCCGGATCACTAGCGTAAAGTCCCTGAGGGAGACGCTGTGGAGTGACTCCGGTCCGCCCTGCGGCACAGGGCAGGGCCTGGATCCGCCCGAGAGGTCCTGATGGGGAGGGGGCTCTTCCTGAGGTCCCTTCCCATCACAGAAACCCGGGAAGAAGGATGTACCCAGGACTCCGAGGGGCGCGCTCAAAACAACTGCGCCCAAAAGCGGCGGCCGTCGGGGACACGCCCACGTCCCCCCATCCGGAGCCTCTGGGTCGTGGGGGTTCCCGGGGCGGGCTGCGCGCAGCCCCTCGCGTCCCCGCTGCCAACACCCGCGCCTGCCGGGCGCCTCGGGTTACAGCGCAGCGCCCCGGCCGCGCTCGGGTTACCGCCCCCCGCGCGCACTCACCTCGCGGGTCTCGGCCTCGGCCTCTCGATCCGGGATCCAGATCCGCCCGCACCGCAACCTCGGTTCTGACCGCGCCGTCCGGCGGCCGGGCCCTTTAACCCCGCCCGGCCGCGCCGCGAGGCCCGCCCCCGGCCCGCCCCCCCGGCCTCGCCAGCCTCTGGGCGGGGACCGAGGCTAGGCCCCCAGAGACGGAGAGAACCAGAGACAGAGTCGTGGATGCGTGGAGAGCGACGGAAAGGGAAAGACGCAGAGGCGGGGATGGAGAGACCGACAGGTGGAGAGATGGAGAAACAGACGCAGACAGAGACAGCGAAAGAGACATTGGAGACACAAAGACTTGAACACCCAGCATCCCCAAACCAACCACACTCCCTGCCCCTCTGCCCATGCCTGGCTCCACTTAGTGCCCAGATCCCCCCTCAGGCCCGCTCCTGCACCCTCTTGCACCAGCACCCTCAAAGCCCACACGTCAGGACCTGCTCCCACGCTTGGACAGGGGTCCCTAAGCCAGCAACCCTGACGCCCCTCGCGGCCCCAGGAATCCTCAGGCTCCATCGGCCCTGGGGAGCCAGCCGTTCTGCTCCCCCTGGATTCAACCCACCCTCCTGGGGCTGTACTGGCAGCTGCAGCCTCTTCCTCCAGGAAGACCTCCAGCCTCAACAAGCCACACCAGGCTCTGGTCCTGCTCCTCTCACCCCCACCCACCCACCGTCAGCCAACTCGACCATCCCACTAAGATGTTGTCCTTGGCCAGTTTATCTGCTCTAGATAGATCCAGACAGGGTCAGTCCCGCCCCGGATTTGGAAGAGATACCCGTGTCTGGGTCAGTGGGTGGGTGGGTGACTGATCTGGGCAAGTGGGCAGACAGATGGGAGGAATCACAGCTGGCCGTTGGCTCTCCACTGCCTCCACAGGGCCAAAAGGCACTGTGCATACTGGACACCCAGGTAATATCTGTCAAAGAAAAAATTTTAAAAAGCCACAGGAGATTAGAGAGATCAAAGCCTCCGACCTTAATTGCAGGCTCATCTGGGGAAACTAAGGCAGATGCTGGCAGCTGGAGGAGAGGCACGACTGGCTGGGTTCAGGCAGGAGCCAGGCCAGACACTGAGAAGCCTGAAGCTGTAAGGAGACATCGCCCTCCTCTCAGTGAGTTCCAAAGCTAAAACCACAGCGAACCATAAGGAAACTGAAGAAAGGGCGAGGAAGTTCAGACTGTTTTCCCCAGGATGACCATTCCAAAGCCTTTCGATCTGTCAGAAATAAATTCTTGATCCTGTTACAGACAACGGCTGATCCCCTCCTGGCTTTGGGGGCCAACCAGGTGGGAAGTCTGGTCATGGGGCTGGTTAGCCTGGGGGATGGGAGCCAGGGGGTGGAGCAGGCCCGGAGCTGTGCTGGACTCTCAGAGGACAGGGCCAGGGGTCACAGCCACAGTCAAAGCCACATAACACTATGGGCAGAGATGGACTCTGGAGGCAGAGGGTTCGGGTGGCTTTATCGGTTACTCACTGTGTACCCACCTCAGAAGACTGCTGTAATGTTTTAGGGTAACAGTTGTCACCCAAGGCAATCCTGTCCCTCAAGAGACAATCTGACAATGTCTGAAGACACTTTGGCCATCACAGCTGGATGCTGGGGTACCGCTGGCCTCTAGTGGGTAGAGGCCAGAAATGCTGATAAACACCTCACAATGCGCACACAGGATGGCCCCTCGCCAAAGAGAATGATCTTGGGGCACCTGGGTGGCTCAGTCGGGTGAGCATCTGACTCTCAATCTCAGCTCAGGTATTGGCCTCAGGATCGTGAGTTCAAGCCCCGCGTCAGACTGTACTGGGTATGAAGCCTATTTAAAAACAGAGAGAGAGAGAGAGAGAGACAGAATGATCCAGCCCTAATGTCAATAGTGGTGAGGTTGAGAAACCCTGCTTCAAGGTGTAGGGAGCACTTCTGAATTCTAGCACACAGTAAGTGCTAGGTAAGTGCTGACTGCCGTTATTAGCCACCATGGAGTTTCCAGCCTTCTTCCTCACCAGCAAATCCTGACCACCAATTCCATGTTCAGCCCTAGTTCAGAGAAAGCTGTGGCTTCCCCGCCCGATCCACAAGCAACCTTCAATCAGGCAAGTCCTGCTTTAGCTGGCTTTGACTCCCCCCGAGACCAGGGTCTCCTTGAGGGTGAGTCCCCAGGATCAGCTGGTGCCGGGCTAGGTGGCGCTTGGAATACATCTGTGCAGCGGGTCGGACCTGCTGTTTTTTGTTCTTTGTGTTTTTTTTGTTTTTTTTTTTTTCAACGTTTATTTATTTTTGGGACAGAGAGAGACAGAGCATGAACAAGGGAGGGGCAGAGAGAGAGGGAGACACAGAATTGGAAACAGGCTCCAGGCTCTGAGCCATCAGCCCAGAGCCCGACACGGGGCTCGAACTCACGGACCGCGAGATCGTGACCTGGCTGAAGTCGGACGCTTAACCGACTGCGCCACCCAGGCGCCCCTGTTCTTTGTTTTTTAATGTTTATTCATTTTTGAGAGACACATAGAGACAGAGCGTGAATGGGGGAAGGGCAGAGAGAGAGGGAGACACAGAATCCGAAGCAGGCTCCAGGCTCTGAGCTGTCAGCACAGAGCCTGACGCAGGGCTCAAACTCACCAACTGTGAGATCATGACCTGAGCCGAAGTCAGACACCCAATCGACTGAGCCACCCAGGCGCCACCGGACCTGCTGTTGAAAGATGCAAGTGTGGTTCTAGGGGCTGGGAATATGGCAGAGAATAAAAACAGCCCAAATCCTTGTCGTTGTGGATCTGAAGCTGAAGTGGAGAAAACAGAAAATAAAGAAAACATATCCAGCAGGAAATTTTTACCAGGGAAGGCATGTAACAGGTTTTTGCAACGGGCCGAGGGGGATGCTGCTATTTGACCTGGGTGTCAGGTGGCCGGCTGAAACCTGAAAAACAAGAATAAATGTTGAGTCACGTTGTACCCCTCAAATTTGTCTTTGTCAATTGTACCTTCATAAAGCTGGGGAAGAAAAGAATGAACGAGTGAGTGAATCAATACATGAATTTTCACAAGTCTGAACCACACGGAAGATACTCTGGCTCATTCCCAAAGTCTGATACAAGTGTCCAAAGCATGATACAAAGTATCTTAGTCATTTTAGATAGCACATGGAGAAGGTGGGTCTATTCATTTTCTATTTGATATATTTATGTTAAATGAGAGATTTGTTTTGACTCGTAGAAGAAGAAAAAAAATAGACTCACCCTGGACATCAAATCTACAGCCTTGTGGGTATAATGATCATTGTATACATTTTGCTTTAAAATAAATAAGGCTTAGGGGCCCCTGGCCAGCTCAGTCAGAAGAGCATGCGGCTCTTGATCTTGAGGTGGTGAGTTCGAGCCCCACATGGGGTGTAGAGATTATGTAAATAAATACAAAACTTAAAGAAAAAAGAAAAAAGGCTCGAAAGCGAGACCACTGAAAGAAAAGTATTAAGTAATAAAAAAAAAAAAAGTAATAGGTAGATGGAACAAAAGTGGTGCCAGATGATTGAGTGACAAATTTCAACATCAGAAGCCATCTGTCTGGTGGATTAAGACAAAAATGGAAGATTCCTAAATGCAACTTTGGGAAATACTAGCACACCAATCTCTCCTAAATCCCAGAAAACCAGACACAGAGGGCTCGAAACTTGAAAACTTGAAGGAGGGAATTTTAAAGCCAGTGTAAGAGGCCCCCTTATCCCGGCAGGTGGTAAACTTGGCTGAAGTCTTTAACCCTCTTCGGTTCAGTAGTGTTCTCTCATTAGGCGCTGGGCCCTCAGTAAGGGTGAGAGGGGGCGGTGTTTCTAAGTGAAGAAGAGACAATACAAATAATTGAAGCTTTGCTGCTAGGACGGAGGCAGAAGGGAAGGCTACGTGAAGGATGTGACATCTGAGCTGGGACTTCAGGGAGAGGTTGGATTTCAACAGGTGCAGGAGAGGGGGTGGGGCTTGGGCACAGAGAAACCCAAGGGTGTGGCTGGGCAGGTGGCTTTCTCTGGCCTTGGGATGTGAGAGGTGAGAAGGAGGGCAGGCATGGATAGGAAGGGCCTTGAAAGCCAGTCCAAGTGGCTGAGTGTTGATCTGGTGGGCAATGGGGAGCCATGGGTGGTGCCTGAGCAGGAGAAGAGCCCCCTTTAATGGGTTTGTTTTAAGGAACACTGGAGTTTATTGATTTGGGGGGCAATGTGGATTTTTTAAGGATGTGGGGAACGTCTGCATTGGTGACAGGCTGGATGTGAGGTTCCGGGCAACAGTGGAGGAGAGGAGGGGAGGAGAGGGTGTCAGCCCAGCTTCCCTGCCCTCAGAGAGATGGGGACAAGGAAGGAGAAGCAAGTTGAAGGGCCTGGGAATGAGGAGGCACTGACCACAGTAGGCTCCCTGGCCGTGTTACCCTGGGCAAGTCACGTGGCCACCGGAAGCCTCTATCCCTGTACAGATAAAATGAAGGAGATGACCACGAAATGAAGTGGTGTTTACAGGGTCCTCAGCCCCATGCCTGGCACAGGGCACGGGCTAGACAACTAACCGCACATCGAGTTTGTGCTTTGATTTGGGCTATTCCAGCCCTTCTCAACTGAGGCAGATTGTCCCCCCCCCCCCCCCCCACCGGGGACGTTTGGCAATGTCCAGAGATACTTTTTGTTGTCATGCTGTGGAGGGGGAGGAGCTAGTGGGCAGAGGCCAGAGATGCTGCTAAAGGCACAGGACGGCCCCACCCCCCACCCCCAGGGAATGATCTGGCCCCAGATGTCAGCAGTGCTGAAGCTGAGAAATCCTGTCTGCCAAGGAGACGCACCAGGAGGTGGGAGGCGGCTGGGCCCATCCTGAGAAGTGCACCTCTGACTGAGTCAGCTGTCTTGGGAAGACTTGGATGCCTTGGGGGGGGGGGGGGTCAGTGAGGTCCCTTGGGAGGAGGTGGACAGAGAAGAGAATGGGGAGACAGAAGCACCAATCACAGCTACGTTTAGAGACAGGATAGGCAGAAGCACGGAGCTGCAGGAGATGAGCCACATCTGGGAGGTTGAGGAAGCGTGATGATAGGAACAATCCCCTTGGCCTGTGCCCAGAGGTCAAAGGACCCAGGCCCTAGGAAGGGACAGGGCTCTGCGGTTCCCAGGCACCAGAATCCTCAGCCTGGCAGCAATCAACAAACAGCAACCTAAGTGGGAGGAGAGGACACGGGGGCGGCGGCCAGATTAGGGAGACGGTACCAGAAAAGTGTGTGCAAGTGGACCAACGAGGAACACGGCGGGAGTGAGGGGAAGGGAGTTTCCCCGGGCATCCAGAAGCTCACGGCAGACTTCCGGGAAAGCAGCCGCTACGAAAAATCAGTCCGTGCCTCGAAAAGCTAAAAATGGAATTACCATATGAGCCAGAAACTCAGTTCCTTAAGTATGTAACCGAAAGAATCGAAAACAGGGACTCAATGTCCCCGCATGTTCGCCCATACACGCATGCCCACAAAGGTGGAAACAACCCAGCATCCATCAACGGATGAGGGGCTGAAGAAATGGGGCCCGTCCGTGCGGGGGAGCATTACTCAGTCATAAGAAGGAATGAAGCCTTGAGACCTACTACACCACGGACGAAACTCCAAAACATCACAGTGATGTGATGGAGTGAAAGAAGCCAGACACAAAAGGTCACACATTGGATGATTCCGTTTCTATGAAATTTCCAGAGTCAGTAAATCCATAGAGATGGTGAGTACATTAGGGATGGACGGGTTGGGGGGGGGGGGGGGGCGCCCCGGTGAGGAGTGAGGCCGTATCCAAGGAGAATGAGTACAGGGTCTCCTTTTGGGGCGATGGAAAAATTTTGCCACTGGGCAAAAGTGATGTTTGAGCAATATTTGTGAATGTGCCAATGCCGCCCAATTATATCCTTTAAGATGGTTAACTTTATATTACGTGAAGTTCACCCCAATAAAATAAAGAGTTCCAGCAGGAAACAGAACACTCAAATGGGGTAATTTGGAAAGAGAGTAACAAAAGTACTATTTCAAAAAGACAGCGCAGCCAGGAACCTTTACCACCCCAGAGGTGCGGGGGCTATGGGGCGAAAGCAGTTGCTGGAACCTGGACTTGATACGGCTATGTGCAGAGAGAGGACTACCTGGCAGGAGTTGTTGGTTGAGGGACACAGCCAGCCTGCGTGGACCACACAGGAGAGGAGATGAGATGTTAATACCCGGACCTCAGTCTCCTCCCTCCCTCCAATGCCTGCTGTGGCTCCCTATTGGCGGAACCCAACCAGAAGCCATAAGGCAAGGGTTGAGTGATTCATACAAGCCAGCCTCCCAGGATACAAAATAGGGGGCAGAAGGGTGGAGACAAGGCAAAAGATAATTCAGAGACTTGAAACAAAGACCAGAGCAGTTCCAGGGTGTGGGGTGAATGGTGGAGCAAACAACTCCTTCCAATTCATCACTCACCACACTCTTGCTCACTGCCACTTGAACCATTTTGCCAAACCCGTCAAGGTTATCTTTCCCCTCAAAGGCTTTGCTTGCTGCACATCTTGGAATTTCCCTCTGCTTGGAATTCTATTCCCTCTCACCTGCTCGGCTAACTCCTACTTATCTTTCAGGTGTCAGCTCAAAGTCCATTTTCTCTGAGGGCTTCCCTAACTTCTGGGTTCAGTTTAAGCCCACACTGGATGCAGCCACAGCCCCTGGGAGTCCTCAGTCACAATCAAATCACTCTTGGAATGGTTCCTTTAGCTGTGAGCTCTAGGCAGGTAGACAGGGTCTTTCAAATTTCCTCCCTTTTCCCCAGCCCCAGGGGACACACAGCACCTACTCATTCAACAAACACCAAGTACCCAGGGAGGGCCAGGCGTTGTTTTACGATGCGCATCCCTGCTTTCTGGAGATTAAAGAAAGCATAACCAGAAATACAGAAGCAAAAAGGTTATTCTATGTGACATGTGCTATGGAGGAAAATCCAGCAAGGTAAGGAGATGAGGAAGGCCTTTCTGAGGTGCTATTTGAGCAGAGACGGGAAGGGAGAGAAGGGTTTCACTGGAGGTGGAGTGTTCCAGGCAGAGGGCACAACTTGTGCAAAGATCCTGAGGCTCACTGTGCCTGAAGAAACCGCCAAGAGCCCAGTGAGGCTGGAGCAGAGACAGCAAGGGCGAGAGTGGGAGCAGACGAGGGCTGGGAGGTGGCAGGACAGATCGTGCTGGACCTGATGGGCCACTGGGAGGACTTCGGGTTTTCCTCCGGGAAAGGTGGCGCCGCGCAGGGCTCTGAGCCCAGCAGGATGCTGACTTAGGCGGCCCTCCCTACTTGAGATTTCCAACCGGCTCCCTCTGGCTGCAATATAACGCTCCGACCAAAGGGGGCGCGAGAGCGGCAGGAGGAGCCCGGCGGGCCCGGGGGGGCGCCGGGGAAGTAGCCTGTGGCTCTGGCCGGGCACAGCCGCCCTGGAGGGACTGAGTAGCAAAGGTTGTGTAAACGTGGGTGATTATTTCTCCTCCCTCCCTCAAATGCCCGAAAGCTGTTTCCTCTGCTGGAATGCCCTTTCCTGCCAGACCAGATCCTATTGATCCCTCAAAACCCAGTTGCAATAGCCCCCTCTTCCAGGAGCCTTTCTATGCCCCCTTCCCAAGCTTCCCAAGGGAGTCCAGCGTTGGACTTTGGGGGCTCGTTAAATCCCTTAAAATCATGTGCAAAAGCATGAGTTCGTCTTTTCAGGAGACACCTGGAGCCATAGCTTTTACCAGATTTTGAAGGGGGAAAGGGAGGTTAAGAACTTTGTTTTTACAAATTGGAATCCCAGAGAGAGGCAGTAACTTGCCCAAAGTCACACAGCCTAATGGGAACAGAGTCAGGATTTAAATTTTTTTTTTTAATATTTATTTATTTTTGAGAGAGAGGGAGAGAACGTGAGCCGGTGAGGGGCAGAGAGAGGGAGACACAGAATCTGAAATGGGCTCCAGGCTCTGAGCTGTCAGCACAGAGCCCGACGCGGGGCTCGAACCCAAGAACCGTGAGATCACGACCTGAGTAAAGTTGGGCGCTTAACCGACTGAACCACCCAGGTGCCCCATAGAGTCAGGATTTTTTAACTCCTGTGGCCCATTTGGGGAGCTTCCCAGGACTTGGATGCTGAACATAAACAGGTATTCATCCTCGTGATCCAGTGTAGGAGGAAAGAAAATTTCTTTCTAATAAGAAACCCAGTGGTCAATAGGTTGGCTGACATTTACTGAACACCTGAATGCTATGTGCCAGGCGCTGATCTCAGCCCTGGGGACGCAGCACTGAGTAAGAGAGGCTTCTGCCCTCCTGGAGTTTCCATGGGGGGAGGGGGAGGCAACAATAAATAAACAAATGAATAAGATAATATCAGGTAAGGATCATGGTGAATGGAATGAGCTCACAGGGAGGGACTGGGAATCTAGTTTAAAGAGGGTGGTCAGGGCTAGACTTCTAGGAGGAAGTGGTGTTTGTGTGATCCCTGACTGATAGGAAGACGAATTGGAGCATTGTAAGCGAAGTGAGCCGCAAGTGCAAAGGCCCTGGGGCTGAATGAGGGTAGCATCCTCCAGGAGCCAGAGGCCAGTGGGCTGCAGCAAGGAACTCACTGGGAAAGGAGGTCAGAGGGGTTAGTAGAAGTCAGATCCTGAAAGTCCTAGTGTATGCACCACGGAAATGAGAGAGAAGGGAGAAGCGTGCCCCATAACAGAGGGACCAGTTGGAGCCAATTCCTGGAAGCAAGGAAATGCCTGGCCCAGGCCTGCCTGGGGCACCGGAAGTCACCCTCCCCTCCCCCTGTGCTGGTGTAAACTGTAGAACAGACCGGAGGAGTGAGTGGGTTGGGGCCAAGGTGACTTCCACCAGGGAACCAGTTGTGGCTCATGACCACATTTCCCCAGGCTGATTCAGCAAGATTCTGTGTGGTCGAAGTTCAGCCCCCCAAAGAGCAAAGCAACAGAGCTGCAAGCTGCCTCCCACCCCAGAGGACCTCCCCAGGAATCTCTCCTCACTAGCTTTGAGAAGCGTTAAGCTTCAGGAAGCTTCTCAAAAATGCTTGCATCGCGGATCCAGTCACCAACTGCTGTGGGACTTTCGCCAAGTTACTTCCCCGCCCCCCCCCCCCGCCCCTGCCAAGCCTCATTAGACCACTTTTTTGTTGGTTTGATCCGTCATAAATCAAAAGCATGATATAGGGTCCATCCTGTGCCTACATTACCACACTGATTCTCCACAATAAGGGAAGGACTTGGGTTATGATCATTGAGAGAGAGAGAGGCTCAGAGGAAGGAAGCAACTTGCCCAAGTTGGGAGTTAAATCCAGATCTGTCAGATTCCAGAAACGGGGGACAATGCAGAGCCTGATCCTAGGACCCTCTTCTGACACCCAGAAGCAAATGTCTGGCACCCAGTGGTCACGAAGCAGACAGGGGTTATCAGGATGGTCATTAGCCTCAGGATGGTGTGGGGCCACCTCTCCCACCTCTCAGTTTCCTTGGCTGCAAAATGGGGACTTAGAATTCTCCGCTTGGAATTCTCTCTTCACTGGCTTTGTGAGGCAACCGAGATATAAAGTGTTTGGTGGCCCCTCAAAGAGTTGGACGCAGAGTTACCCTAGGACTCAGAAAGTCCACTCCTAGGCATGGATCCCAAATAATTGAAAACAGTACTCAGGGGTACTGAGCCTGGGTGGCTCAGTCGGTTCAGCGTCCAACTCTTGATCGCGGCTCAGGGCATGATCTCACCCTTGGTGAGTTCGAGCCCCGCATCGGGCCCCACACTGACAATGAGGAGACTGCTTGGGATTCTTTCTCTCTCCCTCTTTCTCTGCCCCTCCCCCACCCCCCACTCACGTTCTCTCTCTCTGTCTCTGTCTCTCAAAATAAATAAATAAACTTAAAAAAGAAAACAGTAGTCAAACTAGTACATGTACACGCCTTTGTAAGCACCGCTTGCAAAGCCAAATGTGGAAGCACCCCAAATGTCCATGAAATTATGAATGGGTAGACAAAATGCCATATATACACACAACGGGATGTTACTCAGCTGTAGAAAGGAACAAAACCCTGACACGCTACAATGTGGACAAACTTCAAAAGCCTTATGCTGACTGAAGGAAGCCAGTCACCACGGGCCACACAGTGTATGATCCCATTTATGTGAAGGGAATTCTTAGAGACAAACAGCAGAGTAGTGGTGGCCAGGGGCAGAGGGGAGGGGTGGGGGGCCGGGAGTGATTACTTAATCAGTACGGAGTTTCCGTCTGGGGTGATGGAAGTGTTCTGGAACTAGACAGAGGTGATGGTTGCACAACCCTGTAGAGGGACTGAATACCACTGAACTATCTACTCTCTTTAAAATGATTAATTTTGGGGCACCTGGGTGGCGCAGTGGGTTAAGCGTCCGACTTCAGCCAGGTCACGATCTCGCGGTCCGTGAGTTCGAGCCCCGCGTCAGGCATCTGGGCTGATGGCTCGGAGCCTGGAGCCTGTTTCCGATTCTGTGTCTCCCTCTCTCTCTGCCCCTCCCCCATTCATGCTCTGTCTCTCTCTGTCCCAAAAATAAAAATAAATGCTGAAAAAAAAAATTTTTTTTCTAAAATAAAATGATTAATTTTATGTTCCATGAATTTCACCTCAACAATCAGTAAATAGCCGATAAGTAAATGGTGGGCAGTGATTTTGCATATGGTTTTATATCACTGATTCCTGTGCTAAGGCCAGGAGGTCGACACACTATTGTTGTCATTTTACAGATGGAGAAATCAAGGCATGGAGAGGGGAGGTGCCCCACTCAGGGAGTGGGGAAGACTGAATTGGACAGGGGGTCTCCCTGACCCCAAGGAGGTTCTACTCCTCTGCCTGGGAGCCACAGGTGACAGGCACCCACGCTGAGTTTACCACCCTTGGGCGCAGGTGACTCAGTGAAAAGGCAGGCGGCACAACCAAGGGTACTGGCCAGCTTGACCTGGTTCTTTTCCCCTGGCCCAGGAGAAGCCAGCAAGGGAGGCAGAGGGCTATGGGGCTATCCTTCATTCAGACAGAAAACCTGTTACTGTCACCTCTCTGTGCCCAGTCCTGTGTGAATGCCCTAAGAAGACTCAGTCCTGGAGCCAGCACTCAAGAAGCTCCCAGTTCTAGAGAGTGCAAAGCTGGACACAGACACTCCCAACCTCTCAGTGTCAGGGCTGAGCCAGAGGAAGGAGCCCGGAGCTAGGAAAGCCAAGAGGAGAGAGCTGGAGGACAAAGGAAGGCCTCATGGTAACGGAGATATTGGAGCTAGGTTTTGAAGAATGTAGAGGAGTCCACCAGCTCAAATGAAAGAGATATAAGCCCTGGGGAGGAGAAATTGGTAATATCTGGCAAAGTTATATGTGCATTTCTCCACTTAGAGGAATATATCCCAACGATTCCCTTGCAAAACTAAGAAAAGGTGAATGAGCAGGGCTTTTCATAACAGCACGACTTAAAATATCAGAAGACTGGGGCACCTGGGTGGCGCAGTCGGTTAAGCGTCCGACTTCGGCCAGGTCACGATCTTGCAGTCCGTGAGTTCGAGCCCCGCGTCAGGCTCTGTGCTGATGGCTCAGAGCCTGGAGCCTGTTTCCGATTCTGTGTCTCCCTCTCTCTCTGCCCCTCCCCCGTTCATGCTCTGTCTCTCTCTGTCCCAAAAATAAATAAACGTTGAAAAAAAAATTTAAAAAAAAATATCAGAAGACTGGAAATAGCCCATAAGTCCATCAAGAGGGAATGACTGAATAAACCAAGGCACGGCCACAGGATGGAGTCCCGTGCAGCTGTGAAAAGGAATGAGGAGTGTCCATATATACTAGCATGGAGAAATCTCCAGAAACAACAGTGTTAAGAGGGAAAACAGCCAGGGGTGTGTGTGTGTGTGTGTGTGTGTGTGTGTGTGTGTGTGTGCGCGCGCGCACTGGTGTTTTACAAATGGAACAATAGACCATGAAAAAATTATAAATGGTTACCTGAGGAGGGGGGAAAGAACATGATGGAAGGTCCACGAATACAAGCTGGATGTTTTTCTTTATACCTTGTCCTGCAGATTTGACTTTAGAACCATGTAAATATCTTAAATAATATTAGGGGGCGCCTGGGTGGCTCAGTCGGTTGAGCGTCCGACTTTGGCTCAGGTCATGATCTCGCGGTTCGTGAGTTCAAGCCCCATGTCGGGCTCTGTGCTGACAGCTCAGAGCCTGGAGCCTGCTTCCGATTCTGTGTCTCCCCCTCTCTCTGCCCATCCCCTGCTCACACTCTGTGTCTGTCTCTAAATAATAAATAAATGTTTAAAATTTTTTTAATTAATTGATTAATTAATTAATTAAATAACATTAGACTTAAGAGGTGCCTGAGCAGCTCAGTGGCTTAAGCGTCTGACTCTTGAGCTCAGGTCATGATCTCACAATTTGTGGGATCAAGCCCCACATCAGGCTCTGCATTGTGGGTAGAGCCTGTTTGGGATTCTCTTTCCCTCTCTCTGCCCCTCCCCTGCTCACGTATGCTCTCTCTCTCAACATAAATAAATAAACTTTTTTAAAAAAATGGTTAAAATGATAACATTTCTATTATGTAGATTTTACCACAATAAAAAAAGCAATGTGGCATTACCTCCTGTGTATGACCCAGTTGCTCTAATTGAATTTGTTGCAATACAGTGTTTCAGAGACATTTTTAAATGGAAGGGTGCAATAGTGAGATAAATTGTTCAATAATCTAACAGATTAAGAGTACTAATTACAACAATACGAATCCTGTTATTTGAGATACTTTCTAACTGCATAATCTTATCATGAGGTGTTGTTTTTATTGCTGTGGCTGTTTTAAATTAAAAATTTCTGCCCTCAGGGCACCTGGGTGGCTCAGTTGGTTAAGCATCAACTTCAGCTCAGGCCATGATCTCACCGTTTGTGAGTTCGAGCCCCTCAACGGGCTGGCTGCTGTCAGCACAGAGGCTGCTTCAGATCCTCTGTCCCCCTCTCTCTCTGCCCCTCCCCTGCTCATGTGCACACAGGTACTCTCTCTCTCTCTCTCTCCCTCTGAAAAATAAATGAAACATTAAGAAAAAAAAAAAAAACTTTCTGCCCTCAAAGGAAAAATTCCCTAAGAATCAAAAGTTTCAGGTTAGTGGCACAAATGTACACAAACAAACTATTTCAAGTGACGCTACAGCACAGTAATTTGATAGCACACCCACAGTGGGATATGCCCACAGGACAAAAAGAACCAGAAAGAGAAGGTCTTAGACTGGTTTTCAAAAATCATATTGTTTCTGGAACTGTTGGTGTGTTATTCTAAGATTGATGTGTGTGATTGTGGAATGAAGCAAACTGAGAATTTGGATTTGCAGTATGGGGGAAAAATACATGTATAAGATTGATCAGTTTAAGTAAGAGCCATGTAATTTGAATTGGAATTGGAGGTATCCACATAAATTCATGATGTATCTTATTTAAAAAATGGTAGGGGGACTCCTGGGTGGCTCCGTTGGTTGAGTGTTCAACTTCAGCTCAGGTCATGATCTCACGGTTCATGAGTTCGAGCCCCACATCAGGCTCCGTGCTGACAGTGCAGAGCCTGCTTGGGATTCTCTCTCTCTCTCTCTCTCTCTCTCTCCCTTCCCCACTCATGCTCTCTCACTCTCAAAATAAATAAAAATGTTTTAAAAAGACAATTTTAAAAAGTGGTAAGGGATTTCCTATTTTTGTCCAACAAAAAGTCCTAGAAACAACTAGCCCAGCAGCCATGAGCACCCCCATCACCTCGACTGCAATCTCTAAATACCACTTTCCAATCAGAGGAACAAGGCCTCTTTGGGAAAAAATGGTTGATTCCCAGGCCTGTGGCAGGAAATCTACAAGCTGTTTCTGGACTATCTTGCTACCTCATAAAGCAAGAAAGAGGCCTGTCAAAAGAACTTGGGAGTCAAAATGAAGAGGCTCCCACTGGCCAAAGAGGGGATAATAACTTGGTTATCAGTAATGATTAAAAAAACCCCAATATATTGGCACATTTCAATAGTTTAAATCCACAAATTTGTAAAAATATGAGAGGAGTGGGAAATCTCATTATTTACCTTTGGATGATGATAAGGAGACCAGTAATTACTTTGAAACCCAGAGAAAGCAAGATATCAAGCATTGATCTGGTCTTTCCATGTGAATTGTACCACTGGGTAACCAGATGATAGATGAGAGGACATTTCTCTTTCCAGATGTATTCCAGCTAATAAATGAAGAAGGAGTAAGTCATCCCAATGTCACTCTGTTGTAGCTGCTAACGAATTAATGGGTCTAGGCAATGATCACCAAAGGCAGAGGACATCAAGAGAGACAGAGGGTGGCAGTTATGGAAGAAATAAGATAGCTCATGAGTTGACACGTGTCAGCTGGATGATGGCTACATAAGGGGAATCATGATGTAATCGTCTCTACTTCTGAAATTTTCTGTTTAGAAAATAATGTTTAAAGCCCTTTGCCCCATGTCATCCTCTCAAAGCAGGGAGGACAGCTAGGAGCTGGAGGTGCTCCTAGGATGTACCAACATCTGGCCCCGGTTACCCCACACTCATTCTCGGCCTCTAGCATACCGCCGAGGGCTGAGCTCACGATGTCGCTGTAACATCCCATGTCCTCAGTTACAAAACTCCTTCCTCTCCAGTTCCAGGACCAGGTGTTGAGAGATTAAATCTCACCTCTAGTCTCCTAGAAAGATGCAACTAGAGTGACTTCTGCCGGCCAGGGACTGTGGAATCGCCCTGCCTGGAAGCCGTGAGGTCGCTGGCTCACACCACAACTTGCTGCTTCTCTTTGGCAAATTGGGTCTGACCAATTCTGGGGCTAGCCTGCCTGGCTTCAGTGACTTGGCTGTGGTTCCAGGCTGGCTGAAGGCCCAGCCCTAAGGCCCAGCTGGCTGCTGGGGACGGAGGGGGGAAGGTCAGCAGGGAAGCCTTGGCTTGGACAAGTGCCCCAGATGCAAAAATAAGACATGGCTTGGAGTCCAGACTCATACAGGAAGCAGGACTCCGGCCATAAGAGAGGATCCTGTGGGCTCAGCCTCTGCTGGGGAAGATGGGGCCGGTGGGTGGGTGGGCAGAAACAACTCTACTCACTGAATGCTTTCCACATGGAAGGATGGCCCTATGCACTTGGGACCACCTCATTTAACTCTCACACCAATGCTGTGAGGTTGGTACTATTCTCCCATTTCAGAGATAGACAAAACGAGGGCTAGAGATTAAGCCACTTTGCTTCAGCTAGTAGGCAGCAGAGTGAGCATTTGAACCTGGGTTATTGAAAGTTCACAGGGGCGCCTGGGTGGTGCAGTCACTTAAGCACCGACTTCAGCTCAGGTTGTGATCTCATGGTTTGTGAGTTCGAGCCCCACATCGGGCTCACTGCTGAGAGCAAGTCAGTGCAGAGCCCACTTCAGATCCTCTGTCCCCTTTTCTCTGCCCCTCCCTCACTTGCGCCCTTCCAATAAATAAATATTTTTTAAAAATCTTTAAAAAAAAGTTCACATATATCTGAGGGAAACGAATCACCGTCGAAGAGACATCGGCACCCTCATCATAATCATTGCAGTATTACTCACAATGGCCAAGACGTGGAGACAACCTAAGAATCCTTCAGTGAATGAACAGATGAGGTGATGTCTATATACAATGGAGTATTATTCATTCATAAAAGAAGAAGAAGAAGAAGAAGAAGAAGAAGAAGAAGAAGAAGAAGAAGGAGGAGGAGGAGGAGGAGGGGAAGGAGGAGGAGGAGGAAGAGGAGGAGGAGGAGGAGAAGGGGTGACTGGGTGGCTCTGTCAGTTGAGCGTCTGACTTCTGCTCAGGTCATGATCTCACAGTTCATGAGTTTGAGCCCCACACTGGGCTCTCTGCTGTCAGCACAGAGCCCGCTTTGGCTCCTGTGTCTCCTTCTTTCTCTGCCCCTCCCTGCCTCTCAAAAAAAAAAAAAAAAAAAAAATATATATATATATATATATATAAAAGGAAACCCAGAAACAACATGAGTGGAAGTTAAGGGCATTATGCAAGGGAAATAAACAAATAAAATGAACGCAGAGAAGGAGAAGGAGCCTGGCAGTTGCCAGGAGTTGAGGATGGGGAAAATGGGGAGACACTGGTCAAAGGGTACAAACTTCTAGTCTTAAGACAAATAAGGTCTGAGGACCTAAAGGACAGCAAGGGTGACTCTAGTTAGCAGCACTGTATTGTACAACTGAAAGCTGCTAAGAACGGAGATCTTAAAAGTTCTCACCGCCCCCCCCAACACACACACAAAAAGATAACTACGTGAGGTGATGGGATGTGTTAACTAACCTTATTGTGGTAAACATTTTGCAACATACATATATCAAAACATCATGTTGCACACCTAAATCTTACACAATGTTGTATGTCAATTATACCTCAATAAAGCTGGGGGAGGGGGAAAGGAACTAGTCAATATTTCGGTTTTGTAGCCCAGATGGCCTCTGCCACTATGATTCAACTGTGGCCGTAGAGCGTGAAAACGGTCACAGACAGTATGTAAATGAATGGGGAAGGATGTCGTCCAGTAATTTCTTTACATAAATGTGTTTATTTATTAACATAAACAAATTGTGGCACATCCATATGACAGAATATTATTCGGCCATAAAAAAAAAAAAAAGAATGATGTGTGATAAAATGCACGGATTCATGCCACAACACAGATGAACCTCAAAAACATTATCCTGAGTAAAAAACAAGAACAAAACAAAAGAAACAAACAACAACAACAACAACAACAAAACAGCCAGACACAAAAAAGTCACATAGTGTCTGATCCCATGTGTGTGAAACATCCAGAACAGGCAACACACAGAAACAGAAAACAGGTCAGTGGTTCCCAGAGGCTGGAGGACAATGAGTGTGACTGCTCTGGGTGCAGGGTTTTTACTTCAGGGAGCTGGAGATGTTCTGGAACAAGACAGAGATGATGGTTGCACAATATTATGAAGTACTAAATGCCACTGAATTATACATTTTTTAAAGTTTATTTACTTTGAGAGAGAGACAGAGAGAGAGAGAGAAAGAGGGCACGAGCAGGGGAGGGGCAAGAGAGGAAGAATCCCAAGCAGGCTCCGCACTGTCAGAGAGCCCAATGCAGGGCTCGAACTCACGAACCGCAAGATCCTGACCTAAGCCAAGATCAAGAGTCTGACGAAAACCGACTGAGCCACCCAAGGCGCCCCTGAACAATACACTTTCAAACAGTTCATTTTATACGAGGTGACTTTCTTCTTGGAAAAAAAAAAAAAAAAAACCCAAAAGCAAACCAAACCAAAACAAAACAAAACAACAACAACAAAAACACATCACCTACAAAACAGCCAGTCCACAGGCTATAGTTTCCTAACTCCTGCTTTCTCTTAACCAAACCCAGAGCTGAATAAAAAACCACAAGCATATAAAATCTTAGCTTCAAACCCCACACACAGCAGTTATTATTATTGTTATTATTATTAATTATTATTATTATTATTATTATTATTATTAACCAGGGTCTTCATGACTATTCTGCCACCAAAATGAACATTCTTAACCCTGATGTTGGCCCCAGGCCCAGTCTTGCCCCGAGCTCCTCTCCCTCTAGCCTCTGGCCACAATCCCACCCTTCACTTCATGAGACTACTGGTCTGTCTGCGGCCTGGACGGGCCTTCACCTACCCTGGCAGGCGGTCCTCATGAGGCGTAAGGAAAGCAGGGGTAGGGAGTGGTGATTCGTCCCTCCCAGGCCCAGCCCAGGCCAGGTGCTTTGGTGCGTGGGTGCCTGCGTGTGTGTGTGTGTGTGTGTGTGTGTGTGTGTGTGTGTGCCCATATTTCAAAGCCCCATCCCAAACTGACCCCATCCTCCGTCAGGCCTTTTGTGCACTCAGCAATCCCGCCCTGCCACCCACCTGGCCCATGGCCTGTGCTGGGCACTTCTGGGCACCCTAAGAGGACTCAGCCTCTCCTAGTGGGGGGAGGAGGAACCGGATAGAGAAACTCCTGGCCCTATATGGATGAGTCTGAGTCAAAGGGAGGAACCCCAGGCTAGGGAGCCAGGATGGGGAAGGAGGGGGAGCCAGGGGTAAATCAGGGAGGCTCCCTGGAGGAAGGGTCTTACCCCAGGACACAAACCCCAGACGCACTCTGAGGGAAATATTGGTCGGCCACGGCATACTCCGCTCCCCAGGTCCCTGCCACCAATTCCAAGCTTCAAAAGGAGATCAAGGCTGTCTGACTGGCTGGCCCACGAACTCCTGGGTGTGAAGTCACTCTGCAGCAAGTCTGCAAACACTTCCCCAGTATGAACTACTCTGACCCTGACCCTGACCCAGCCACAGGAGAGTGGAAACATGTTTTGTGCTTGGAGCCCTCCCCAGGTTCCAGCTACATGACCTTGAGCAAGTCTCTGAGCTCATGTCCTGCTGGGTAAAACGTGCGTAAATAGATGGTGAGATACGACCGGCAAGGGTCCCCCACGACTGCAATTGATGGGAGGCTCAGAGGGACGAACCCAAGGTCAAGGGCATTTCCAGACCAGGTGGACACAAGGTGGGGATCTCCTCGGCCACCCCTCAACATTCTGAAGGCCTCCCCCTGACGGACATATGGGGCGCCTGGGTGGCTCAGTCAGTCAAGCGGCCAACTTCAGCTCAGGTCATGATCTCCTGGTTCGTGAGTTTGAGCCCCATATCAGGCTCCACTCTGACAGTGTGGAGCCTACTTGGGATCCCCTGTCTCTCTCTCTTTCTCTCTCTCTGCCCCTGCCCCACTCATGCTTTCTCTCCATCTCAAAAAGTAAATAAACAAACTTAAAAAAAAAAAAAGCTGGTATTTTGTTTATCATAGACTTTTTGCATTCATTTTCGTCTTTTAAAATATTGCATTAAGGGGCACCTTGCATGGCTCAGTAGATTAAACGTGCTACTCTTGATCTCAGCTCAAGTCTCTTTTTTTTCTTTTTCAGCTCAAGTCTTAATCTCAGGGTCACAAGAAGCTCATGTTGGGCTTCGCACTGGGCATGAAAAAATAAAAATAAAAATAAAATATTTCAGGGGTACCCGGGTGGCTCAGTCGGTTAAGCATCCAACTCTTGATTTCGGCTCAGGTCATGATCTCACGGTTGGTGAGCAGCGACCCCCGCATCAGGCTCACTGCTATCAGCACAGAAACTGCTTAGGATCCTCTGTCCCCCCGGCTCTCCGCCCGTCTCCCGCTCGCACTCTCCCTCAAAAATAAATAAAACATGACAAAATAATAATAAAAATAAATTAAAAAATAAATAAATGGGGCGCCTGGTGGCTCAGTCTGTTAAGTGTCCAACTTCGGCTCAGGTCATGATCTCGTGATTCATGAGTTCGAGCCCCACATCGGGCTCTGTGCTGATAGCTCAGAACCTACTTCAGATTCTGTGTCTCCCTCCCACTCTGTCCCTCCCTTGCTCTGTCTCTCTCCCTCTCTCAAAAATAAATAAATATTTAAAAACCTTAATTTAAAAAATAATAAAATAAAATATTGCATTAAAATATTAACTCGATCTCAGATTTTAAGCAACACCTTTGAATTTTGCACCCTAGGTGAATGCCTCACTCTCCTCATCAGTCCTCCCACCAGATGGACCCACAGTCCAAATCCTACACGTGGTTCTACCAGGCAGAGCCCCCTTATCCCCAAATCCTTGGAAACTGGGACTCAAAGGCAGAGATTTGCTTGGAATCTCTTGGAGAGGGGCCTCCATTAACTCCCTTCCCTAGCACCCTACTCCCTGAGCCCCCATGTGTGATGCTGGGTGCCCAAAGAGAGGACACTGTATCTGCCAAAGCCCCTCAACCCACCGCCCCTCCTCCTCTCACCCCCTCCTGGGGAATCCCAGGCCTGGCTCAGCCTGGGCATTCCCAGGCCCGCCCAGGGCCTGCCCCATGCTGAGTCTCCAGCCTGGTGGGTCTCCTGGAAACTCCCCAGGTTGGTTTCAGGGTGGGAGGCCCACAGTGAAGCAGCCGCAACCACTTGGAGCCCATCCCACCTGAAACTGGAATAAAGGGGAGGCGGGTTCGTTTCTGCAGGACTGAGCCACAGCACCGCACCAGGAAAGAGGAGGGCCCCTCCCTGTCAACCCAGGCGAGCCCAGAAGCCAGCTCCTGGGACAAAGCCAGGGTCCTGGATGCTCTGGCCCAATCCCTGCTCTCAGCTGCCTCTGATTGCTTGGGATCAGGACTTGGAACTGGATAAGAGGTGACACCTCCTGATCCCATGGGCTCAGCGCAAGCCTCAGCAAAAACAATCCCCAGCCCCTGTGCCCATCTTCTGCCTGAACCTAAGGTGCTGGCAGCGAAGAACACAGGAGGCCTTATCAACCCCGGGTTTTTCCTACTCTCCCTTCCCCCAGCACAGCCGGTCTTACCAGTTGGGCAGACACCTGAGAGTCCCCTCCGGTGGCCAGCTGCAGCTCCAGAACAATAATTATAGGAAGGGGTTAGGGTTTGCTGGACCGGCCTCAGTCTGCTTCTCTTGGGAATGGGAAGTTTGTTGGAGTCTAAACTACTTGGCCTCCGGGCCCCTCCTGGGATGGCCTGGCTTGCTGACCCTGGACCTCAGCCTGGGAGGGACAGGATAGGATGGGGGAGTCCCTGAAACCAGACAACCTTGACCCAGGGCACTCTGTCCCCATGCTCCTGCTACCTCCCGCCCACAGCTCTGCAAGGGGCAGCTGTGTCATTCACCACTGGACTTTGGCAGTAGCCAAAGGCACCAGTCAATTCTCTCTTCCAGTTCTGCCAGCGTCTCCGCTGAGGTCAACTGGATATGTCCCTCAGAAGCTGGAACCCCACAATGGTGGCCCAGGGTGTCCTCTGGGTCCTGTTTGGATTGCTGCTGCGGCCGGAGCCCGGGACAGGTGGGTCAGAAGGCAGAGACCTGGGGCTGGGACTCGATTCTGCAAAAGTGTATTGTGCCCTCTCTGTGTCCAGCCCTGTACAGGGTGAGGCTGGAGACCCCAGGAGGCCCCAGTCTCAAGGAACCTCCAGTCTCCAGATGCTGCCAGCCCCAAAGGGTCAGGACTCAGGAGCTGGGGGAAGGACTTGGAGTCAGAAGAGCAAAAATCAGGAAAGTTTCCTGGAGGAGGGGACATAGATTTAAGACAGGAAGAAGGAAAAAAAAAAAATCACTTGGTAGGGAAGCAGGAACGGGTGTTTTAGGCAAAAAGAAGAATAAAGTTATAGAGGAATCACAGTGTGGACTGTCTGGAGAAGAACCTGGATTCTAGAAAGAGTGTAGGGATTAAAACTTCCTGGGTTCACATCCTGCCTCTGTCACTTCCTAGCTGTGTGATTCTAGGCAGACGATTTAGCCTCTCTGTGCTCACAGGGTCACTGTGAAGATTAAATGGGTTAGGTCACCTAGAATGGTGCCTGGCACATAGTAAATGTTTAATAAACATTAGCTGTCATTCAACATCCCATTCAGCTCGAGCCCAGCATTCCTCAGTTCCGGGTTCAGGCACTTGACATTTCCTTCACAGGGCACAGGCCCACTCTCCCCTCCCTGGCCATCCTTAGAGACACCTATCCCTCTAAAATTCCCCAAACTCCAATCCATTAAAAACTCCATTTGGGGGCACCTCGTTGGCTCAGTCGGTTAAGCGTCTGGCTTCAGCTCAGGTCATGATCTCACGGTTCGTGGGTTCGAGCCCCACGTCAGGCTCTGTGCTGACAGCTCAGAGCCTGGAGCCTGCTTCAGATTCTGTGTCTCCCTCTCTCTCTGCCCCTCGCCTGCTCTCTCTCTCTCTCTCTCTCTCTCTCTCTCTCTCTCTCTCTCTCTGTCTCTCAGAAATAAAAAATAAAACATTAGAAATTAAAAGAAAAGAAAAACTCCATTTTCCCCTCAAAGCACCTGGGAGCTCTGCCCATTTTTGTCCATCCCACTGACACTACCCTGGCTTTGGCTACCTTCATCACTTACCTCCACACTGTCTCCCCTCTCCCTTCTCTAGCCTTCCCCAAATCCATTCTCCACATGGTAGCCAAAGGAGCAGCCTTAGAATACCAACCAGGCCCTGTCTCTCTCCTGCTCATGGACCTGCCATGGCTCCCCAGTGCTCACTGATCGTCTAAGCTCCTTAACTGGCTATCTGTGCCTCAGTTTCCTCATGTACACAAGGATGGTGTTGGGGGTCACAGGGTTGTCCAGTGAAGAGCTGGGGGCATTGAGAAAATGTGAAAGCAGCAGGGGGAGGAACAGGGGAGGTGCTGGGCCACTGGGCTAATGTTGTCTGTCCTCCTGCAGCAACCCTGCCCCTGCTCATGGACTCTGTCATCCAGGCCCTGGCTGAGCTCGAGCAGAAGATACCAGCCACCAAGGCCAGGCACACTGCTTCTGCATGGCTGCTGTTAGCCCAGGAGTCGGGTCCCCGAGATCTTGTCCATCACTTCCTGCTGGAGGGGCGGAGTCTCAAGGCCACCAGGCTGGATCCCCACCAACTGAGCCCAGAGCTTCGAGGTCTAACCAAGGACGTGGTCCAACATGGTGTTCGGGCCGGGCAGGAATATGGTGTTGTGCTGGCACCCGATGGCTCAACGGTGGCAGTGGAGCCTCTTCTGGTGGGGCTGGAGGCAGGGCTGCAGGGATACAGGGTTGTAAACCTGCCCTTGGACAGCACGGCCAGCCCTCTGGATGCTGGAGCCACCTTTGCAGACACTGAAGCCACGGTTCCCGATGTAAGAGCCACATCTCCAGGGTTCAGGGATGTCCTTCCAGATGTCATCTCTGCAGATGTTGGAGCCATGTATTCCAATGTGAGAGCCGCAGATCTAGATGTCAAACCCACCTCTCCAGGTGTTAGACCTGGCTCTCCAGATGTCCCCGTCACCTCTCTGGATGTCCAAGCTCCCTCGCCAGGTACCAAAGTCAAGTCCCTGACTACGGTGGACAGCCTCCTGGTGGTCACCCTGGCCAGAGACCTGGGTCTGGCCTTCCTCCAGGGCCCTCAGACCTGGAGTCATTCAGGCCTGGGAACCGACGGTTGCTGGGACCAGCTATCTGCCCCCCGGACCTTCACACTCTTAGACTCCAAGGCATCGCCAGTCACCATGGCCTTCCTCAATGGTGCCCTGGATGGGGCCCTCCTAGGAGATTATCTAAGCCGAACTCCTGAGCCCCGGCTACCTCTCAGCCACCTACTGAGCCAATACTATGGTGCTGGGGTGGCTGGAAATCCAGGACTTTGCAGCAACCTCCGACGGCAGAACGGAGCTGCTCTGACTTCAGCCCCTACATTGACCCAGCAGGTGTGGGGGGCCCTCATCCTGCTACAGAAGCTGGAGCCAAAACACCCTCAACTGCAGGGCATGAGCCAAGAACAGCTGGCACAGGTAGCGACCAACGCTACCAAGGAATTCACTGAGGCCTTCCTGGGTGAGAACAGCCCCCATCCCCTGTGATTCCCTGCCCCCCCTCCCTCCCCCCCCCATCTCACAGATGCTACACTCTTAGCCTCATGTGGCCAGGGGGATCTAATTTAACTAAATTTAACAGCCCCAAGGCTTGGGGGATTCCAGAGGGAGAAATAAGGGTCCAGGCGGACGGGGGGGGGGGGGGGGGGGGGTGGTGGGCAGGGCCGCATAGGTAAAGAAAGGCTAGATTTGGGTCTTAAAGGCTGAATAAAAGTTCATGCGACCAATGGGGCGCCTGGGTGGCTCAGTCGGTTGGGCGTCCAACTTCAGCTCAGGTCATGATCTCGCGGTCGGTGGGTTCGAGCCCCGCGTCAGGCTCTGTGCTGACAGCTCAGAATCTGGAGCCTGTTTCAGATTCTGTGTCTCCCTCTTTCTCTGACCCTCCCCTGTTCATGCTCTGTCTCTCCCTGTCTCAAAAATAAATAAATGTTAAAAAAAAAAAAATTCCCCCCACCAAAAAAAAAAAAAAAAAAGGCGGGGGGCAGGTAGAGAGAGGGCATTCTAGGAGGTGGGCTCAGCACATGCAAAGGCACAGAGGTTCAAATGGAAGTTCAGCCAGTTACTCCTGTGCATCTTTAGGGAAGTCGCTTCACTTCTCTGAACCTCTCCTTCTTCAGTGAAAATCATTGCTTCCTCTTGGATGTGCTGGGTGGTTTAAGAAAGATGAAGCAGGTTAAGCAAGTAGCTTTACACAATTAGAGGGCAATAAACGGGGGCTGAGATCCCCCTTTTCTCAGCGTAGCTGAGAAATCAGAAATCTCTAGAAATCTCTAGAAATCAGAGCAGAGCCAGCTGGAGAGTGCTGAGTCCTGGACTGTAGCGGGCCTTAAAACAAGAGCTTAAATTCTTGGGGTTTATCCTCAAGGTGATGGGAGTCATAGCAGATATTCCAACAGGACTGAGACGCTGTCAAATTTGGTTAAGTGAGATTCCCATGGCGGCCAGGGGAAATGTCCTCAGATCTGGAGGGAGGCTGGAGGACTGGTCCACACGTGCGCTTTACCGAGGATGCGGGCGGCAGGCAGAGAAACGCTGGCTGACCCCAGCCCTGGACTCCCTTCTCCGCAGGGTGCCCGGCCATCCACCCCCGTTGCCGCTGGGGCGCAGCACCATATCGGGGCCTCCCGACGCCGCTGCAGCTGCCCCTCGGGTTCTTGTATGTACATCACACGTACGTGCCGGCGCCACCCTGCACGGATTTCGCGCACTGCGCCGCCGACATGCGCTCGATGCAACGCTTCCACCAAGATACTCGGGGTTGGGACGACATCGGCTACAGGTAAACCGAGCCCGGCCGAGCGCTAACCTTTCAGGGTGGAGCCTGGGGTGGGCGGAGCCTGACCCAGGGGGCGGGGTTTGGGCCGGAGCCGCAAGGGCGAGAGGAGGCTTTTTGGGGGTGGGTGGAGCCAAGGTGGAGGGGCCGTGGCCTTGACTCAGGTCTGGGCCTTAAGCGGGACCAGAAATACCTTAAGCGGGATTCTTGGGTTTGGTGTAGGAACTAAGAAAAGAGCAGTGGAAAGAGCTGGGTCTGGGACAGGGCAGTGAGGGAATATGACCTAGGACAGAAAAGAGCTCTGGATTGGGCAGGAGCTGTACTTGAGACAATGTGGAGGGGGCTGGGTAGAAAGGGACGCGGCCAATGCTGAGGGGCAGATCCAGAAAAACGGAACCGTTTCTGCGGTGGCACGTGGGGAGAGGTAAGAGGATGGACGGGGTAGAGCCAGAGCGACCGGGGAGGAGGGGGGGGGGGGACTGGGCGTGGAGGGGGCCCTTGGCCCGGGTGCAGAATTGGGGTAGGGGGCCGGCTGAAAGGCAGGGCGTCCCTCATGCAGCCTAGTGCCTGCTTCCCCCTCCCCTCTACAGTTTCGTGGTAGGCTCAGACGGCTACGTGTATGAGGGCCGCGGCTGGCACTGGGTGGGCGCGCACACACGCGGCCACAACTCCCGCGGCTTCGGCGTGGCCTTCGTGGGCAACTACACTGCGGAGCTGCCGGGGAAGGCTGCGCTTCACATCGTGCAGGACGTGCTCCCCGGCTGCGCCGTGCGCGCTGGCCTCCTGCGGCCAGACTACCAGATGCTTGGCCACCGCCAGCTCGTGCGCACTGACTGTCCTGGGGACGCGCTCTTCGACCTGCTGCGCACCTGGCCGCGCTTCGCTGCGGTGAGTACAAGACCCCACACTACCTGAGCCTGCAGCCCAGCTTTCCGCACAGGCCCGGAGCTCACCCCTGACCCCCGCCTGCCCGCCCAGCCTCAGCAGGCCCCTGACTCCTTACTGCAACCCCTATGCCCATACAGCCTCAGCCAGGCTCCTGGGCCCCTTCGCAGTCCATCTATTCCGGCAACCTAGGCCCAGACTTCAGTCCTTCTGCTTACAACAGCTCCTACTCACTGTCCTCTGCTTGCACAACGTCAGCTGAGCCCCGACCGAGCCAGCTTGTCCTTTACCCAGCCCCAACACCTCCGCCCTCCCAACCAAGGCATAGACTCCAACCCTACACGGCCTTTCTGCCCTCACAACCTCAGCCTGGCCTGCATAACTTATACCCAAGTTACCTCTTCTGCCTGTACACCCTCACCCAGACTACCCAAACTTGGCCTCACCCCATCCCCTACCCAAAGGGCCCTCGGTCTACACAACACTAACTTAGCCTGTGACCCTCTACAGAAAACCCCTTTGCCTGCACGACCTCTAGCCAGCTTCTAACTGTGCTGCCATCCTCTGCCCAATCTCAGCCCTAAGGATGCTTGCTCGGCCCCAGCCTCCTTGACCCCTGATGACGGCTCTTATGCTGGAGCAACCCATGTACAGCCAGCACAGCCTTGGCCTAATGATCCCACCTACCCCCTGACCTCGATCACCTAAACACCTCTATATTCACACCTGCACAATCTCATCCTTACCCTATTTCGTTAAGCTGGCTCGCAGTCTGCATCGTACTCACCCCCTCTCTTTGGGCTTCTGCCCTCTTCCCTATCCAGGGTCCCACCATGATGGGGGCAGGCCCCCCCCCACTCCCCAAGCCTCACACTGCCCTGTATTTTCTAGAATGTGAAACCCAGAACAGCCAGGAGGGCTTCTAGAAGATCCAGAAGGAAGCCACCTCCAATGATCCTGCCAGCCTCAGACCTCCAATAAAGAGACAGTGGAAAGAAAGCCCGTGTCTGTGCATCATCCGTGTTCACACACATTGTTTTAATTTGCGTTTGCCTAGAAGCAGGCCAGAGACAAGAATGCCAATGCAAGTAGTTTGCTTGGGAGGTGAAGGTGATCCTAGGACATATCAGTTGGGGATGCAGGAAGAGAGGTAGGGGCAGGAAGGCGTCCAGGAAGCAAGTTGGTGTTGCGGGGACATGCAGCTTAATCCCACCAGGGACCTCTGGGGGACAGTGCAAGACACGGACCTCAGAGTTGTCCCACTCAAGAGGCAAGGGAGCTGGGTGTTGATTCTCCAGACCTCATAGTCATTGGCTAAGGGCTAATCTTGGGGAGGTATTAATTCTCTGGCACTTTGGGGCTGCTTGTTGCATAGAGAGGGAGAGTGGGCGCCATACATCAGAGAAAGATCTCCAGCAAAAATGCAGGCAGTTGGGAGTGGATCAGTATTCAGTGAAGTGGGAAAGACTCAGGGACACATCAGAACACGGGGAAACTCTGCTTGTGTGCACAGTGACCGGATTGAATGCAGTAAGAATGAGGTGGACATACCTAAGGTGTATACACCTCTGTGCACATGTCCAGCTCCAGGAAAAGGGTCTTTGGCCCTCATGGAAGATCCTGCACCTTGGGATGGGTTACAGAATTTGTGAGGCACAGGGCAAAATGAAAATACAGAGCCCTCTATCCAAAAAACAGGAACTTCTGGGTGCCTGGGTGGCTCATTGGGTTGGGCATCCAACTCTTGGCTTCGGCTCAGGTCATGGTCTCGCAGTTGGTGGGTTCGAGCCCCGCAACGGGCTCCGTGCTGATAGTGTGGAGACTGCTTGGGATTCTCTCTCTCTCTCTCTCTCTCTCTCTCTCTCTCTCTCTCTCTAAGTAAATAAAAATAAAAATTTTTTTTTTAAGCACGAACTTCAAGACAGTGACAGCAAAGCATTAAATGTAGTCTGGAGCCTTTCTATGCGTGGGGGTCCTGGACGCCTGCCCAGGCCACGTGTCCATGAATGTGATCCTACCCACCCCATCCTGTGGATTCTGGTCACCCTTGCCTTTGCACAAACTGTTCCTTCTACCTGGCATGCCCTTCCCATGGTCAGCTCCTTATGCCTTGGGTCCCAAGTGTCACCTCTTCAGGGAGGTCCTCCTGGATTTTTTCACTTCTGCTCAGCCTCTACTCCAGTCTATTTTCCTCCAATTCCTACCCACCAGCTAGAAATGTCTGGCGTTTATATTCAGGATCTGTTTTCCTCATGGGACTGTGAGCTCCAGGAGGGCAAGAACCAAATCCATTTTGTTCCCTGTGGCTTCTCCCGCACCTAGTACATATTACATAGGCATTCAGGAAGCATTTACTGAATAAATGAATAAGCCAAGGCTCCCGTTATGAACCTTCTGTAACTAATGCTATCGTCTTGTTGTACAAATAAGGAAACCGAGGCTCAGAGAGGAAGTGACTTGCTGGAGGTCACACAGTGAGAGGACCAGCTGGCACTGGAGCCCACTCCTGGGCCAGGATTCGACGGACTCTCATGCTGACTCATTTATTTCTCAGAACAGCACTTGCTCACCTCTTTTTACAAGTAAACACTCACCGAGGTATAACAGAGATACGGGGAAGTGCACCGAAATGTACAGCTCAATAAATTTTCAAAAAAACACACACACAGTGTAACCAGCACCCAGTTCCAGAAATGGGACACGTTAAATTTCTTATGTGACCTTCACCTCAATTAGGGGAAAAAAAAAAAATCACCTCCCAGATGCTCCACTACCCTCTTCCCAAGGAGACCGAAATCCTGACTTGTTGCACATAGTTTTGCCTCCCTTGCAACTTTATGTCAAAGGAACTACACGGTATTTACTCTTCACTGTTTGTGATTCATCCAAGTTCAACCATTCAGCAGTTTGTTCATTTCGTTGCTGCATAGTATTCCACTGTGGGAAGAGACACAACTTATTCCTTCTCCAGTAGACGGACACTTGAGTTGCCTCCAGCTTGGGACTATTACAGACAGCACTGGTAGTTCGGTCTCTTGGATGTATACCTCCCACTGCAACTGCTGGGTCAGAGGAGAGCTGTATAGTCAATGTTAGTAGATCGTGCCAGTTTTCCAGCTTAGGTGAATTGATCTACACTCTGACCAGCAGAGACCTCCAGGTGCTCCGTATTCTCACCAGCACTTGGTCAGTATGTACCCATTTTGCAGAGAAGGCATCTGAGGCTCAGAGAGGCTGCCTCCCAGGCAGTGAGAGATTCTGGGTCCTACTCTGTCACCTCTCACCTCCTCTCGTCCTGCATCCTGCCCCCACTGTGCCCTCCCAGCCTGGCTGTGGGGTGGGGTGGGACAGACAGGGTCACGTGGAGTTGCGTTCAGCGGGAGGAAGCCAGGCAGGGTGCAGACGGCTGCCGATTTTGGGGCTGGTCGGGAAATCAAGGTAAGGGAGGGAGTGCATGTGGCCACTAAGGGGGTTCCCTGGGGGCAGAGCTGAGAGTGGGGAGGGGGCCAAGATGAGGACAGCATGTGGGAACACACTGGGCAGAACTGTCACCCTCTTGTCCCCCAGGAGAACCCCTGCCATGGACCCATCATCACCGTGCAAGGCCTCCCAAACCCAGCCTGCAGCTTCGTCCCTGCTAACCTCCTACCGCTGGCACACAGGGGGTGATGGGGAGAAAGTAGCTGGAGGGTCCCGCTGGGGCCGACTTGCAGGCTGGGGGAGGGCGCTAAGCCACCAGGAGCCCGTGGTCAGCAGTCAGCCAGCCTCTCGCTCGCTGTTCCGTCGTGTCCTCTCTGCGCCCCCCAAGGAATCACGCACAAGCCGCCTCCGGCTATCCAAGACCCTCTGGGGGAGGCATAAGAGCCCACCGCTGGAACCAGAGCCAGAGCCGGAGGCCCCAGGTACATGGCTCCCCCACCCAGGCTGGGAGGGAGGCCGGATGCTTGGGTTTTGTCTGCCTCCGGAGCATCAGCTCTACAGACACAGGAAGTTGTGGGGAGTGCAAAAGCCCAACAGGAAGTGGCTGGGGCCCAGCTGTCCTCTTCCCTCTTCCCCCTCACACAGGGACTGGGGGTAGGGGGGAGTGGTCAGGGACCTGCGTGCTGGGGGTCCATCCTGGGGAAGGGAATGGGACTACACTAAGGGTAGCCCTGCCCAGATACCAAATGGCTCTTGGCCCCAATGGGTCTCTCCTCATACCAATAGCCCAGCTCATTCTCTCCTGCCTGGGTATCATCTCAGCTGCCTCCTGCTTGCCCTCTAGCCCTCTGGCCTCCATATCTTTTTTTTAATTTTATTTTATAAAAAATTTTTTTTTCAACGTTTATTTATTTTTGGGACAGAGAGAGACAGAGCATGAACGGGGGAGGGGCAGAGAGAGAGAGGGAGACACAGAATCGGAAACAGGCTCCAGGCTCCGAGCCATCAGCCCAGAGCCCGACACGGGGCTCGAACTCACGGACCGCGAGATCGTGACCTGGCTGAAGTCGGACGCTCAACCGACTGCGCCACCCAGGCGCCCCATGGCCTCCATATCTTAAGTTCCTTCACCTTGGACCTCAGCTTCTCCATCAGCTAAATGGGGATCATAATCCCTACCTTAAAGCATATTTTATTTAATTCACATTCATTCATCCATTCATTCATGCATTCAAACAGAGATCTGTAAAGCATTTCCTACATGCCAGGCCTTGATTTAGTCACTAAGGACGCAGCAGTGAACAAAAACATTTGAAACTGCCTGCCCCATGTAGCTCACAGTATACTGGGCATGACAGACAGTAAACAGAAAGTGATAGATTGGGCTGTTACACAGAGGGATCTAGAAGAGTAAGGGATAGGCCATGAAGATTGAATGTATGTATGAATGTAGCATGAACGTAGCACCAGCCCAGGGCCCGGTATGTTCTAAGTGATCTACGAACAAGTGGAGCTATTTATTCCCCTGATGGGAAAACCATAGGGTGACAGGTAATCTGGGGGGTTAATTCAGCCTTTCTATTCCTGGAAGCTCTTTTCATATGCCCATTTTGCAGATGTATCACTTCAACCTCCCACTCCATAGGATCCAGAGAGAGTTCCAACAAGCAAGACTGCTTCTGCTTCTCCCCTGCTCAAATGCCACCCATGGCTCCCCATTACCCCCAAGATGAAATCCCACAATTCTCTAACTGGCACCCAAGTGTCTGCACCAATCTCTTCCTGGACCTTTCCCTCTTGCCTCTGAGCTCTCTGAGCCCTTCTTGCCTTTCCTGGGCATCTGCCATCTCCCAGCCTTTGCTCAAACTGCTCTTGCCACTGTCCCCATCTTGCCACCATCTCTGTCAACATCCAACCTGCTGTTCAAGACCCGCTGAAAACCTACTGTCTCTGGAGGCTTTTCCTGACCCACTGCACCACCACCTCCCCCTACCCTGATCTTTTTTCTATTCCTTTCTCAAATGTTGAATGCTTTCCACCTTATATTAGTTATTTATGTAAGGAACCAAGGATGCTGGCTTGCTGTTTAACCTCCTAGATCAACCTGCTGTCTTGGTTAAGAGAATGCTTGTGTCCGAAGCCTGGTTCAACCACGCACAAGCTGTGTGACCTTGGGAAAGTCACTCAACCTCTCTGGTTTTCAGTTTCCTCCTTGGCAAAATGGGGCTTCTAATAGCCCTTTGAATGGCTTTTGGAGGATTAAATGAGAGAAGGCGTGTGGAGTAGTAAACACAGTACAGGGTACATGTGTCCACCACCCATGGCCTGGAGGGACAAGGTCCAGAGAGGGGTGGAAACTTGTCCAACAACAGCCTGACATGGCTGCTGGGTGGGCTGGGGCCAGGGGGAGAGGAGACACTTGGGAGGGAACCTCCTGATGAGCCTCTATGAATGGAGAGGGTACTCTGAGGGAGAGGGAAAGACTCCTATGTCCCCGGCACCCCCTCCTCTACCCAGAGCCTGAGCCAGAGCCAGAGACCCCTGCCCCACAGATCCCGGAGGCCCCCACACCTGACGTACCCATCTGGAACATTGGGGCCTTCACCCTGCTTGATGGGAAGCTGGTGCTGCTTGGCAGTGAGGAGGAGGTGAGGAGGGGCACAGGAGCAAGGGGAGGGAAGAAGAGGGTGGGAAGGAGACAGAAGAGAGTGGCGGGAGAGGGTAATGGAAATGTGTCTGCCTGCCTGGCTCCCCTTTATGACTACCCACTTTTCTGGAGAACAGGGCCCTCGCCGACCCCGGCTGGGGAGTGCTAGCTCTGGGGGCAGCATCCAGGTAGCCATGGGGAGCCTCAGGGATCCAGGTGAGTTGTTTCAGAGGTGGGGAGGGCTGGGGCATTTGGGAACCTGTCAAGGTGGGGCAGAAGCCAAGATGATCCCAGCCCCCCAACCTTCCACCCCTGACCGTCTACAGATCGGACCCCCGGAAAGACCGAGCCAGAGGCTGCTGGCCCCAACCAGGTCCACAACGTTCGGGTGAGGCATCCAGTGGGAGGCAGAGGAGACAGCAAAGACTCCCAGAGCCTCAGAGATGAAAGGGGACTCTTACTGGGTGATCTTGGGCAGGTCACTGACCCACCTATGGCTTCAGTGTCCCCATCTGTCAAATGGCACTAATGAGAGAACCTCCCTCTCAGGGCTGTTTATGAGAAGTTAGTAGAGAATGCAGAATAGCCTAGGATTGGTGCTTTAGAAAGCGGAGCTATTGGTTGCCTTTATTATTACTGCTAATACAGCCTGAGCTTGTGGTCCCCCCTGCAAACCAGCAGACCATCCAGGACACCCTGGGGGGAAAAGAAGCTGAGGAGGGAGAACAAGGTTCTGCCCACCTGATATCCCCTTTCCCACAGGGATTGCTCAAGAGGCTGAAAGAGAAGAAAAAGGCCAGGTCAGAGCTTGGAGCCAATGCCTCCCGGGATGGGTAAGTGTCTCTGAGGGGCCGGAGGGACTGGGATTCAACACTGCGCCCTCCACCTCCACCTGCATCATTCCCCCCTTCACCAAAACCCCGATACAGCCCCGCCTGTGTCCGCCGCATGTTGAGCAATGCTAGAGCCACTGAAAGACCCCAGCAGGAACCACCCCTCCGCTGAAGGGGGGCGGGGGCAGAGTCTGACACAATAACTCCAAATCAGGAACTAAGTCAACACCCTGGTCTGGGAGTGTCAGGGAAGGGACAAATGAGCTAAGATCTGAAGGAAGGATGGAAGTCAACCAGGCCAAGAGGGGCAGGAAAAGTATTCCAGGCTAGGAAGCAGGGAGTGCAAAGGCCAAGGGGCCAGATGAAGCGACAAAAACAAGGCTAGTATGACTGGAGTTCAGAGAAAGGGATTCATTGGAGGGACATGAGGTCAAAAGGTGACAAGGACTGTACCATATGAGGTCATACAGGCCACCATGAGGAGTTGAGCTTATCCTAAAAGGTTAGGTTCAAGTCTGATTTCGTTTCAAGTTCATCCTGGTCTCTCTCCACCCTTCGGGCTGTAGGGGGTGGGTTGGTGGGGAGGAGAGAAGTACGACCACTTATCCAACCGCCCCCTCCTCAGGCCTCCCAGTGCTCTGGGCTCTCGGGAATCGCTGGCCACGCTCTCCGAGCTGGACTTGGGTGCTGAGCGGGATGTGCGTGTCTGGCCACTGCATCCCAGCCTCCTGGAGGAGCCTCACTGTTTCCAGGTAAATGCAGACAACTCTCCCTCTGACCCCGACCCTTTGGTTCCACCTTGGCCTCAACCCTTGGATCCTCATCCCCAACAGGTAACTTGGGCGGGCGGGAGCCGCTGCTTTTCTTGTCGCTCCGCCGCTGAGAGAGACCGCTGGATCGAGGACCTTCGCCGCCACTTCCAACCCAGCCAGGTCAGTACAGATTAATGGGACATGAAGGCCCCGCCCTCGGCCACGGCCATGGCCACGGCCCCGCCCTTCCCCCCCACCCAACCCCTCACCAGCGCCCTAACGCGGCCTCTGAGATACACCTCCCCGCTAACACCTTTGCAACCACTCCGAGACCCTCCCCAGCTTCCTTCCATTACCAGCTCCTGGCACAAAAATCGCGTGCCTTCTATGCACTCCGGGCCCTATTTGCCCCCAAAGCCCCGCCTACCAGGCAAACGCCAAGTCCCCACCCCGCGGCTACTCCTCCTTACCCTGGAGTCCGGATCTCGCCGCGAGAGCCCAGAAAAGCAGGAGGGCTTTCGCAGAACCACCTTGAGACCGCCGTGGGCCCCGTCTCCCCCCAAGGGCCCAGCGATCTCCCTGGGGGCACGGTCCCCACGTCGAGCACCGACGCCTCCTCCCAACCCACTCCCGTCCGCAGGACAATTTGGAGCGGGAAGAGACGTGGCTGAGCGTGTGGGTGCACGAGGCAAAAGGGCTGCCCCGAGCGGCGGCGGGGACAGCAGGCGTGCGCGCCGAGCTGTGGCTGGACGGCGCGCTGCTGGCGCGCACAGCGCCGCGGGCTGGCCCGGGCCAGCTCTTCTGGGCCGAGCGCTTCCACTTCGAGGCGCTGCCTCCGGCGCGTCGCCTGTCGTTACGGCTGCGCGGAGCTGGCCCAGGGGGAGCGGCGCTGGGCCGCGTGGCACTGGCACTGGAGGAGCTGGGCGTCCCCCGCGCGCCCGCCGCGGGCCTGGAGCGCTGGTTCCCGCTGCTCGGGGCGCCAGCAGGCGCAGCGCTGCGGGCGCGGATCCGGGCGCGGCGCCTGCGCGTGCTGCCGTCGGAGCGCTACAAGGAGCTAGCGGAGTTCCTCACCTTCCACTACGCGCGCCTCTGCGGGGCGCTGGAGCCCGCGTTGTCTGCCCAGGCCAAGGAGGAGCTGGCGGCTGCCATGGTGCGCGTGCTGCAGGCCACCGGCCGGGCGCAGGTGCGGCACTGCGACGGGGCGGACGCGAGTGGCCCGAGGCTGACTGATCACGCGCCCCGGGGAGCAGGGTGTAGGGGGGCAGGTAGCGCAGGACCCCAGTTGCACAGACGAGGGGCGGGGCACCATCAGGGGCGGGACCTGAGCTTCAGCTGCGAGGGGTGGGGCCTGAGCAGAGACTCTGAGCTGAAAGATTTAATTTTCTGCTGCGAGGGGTGGAGGTTCCGGCCCCGTGAGCCCTAGGAGTGAGGACCGGACCTGAGCAGCAGCCTATGAGGGGCGGGGCCTGTGTCCCAGGTGTGAGTGATTGGCCAAGGGCTCGTATTCCCCCTGGCTCAGTCTGCAACCCGCGCAACGTGAACTCCACTGTGCCCAGGCACTGGTGACAGATCTGGGCACCGCAGAGCTGGCGCGCAGTGGAGGCCGTGAGGCGCTGCTGTTCCGGGAAAACACATTGGCCACCAAGGCCATCGATGAGTACATGAAGCTGGTGGCACAGGATTACCTCCAAGAGACTCTGGGTGAGCCGGAGAGTGGATGTCAGAGGCTGTCTGGGCAGGCTAGGGAACCCCAAGGAAGATCTGAGAGCTTCTAGGTAACATGGATGCTGGTAGTGGGTGGTGCCTTTGGGGGTGCTGAAATCCTGGAGGCAACTGGGGGCTCCCCCAAAGATGTTAGGTGTCTCCAGAGGAAGCTGGACATGGAGTTGGAGGCCAAGTGTGGTGGGTTCTGGTGATCATGGCCCTGGCCGCTGTCTGGCTGTGCTGTGCTGCAGGGCAGGTCGTGCGGCGTCTCTGTGCTTCCACTGAGGACTGTGAAGTGGACCCCAGCAAGTGCCCTCCCCCAGAGCTGCCACAGCACCAGGCCAGACTGCGAAACAGTTGTGAGGAAGTCTTCCAAAACATCATCCACTCCTACAAGTAAGAATCAGGGCCCCAGCACCTGAGCCTACCCCTACATCTCATCCACTGTGCTAATAACGCTGACTCCTAATTGGGGTTGCCAGATAAAATACGGGATGCCCAGTTAAATGTGATGCAACAGTTGAGACATACTTTTACTAAAAAAAAATACACATTTTTTAACATTTATTTATTTTTGAGACAGAGAGAGACAGAGCATGAACGGGGAGGGTCAGAGAGAGGGAGACACAGAATCTGAAACAGGCTCCAGGCTCTGAGCTGTCAGCACAGAGCCCGACGCGGGGCTCGAACTCACAGCCCTCACGGACCGAGAGATCATGACCTGAGCTGAAGTCGGCCGCTTAACCGACTGAGCCACCCAGGCGCCCCTAAAAAATACGCATTTTTTAATCTGAAATTCAAGTTTACTGTTTGTCCTGAACTTGTATTTGCTAAATCTGGCAACCCATTTCCAATGTCATGTCAACTTGGGGTTACTGACCCCGAATAACCTGGGACCCAATTCCTTATCCTCTAGCCACAGGTGACCCCATACCCTAATTCCATGCCACCTGACCCCAGTTAACATAGGACCTCAATCATGACCTCTGATTCCAGGTGATGCTAACCCCCCAATCCCATGACCTTGACCTTAAATGACCCTGATCCCCGAATCCCATGCAACTGATCACAAAAAACCTGGGATTCCAATTCCTTGAATTCTGACCGTAGGTGAACCCATACGTCTAGTCCCATGTCACTTGGGACATCAATACCGTGATTTCTGAACCTAGGTTACCCTGTAACCTCAAGTCCATTCTACTTTATATAGTGTAATCTGGCACCCCAGTCTCCTATCCAGTTATAGCTACGTCCCAAGCTCATGGTCTATGTCTCCATGTCAACCTGTATCCCCACCTCCAAGATTACTGACTCCAGAGGTCACCACAATACCTACACCATAAATCCTGACCCCAAGTGTTATTATCCCCAGTGTCTCCAATCCTGGAACCCACAATGTAGGTGACTCCTGACGTCTCGTCTGACCTTAGGACTTTTACATGAATATGACCTTTATGCCTACTTCCCCCTCTGACCATTGCCTCTTCTGCCCCAGCTGGTTCCCGGCAGAGCTGGGCACTGTGTTTTCAGGCTGGAGAGAAGCATGCAAGGCCCGTGGCTCTGAGGCACTGGGCCCCCGACTGGTGTGTGCCTCTCTCTTCCTGCGGCTCCTGTGTCCTGCCATCCTGGCACCCAGCCTCTTTGGTCTGGCACCAGAGCACCCCGCACCCGGCCCAGCCCGCGCCCTCACACTGATCGCCAAGGTCATCCAGAACCTCGCCAACAGTGCCCCGTAGGTGCTAGGAGGCTGGCCCCATCCTTAGCTGGGAGGCTGGGTGGCCCTGGTAGGGACATCCCTGACGGTATGCCAGGGGAGTGGGGTGGCAGATGCCTAGTTTGATCCGCCCCGTCCACCCTTGACCCAGGTTTGGTGAGAAGGAGGCCTACATGGGCTTCATGAATAGCTTCCTGGAGGATCATGGACCAGCCATGCAACAATTCCTGGACCAAGTGGCCATGGTGGATGTGGATGCAGCACCCAGTGGTTACCAGGGCAGCAGTGACCTAGCCCTCCAGCTGGCAGTCCTGCACGCCCAGCTCTGTACCATCTTTGCTGAACTTGACCAGGTATAGCCAGAGCCCAGGGTGTGTGTGGGGTAGGGAGGGGGGCAAGAGGCCTCCGGCCCTAAAGAGCTGCTTGCCATTCTCCCTCCATGCCTCATTAGGCAACCCGTGACAGCCTGGAACCCCTGCCCACCATCCTGCGAGCCATTGAGGAGGGCCGGCCTGTACCTGTGACTGTGCCAATGCGTCTCCCATCACCCCCAGCCCAAGTTCACGCCAGGTAACCTGCTGCCTCAAGTCTGGTCCAGTTCTGATGGGTGAGAGCAGAGGCAGAAAGAAAGGCAAGCACAGGGTCAGACTGGGGTCAGAGGTGAAGACAAGATCATGTCAGCAGTCGGGAACAGGGTCACGTCGGGATTCTCTCTCAGAAACAGTGTTGCATAAAGGTCAGAGGCTGGAGATGGGGTCACCTGAGAGATCAGAGAGAAGCTCACAGTATGGTACTGAGTCAAATTGGAGCCCAAGTTAGGGATTGTTCATTGCAGACGTCAGGGAGAGGTCACATTTGGGGTCAGACAGAGAAAGTGACATGTGGTCAGTGATGAGGGTCAGGTTTCAGTGATAGGTTGTGGAGGGGATCAAATCAGGGGTCAGATCAGGGTCAGATGTTAAGATGCACCATCAAGGGTCAGGGAAGGGGGCGCCTGGGTGGCGCAGTCGGTGAAGCGTCCGACTTCAGCCAGGTCACGATCTCGCGGTCCGTGAGTTCGAGCCCCCGCGTCGGGCTCTGGGCTGATGGCTCAGAGCCTGGAGCCTGTTTCCGATTCTGTGTCTCCCTCTCTCTCTGCCCCTCCCCCGTTCATGCTCTGTCTCTCTCTGTCCCCAAAATAAATAAATAAATAAACATTGAAAAAAAAGGGTCAGGGAAGGGTTCATATGGTAAGCAGAGTCAGGCCCAGGGTCAAATGGGGTCAAGGGTTATAGGTAAAGTCATATGGTCACAGTCAGGGTCCATGGTCTGTGCGGAGGCAGACAGGGTCAGCTTCAGGTCAGAGGTCAGGGACAAAAGGAGGGTCAGGTGGGGCAGAAAGGGGATATTCCTGTGAGCAGAAGTCTAGCCCAGGGTCAGATTGAAATCAGAGGTTACAGAGATGGTCAGGTCAAGAATCACCTTGTGTCAAAAGTCAGGGACAAGGCTAGAGAGGAGTCAAAAGTTACATTGGGGTCAGGTCGAAGGTCATAGAGAGGACAGTATTGTCAGAAGTCCAGGACAAGATCAGAGGTGGAAATGTGATTCCATCAGCGACAGGGTCGCATAGAAAAGATCAGAAGTGGAATCATTTCTGGTCAGAGGTAGGTTTGGGGTCAGCTCAGGGGCCAGTCAAGGATCTGAGCTCCCCCCCCCACCCCCGTTCTCCTCCCAGTTTCTCTGCAGGGGAGAAGCCAGGCTTCCTGGCTCCCCGGGATCTCCCCAAGCACACGCCGCTCATCTCCAAGAGCCAGTCCCTACGCAGCGTTCACGGCGCAGGGAGTTGGGCGCGACCGCCGCCGGACGAAGAGCGGCCCCCGAGGCTGCCCCGGCCGGTGCAGCGCACGCAGAGCGTCCCTGCGGGCCGCCCCGCTCGTCGCCGCCCCTCTGCAGGGCCACGGCCACGACCCAAAAGCTCGCTACGCGCGGGGCCCGCTCCCCGCGGCCGGCCCTGGACCGGGGCCTCAGCATCGTTGCCTCGGAAGCCCTCGGTGCCGTGGCAGCGCCAGCTGGACCAGCCGCGGGACAGAGACCAGGCGCTGGGCACGCACCGACCCGTGGGCAAGGTGAGGTCCAGCTCAGGTCTCTGCACAGAGGGGGAAGACGGGACTGGAAAGACAAGAAGCCAGGCAGGTCTGGGTTCCAATACCGAGCTCGCTGCGCTGTGCGACCCCGGGACTAGTTTGCAACCCTCTTCGGTCCTCAGTTTCCTCCTTTGCAAAACGTGAGCGAGGTTTCCTAACGGAGCAGGGCAGTGAGGAGGCAGAGCGCAAGGGACAAGGAGGTCTGGGTTTTTCGGGGAGAAGATGGGGCGGGACGACGGATCAGATTACAGCTGCTTCCTTCCCACAGTTGGCAGAGCTGCAGTGTGAGGTGGCCGCCCTGCGCGAGGAACAGAAGGCTCTGTCCCGCCTCGTGGAGTCGCTGGGCACCGACATCCGGGCTTTGATGGAGAGGCAGGAGCAGCTTCAGGGCCAGCTGCAAGACCTGGACTCCAGGCTCCGCCAAGGGTGAACCCCGCCCTCTCCATTAGCTCTGCCCCCGGGTCAGCCCGCTGTAATCAGATCTGCCATGGCCCCACTTTCATTCAGGCCCTGCCTCTCAATCCCGCTCAAATCACTCCTGACAGGCCCCGCCCCCCTGGCAGCCCCGCCCCAACACACCTGTCTCTCCCCCCTCTTAGTTCCTCCCACCCCAGTTCGCTGGCGAGTCCTATCCTCTAGGCCCCACTCCTCAATCAGCCCCTCCCAAAAAGGTTGGTCCCGGGCTTCTCAATCAGGGCACACCTCCATCCCGGTCCCCACTTCACCCAGACTGTCCAAGCCCCGTCCCCCAAGATTGCTCGGTTCTTTCCTCCCAGCCATTCAAGGCTCTGATTCAGCCCGGGCTTCAATTTTATCTAGGCCCCGCCCCCTAGTGTAGACAAACTCCGCCTCCGCGCCAAGCCCCGCCCTCTGATTTCCTGGCTGCCCAACCCGGAGCTGGAGGCGGAGTTTCTCAGCCTCTGACCCTCCCTTCTTGCCCCTGGTCCCCACAGGACCTCGCAGTTGGATCGAGAGAGTGGCCGTCCAAGCGATGAGGATCACAGGCTGAAAAGTCTGGTGAGACCCCTGCCCCAGCCGCGGGGAAGATGTGGGCGGTGAGGGAACCAGGGTTGGGGTGCAACCCACCCCTGGCTCCGAGCCCACTGCCACTGCCTCTCCAGGAGCGCCGCCTGGCTGAGATGGAGAGTACTCAGGTCCAGCTGAGGAATGTGGTGCAAAGCCTGCAGCTTCTTTCAAGAACGCCGGGATCCCGGAGCCAGTCCCTCCCCCTCAAACCACCGTGTATCAACGGAGATACCACCTGAGCTGTCCACGCTGCCCCACGTGGACTGGGAGCAGATGGCCGTCCCAGAGGCCTGTCCGACCCCTGTTCCAGCCCTAAGTGGCCTACAGTAGGGAGTGGAGCTTTAGCTGCCAAAAAGTCTGGCACTATGAGGTTACCCAGTAAAATTTTGATTTCAGTAAAGTCGATGGATTTTTTTGCCCCTAAGTGTTGCCAATCAGAAAGCACCCCACTCCCACCATTCAGGTCTCCCAAATTCACTCCTAATTGGAGGTCTCATGGAAGGGATACATGAGGAGAGTCTCACCAGCTGTGTGACCTTAGACCTTTACTCTGTCAGAACCTCAATTTCCTCATCTGTAAAATGGATCTAAAGTTTCTTACACAGTAGAAGACCCATAGTTTAAGGTGTTCGATAAAAGGTATTCATCATTGTTAGAGGCAGTACCTGCTTCTCAATGAAGCCCAGTGCCCATATGATAGTATCTTCCTAGGCCCCCAAGTCCCACACCAACTCCCTCATGATAGGGAAAGCATAGGTCTGGGAGGCAGATGGAGGAAGGGGTGAGTAGGTGTGAAGACAGTTGAGCTCCGTGGGTGTTGGTTGGGTAAATGAGTGGACATTTGAATCATGGGTGAACGGATGGGTGGGAGGTAGGGTGAATGGGACAATAAGCAAGTAAATAGGTTAGCATTTGGTGGATATTTGCCCTGGTAGGTGAGTAAGTAGGCAGATAGCCCAGATAGGTGTGTCTGCCTAGAAGAGACCTGGATCACAGTAGAAAATAAATATGTGAGTTAATTGAGTAAGTGGTTATATATATTGCATGAATATTTGTCGGGGTCTCCTGAGACTCTTGAGCTAGGCAGTGGGGAACCAATAATGAACAAGGCAGATGGGACTCCTGTCCTCAAGGAGCTTACACTCTAGCGGAGGAGGAGGCAAGTAAATGTGCAATTGAAAGATTGATGTCTGCATGGCTGGGTGAAAGGGTGTGTGCAGGGATAGGTGGATGCTTGCTTGGTTGTATGGATAAGTAAGTATTTACTTGTGTGGTGGGTGGCTGGGCAGGTAGATGGGATGTGGATGGGTGGACTCAGTGGGTGTTCAGATGGGTTGTGGGGATTTGGGTGGGTGGCTAGCTGGCTCACAGGACCAGATGTTGGTTGAGTGGTGGATGGATGAGTGGGTAGATGGGAAGTGAATGGGTGGTTTGAGTGGGTGTTTAGATGGATGGGTGGATAGATGGTTAGTTGATTGAATGGATAGATGAGTGGTTGATTGGTTGAGTGTGTGGATGAATGAGTGGGGAGATGAATGGGTGGTTGAACGTGTGGATAGGTGGTGGATGGGAGAAGCCCACAGACTTCTTATGTATTCACAATGGGATAGTTCTGGAGGCTGTGATCCTTGGGGTTGGATGGAGAAAAGGGGCTTAATATTGGGGACCTAGGGCAGCTCTAGGGGCATGGAGGCGCTGAAGTCCAGCGTGGATAATGGGAAAGGAGGGAGAAGGCTTGTGGTTGGAAGGTAGCTGACTGGGGGCAAGGGACTGAAGGATAAGGATTGGCTGGGTGGAGTTCTCAGTGACCTATAAATGACTCATGGGGGAACTTCTCTGCCCCCTCCTCACTCTTCTGCTGCTATTAGCAGGCCTAGCATTGGAAGAACCAGTAGGGTGATGAGAAGCTATTGGGGGCAGGGGGACAAGTGTGTTGTCATGGAAACAGACCCTCTCCCTGGACTCTCAGGCCGCGCGGGCCCTTTAAGTGTGACCCGCCTGGCCACTCCCAACATGGCGGCGCGCCCGCTGACCGCCCCCCCACCCCGGGCGGCACGGGGGGGGGGGGGAAGGGGGGGGGCCTGGACCTCCCCATCATGGCGGCGCGGCGGGGCTGTCGCGCTGAGGTCACGGCGGCGCGCCGGGGGGGCGGGGCGGCGGGGGGAGCGATTTAAAGGGACAATGTCCCCCGAGCGGTGGAGGCGGCGGCGGCTGCGGAGGCCGCGGCACCGGCACCGGGAGCGGCAGCGGCGGTAGCGGCAGCGACGGCCGCACCGAGGAGGGAAGCTTCGAACCCCGGCGCCTGGCCGGCGGCGCCGCCTCCCCGGTGAGGCCCGGCCCGGCCTGGGGAGCCCGCGGGCGGGGCGGAGCCGGAGCGGGGAGGGGGAGGCCAGGGCCGGGCCGGGACAGGCGGGACCCCCCGGGGCGGGGGGCGGGGGCGGGGCCTGCAGGGGCGGGGCCTGGTCGGGGGCGGGGCCGTTCCGGTGGGGGGGAGGAGCGGGGGTCTTGGGGCAGGTGTCCCCCCCCACCTCGGCGCGTCCCACGGGGTCTCCCGCCCCGAAGTGCACGGGCGGAGGGAGCGTCTCCCGGACCCTGACCCAACGAGGGGTGCGCTGGCGCGGCGCCGCCCCCACCCCTGCGACCCCCGGGGGGCGTCCAGGCGGGAGGCCCCTTCCCACGCTGCCAAAGTGCTCCGAAGTTGCGGTCCCGCCTGTTCCCCGCGGGCAGTGCCCACCCGGTGGGCACCCGCAGGTGCTTCCTCTGGGCCTGGGCAGGGACCCCCGCCACGACTGCCAGGCCACGGACTGGCCCCCTGGGAGCCCCCAGGCCCCCGAGGGCAGCGCCTGCAGCCAGGCCTGGAGCCCGGGCCCCGCCCCGGTTGCCTGGGCCCGGCCTCCCCACCATCTCCCTGGGGAGGGCGCCTCATTCCTGCCCTTCACTTTCCGCCGTTACCTTGAAGGTATTTATAGGTGGAGAGGACAGCACCCACCCCCTCACACACTCGGCCTCCCCAGGGTCCTCATTTCTGGACCAGGAGCCCCATCCGTCGTTTTTGTCCGCAGACTAGAGAAATCTTGGGAGGGTGGGATGAAGAAGCCCGGGCTGGGTATGCATGAGGGAGTGTTGGGGAGAAGAGAAGGGGTTAATGCTGGGGTCACTTAAGGCTGTGGGTGAGGGTGAAGGGTTAACGCTGGAGAACCCTAAGGTCCTTCGAGGATAGGGGTCAGAGTGTGGGAAAAGTGCAGAGGTAATGATGGGATCACTTGAGATAATGTATAGGATCAGGGTGTAGAAGTGGCTGGGATCCATGCTAAAGCAGGGACAGAGGATCTGCATGTACATGGAAGTGAGGGCACAATTGGGGAAAGTGCAGTAGAGCATGAGTGAGAGGAGGCATCTGGGAGAAGTGATAGGATGAATGCTGGAAGAAAACAAGGTCCATGAATTTGCATGTGGAAAAAATGGGGTAAACTGAGGCAGCACAGTGCAGGAGCTGTGTAAAGAGGAGTTACCCGTGGGGAGACTGAGTCATACGGAAGATAGGGGCCATCTGGGTTACAGTGCATATGGACAGGGCCTCAGCACCATTTACTTAGCTCTCCTGGGCTGGGAGGGAAACTGAGGCACTGAGTAGCAAGGGTGAGGACTGGAACTTCAAGGTAGGAGAAACTAAGGCAGCATCCCTTTCTCACCTCTCCTGAGCACCTGTCTCTCTGCCCCCAGACTTACAATGCCTTGCTGAGCCAGACCAGCAATTGAGTGGAGCCAGGCAGACAGCATCCATGGATGGGCCCCTGGCAGGCGGCCTGGCCGCCCCAGATCGTCCTCGTGGCCCCGAGAGACTGCCCGGCCCAGCACCGAGGGAAGACATCGAAGGTGGGGCCGAGGCTGCTGAGGGGGAAGGTGTCATCTTCCGGTCCACCCATTACCTGCCTGTCACCAAGGAGGGACCCCGAGACATTCTGGATGGCAGAAGTGGCATTTCTGGTAAGAGAGTGGGCCCTGCGGCCCTGGGGGAGCATCCAGCCTGGTCCCTGAGGTTCAGAGAGGGCTCGGTCACCCAGGCCAGCAGGGGTTGGGATGGGATTCTGATTCTGCTTGGGTCCAGAGCCTTCTCTTTGTGCTCTGCTTATTTTCCCATTTTATGGTTGTGAAAACAGACCTGATGAATGCCCTCCCCCCACAGGGGGTGGCAAGGAGCTGGGGCTTGAACTCGGGTCGGCCTGGTTCCCTCTCCTGAGCTCGTTAGTTGGATACAAGTGCACAGCTTAGCACCCTGAGCAGCCCACTTGTTCCCCAGGTGTACCCCAGTCCCATCAGTCTGTTCCAGCTCCCTCTTGCTACACTGTCGATGAGTCCTGCTCCTGAGCCACAGGTTAAAACAGTTTGTGCCCTCTAGTGGCCGGGGAGACACTGGCTAGTCAGGGACACCAGCTACCCCTTTGTGCCTCAGTTTACCCAGCAGAAGGGGGTCTCATACTGTCCCCACCTCCAGATTTGTTATTCATTCATTAAATACTCAGCAACTACTATGGTGTCAGGATGTTTTCTAGGTGCTGGGGATACAGCCATGAACAAAAGAGGCAAAACTCCCTTCCTACAAGAGGCCTGACATCCTAGAGACAGGCAATAAGCAACTATATAAATAACGTGAGGGCAGGTAGTAACAGGTGCCGTAAGGTTTTACATAGAGTGCTAGGATCATGCCCGGAGGACCTGGGAAACCTCCCTGAGTGGGTGGAATTTGAATGGAGCATTGAAAGAATGGTGGGAAGGACAAGCCAGGTGGGGGAAACAGCAGGCGCAAAGGTCCTGTGGTGAGGTGGAGCCTGGTGTGTTCAAGGACCAGGCAGGAGCAGCAGAGTGATGGGGGCAGTGCAGGCTGATGCACCAGATGTCTCCCTTCATCTCCTTGGCCTGCCCTACAGGACTTGGTTTCCAGGAACCTCCGGGTACCTTATTAGGAGTTTCCTACATGCCAAGCCCTTTATGTGATCATCTCATGTCATTCTTAAAAGATTCCTGTGGGGTAGCCTCAATTATTATCATCCCATGTTCGAGATGGGGAGTCTTAGACCCTGAGGGGTTAAATTAGTTGCCCATGATCCCACAGCTGGCAGTAACCTGGCTTGACAGCCCTGGTCTTTAACCACCACGCTGTGTCAAGGCATCCTGGACCTGCCCCCAGCTCACCCTTAGCAATACTCATGATATTCAGATATTTACTGAGCACCTTCTTGGGGCCACACACATACAGCATCCTCACACTCATGAACCCTGCCATCTGGCTGGGAGACAAACCAGCTACCAGGTGTTATGACATAGTTGCTGTGGCTACAGTGGGTGAGGCCCAGCCTGGGGGCCATCCAGGAGTCCTGGATGAGGAACAGACAGGCAGGGGCCATCTAGGCATCAGGCTCCACATATGCAATGGCATGGAAGTAATGGGTAGCTACTGAAGGTGTTACACAACAGGGGACAGGGTGAGACTGAGGGCAGAGTATCAGTGCTCAGGGAACCTTAGCAATCCCCTCCTCTAGATCATTCATAACCAAGGCCCAGACAGAAGGAGAGCCATGTTCCACGGCATGTAACTGGCCAGGGCAGGCCTGAGACCTTGATTTTATGAGAGCTCCAGGGAAACAGGGTCTGGGGTCCCAGAATCCTCTCTGCTTCTGAGGAGCTGGTCAGTTCTCTACCTGGCAGAAGCCCCAGGTCTGGCAAGAGAGGGGGAAGGTAAGTAGGTAGGTGCGTCCTCCCTCCCTCCAGGGAATCAGCCAGGCTCCAGTGCATGTCCCTGAAGAGGAGGGGGATGTGGCTGCCAAAGGGGGCCAGGCCCACCCTAAATGATGTCCTTGAGTGGATGGGGGCTTGGGGCAGGGGTGGTTTGACTTGGTTGGGGGGGGGGGGCGGGTCACAGCCTGGAGGTTAGATGAGGGCCTGGGCTTGGGATGCAGCGCCTCCCCTGCTGTCCTCTCGGCCTGCTCGACCCCCCTTCCTGGCTTGGGCACCTGCCCTAGGAGTCTTGTGATGTCTATAAATAGGAACAGCCTCTGGGGCTGCTGTTCCACCCTGAAGCCTGGGCCTTCCCTCACCCTGCCCCTGCCCTTGGAGCCCCCCAAAGGTACCCCTGGAGTGGCTACTTCCAAACTTCTCTGTCTGCACACGGATGCGTCCACTGCCTTCTCTGTCCTCCATTATGCCTATTGACTTGGAGCCCCCACAGCGTCCTTGCAGCCCCCGCCTGATGTTTGGCCTCTCTCTCCTCGGCCTCCTGGGTGCAGCCAAGGCTTAGGGGGCTGAGATGGTCCACAAGGATTGATGGGAGTCTGGTGCGTGCCTGGCATTGGGACCGGGGGCCAGGGAATGAACGACATACTATTTCTGCCCTCGCGTGGGGCCCCAGGCTGGGGAGGAAATCAGAGCATGGAGTGAGCTCTGGGTCCAGCCTCCAGCTTCCAACCTGGGATACCTCCAAGCCAACCCCGACCCCCGTCCCAGGCACCCTCACAGCCCTTCCTTCCTCCCACCGCCGCCTCTCCGGATGGAGCATGTACTGTGTGATCTCCTTGGCATCCGTCGCTGGCGCTGCGAGATGGGTGCTGGCTGTTCCCTTTATACAGAGGAGGAAACAGGTGGGAAAGGTGTGCCCTTCAGTCACCACTGGGCCTTGAACTTGGATCTGTCTGCCTCCAAAGTCTAGATTCATGGTCACTCTGCCAAGCTGCCTGGCTTGGGGTTCAAGCTGCAAATGGACACCCTTCTCATTTTCCTTCTCTCATTTTCAAACCCTCTTGGGGACCCCCAGGATGGCAGGAGTCCATGAGGGCCCCTTGGCATGGCCACTGCCAAGGGCTGCATCTGGGCACCTCGTCCGACCTGTAGGGACTTCTGGATCCCCTCTGGCCATGGAGGCCTCTGGGCAAGCCCCCCAGCTCCCAGGTGTCTTGGACACGGGGCCCTGCTTGGCCTGCTTCCTCCAAAATGCTGCCACTAAAAATAGGAGCCTCGCTGGAGCTGCTCAAAGAGGCCAACACAGCCCCCTGGCTCATGGAATCCTTAGACAACGCCAATCACAGAATCAACGAATCTGGGACGCCCAGAATCTCCAGAGCTGGGGTCCCAGAATCTCAGAAGCAGGATGCCCGTACCCTCAGACCTGCACCTCTAGGCTGTGCGGGGGCTTGGTGCCACTGAATTGCTTGCCCTCCCCTGAGTAGCTCACATTTATGACTCCTGTGTTCTCAAGAGACCCCATTTTTTGAGATCTCTGTCCCTTGGCTGGTCCAGGCCTTGCTTTCCCAACCCTCACACCTTCAACATGCACCTCATCCTTCCGCCCTGACACTGGCCCCTGCAGTCGAGTGTAACCCTGGTCTGGCCCTGCTCCCCATCCGTCTACTCTAGGGGTCCTCAAATGGGGGCGGTTCTGCCTGCAAGGGGCCTTTTGCAATGTCTGTAGACATTTTTGTTTGTCGTGATGGCAGGGCCAGGGGCTGGGGGCCGGTGGGGGGGGGGGGGTGGTGCTCCTGGCACCCGGCGGGGAGAGGCCAGGGATGCCGCTCAGTGTCCTACACCACACAGAGAATCATCCGACCCTACACGCGGATAGTGCTGAAGTTGAGAAACTGCTCTAGAAATGCAAATTTACGTACCCCCATCACCACCCTCCCCTTCCAGAGGCTGTATGACAGTCACGGCCCTTCTCTCAGGCTCAGCAGAAAGACCCTCAGCCAGTGACCACAACTTTCTGATTCCCCACATCATCCCTGATGGCACTTTTAATTCTTTGGCTCCTGTCAGCTCTCAATTTCCTGGGCAAATTGAACCGTGGGGGATCAGACAAAGAGCTAGCCCTGGACCATCCTCCAATTGAAGTTAATCCAGCAATTGCATCTGTCAGGCTCTGGACGGGGCACAAGTTCCCCCCGTGTGTTAACCTTGGCCCAGGCGATTGGCCTGCACCCCAACTGGCACGTTCACCCATGTCAGGCGAGTGCGGCGGGCAGAGGAGGCACAGGCCAGGATTCCTGTGGTCGCTCCAGGCGTTGGCTCCACAGGCGGATAATGGAGAGTTGGCTCTATCTGTGTAAGGGGTCCCAGGAGGGGATTTGATTCTAGGACTGAGGCCTGGAAGGGGGCCTGGGAGGCAGGGATAGGCCCTTTGCAGCTCGGGCTTAGGGCTCCTCACTCATCAACTGGCAAGTATTGGTTGCACACTTGCTGTGTGCCAGGCACTGGGATGCGGCAGTGAAGGAGGCTGAAAGAGTCCCTGCCCTCAGGGGGAGCTTACCTGTTTGCAGGGACTCGGGGAAAGCAGTCATCCATAGTGGAACAAGGCAATTTCAGAGAGTTCAAAGACAGAAATGAAACAGGAGACGAGACAGAAAGTCATAGGGGCTCACTTTGGTCAGTGGCCAGGGAAGGACTCTCCAGACAGAAGAAATAGCCAATGCAAAGGCCCTGGGGCCAGAAAGGGTTGGGTGAGCTTGAAGCATCAAGAGGAGTCAGGACAGAGTGAGTGAAGGTCAAAGACAGGGAGCTGAGGCTGGAGAGACCTGCTGTGGAGGTCCGACCTCTCAGGGCTTTGCAGGTAGTGGTTGGGAATCTGGCTTTTATTATAGGTATGATGAGAGGTCAGGTGAGTTTTAACCAGGGTGTGATTTTTAAAAATCACCCTGGTTGCTGGGTGGGGGCAAAGAGAGGCGGGTTAAAGGCAGGACACCCCGTGGGTGACCCAAGAGACTCTTCCAAAGAAACCCCTTTCAAGCAAGGCTCAGGAGTGCAGAGGCCAAAGGCCTCTCAGGGGAGAGGGGTGGGGAGCCGGCTAGGCCCTTCCGAGGTGCCCGGCAGGGCTCCCGGAGCTGGGGTGTTGTGAAGGACCCCGGCCAGGGGGACCCCAGCCCCTCAGGGTCTCCCCTCTCTGTTGCAGACGGGCAGCCCCATCCCGGCCTCAGCGAAGCCCTCCCCCGTGCCACCTCCGCCACCCATCGGATCAGCAGCTGGTGAGTGCCACGCTGGCCCTGACGTCAGGGAGGGCAGGGGGGCAAGCAGGATGTGCCTAGGCCCAAAAGAAGCCCCCTGGGGAGTGAGAAGGGGAAAGGAGGGAATCAGGAGGCCAGGCAGGAGGAGGTGGCTCCCGGCAGACAAGCCCCTGGGCGTGTGCAGGGGGTGGGGAAGACTGGGATGAACACAGACAGTCAACTCTCATTATGCCTGCCAGGAGCAGGGCCAGAGGGACAGGAGCCTGAAGGTTAGACCCTTGGAGTCCTGTCTCTGCCAGGTGGCCCTTAGCCTGATGCCAGGCCTCTTTAAGCCTCACCTTCCCCATCTGCAAAATAGAGTCCCTAAGATGCATCTCACAAGCTGGCCTTGAGGACCCAAGGGAGGTAGGACAAGAGCAGGAAGTGACAGCAGTGGTGACAGCAGGGACCCTGTATTAAGTCTTGGTGGGTGCTAATATGCAAATAATAGTTGTACCGGGTTAAACGATAGCTTTGGCACAGGTTTACCCCACTGAATCTTTGCCATGGCCCTGGGGGGATGGGCCTGTTAGTATCACATGTCACCGATGGGGCTGAGAGAGGTGACCCCCTGCTTTCCGCTCAGCGTCTTGGTGGAGCCATGTGTTCACCTGTTTGGTGGACACGATCGATAGCCCCTCTTGGAGGCAGGGTCCTGAAAATGAAGGGAGATTTATCAGGGACAGTGATAAGAACCCATGTTGGCTGTGGGCTCACCAGGAGCCAGGCATCTGGTGAAGCAAAGCATTCCCCCCAGCACTGAGCTGTGTCCTCCTCTCCTTACACTTCACGGGGTCAAGGCCCCCATTTGAAGGATTGTAGCTGTGATTGTTTACAACAAATTTTTTTTTTAACATTTATTCATTTTTGAGAGACAGAGAGAGATGGAGCGTGAGTGGGGGAGGGGCAGAGAGAGAGGGAGAAACAGAATCCGAAGCAGGCTCCAGGCTCCAGGCTCTGAGCTGTCAGCACAGAGTCTGACACGGGGCTCGAACCCACCAACTGCAAGATCATGACCTGAGCCAAAGTCGGGTGCTTAACCAACCAAGCCACCCCGGCGCCCCACAGCTGTGATTATTTAAATGAGCACATACCTCATGTAAACTTTCCTTTGATTATGGATACGAGAAAGCTCCTTAGGTGCTGCATAAGGACACAGAGGCTCCTGGTTTTTGGGACTCGTCCCCATTTGTAGGATTGGAAAACTGAGGCCCGGTGAGGTTGCTTCGCCTTCCCCTTTCCCCCAAAGAAGGCCAGGGTCCTTGGGGCTAGAGGCTGAGCAGGATCCTTGCACCATTCCTGACTCCACCCTTCCTAGACGGGAGCTGCAGGGGAAAAGTGCATTCCCTTGAGTTGTTTACGCCACAGAGTTGCACCAAATTTGCTGGAGAGGTGAGACTAGATGAACTAAATCACCCCAGTTTGGGGGCACAGATCAGAGCCTTGGGCCCTCCTGGGGGACAGATGAGAGTTGACTGTGCCACCAGACTTGAGGACATGCCTTGTGACCCTGGTGTGACCCCTGATAGACCCTGTACACACTCCCACCATGCAGTGGGGCTGGGCTATATAGACAGGTGCAGCCTGGGAGCTGGATGTGTTTTCTGGTCTAACAGCTCTGGATGCGCCACCTGCACTCCCCATACCTCCCCACCCTCACCTCCATGTTCCCGGTCCCTCTGAGGTTGCCCTTGGGCTGGGTCTCTGGGGCTTGTCTCAGAGCCTACGAGGATCCCCTCCCCTGCCCAAGGAAGGGAGACTGAGTCCCATGGCTAACCTGTCCCAATTGGCACTTCCTTGCAGTTGCTGGGATGGAGGCAGCCTGGACTTCCAGCCGGGCTCCCCACCACCCCACCTCCTGGGCCACTTCCCTGGCCCCCCTGATGGCCAGGGGACCTGGGAGCACCCCCTGGTCCAGGAAGCCAGGGAGGGCCTCACATCTGAGCAGAGGTTCGAGGACTCGGTCATTGTGAGAACCATGAAACCCCACATTGAGCTCGAGGGCTCTAGAAGGTTCTTGCACCATCAGGGTGAACCGAAGCTCTTGGAGAAGGCCCCCCGGGGCCACCCCAGGTTCGACTGGCTCCGGGACACAGATGAGCAGGCCCCACCCCAGGATGCAGGGCTGCACCGGGACCTGCCACCTCAGCCCCTGCCCCTCACCTCCTTCAGGACGGTGCTCGTGCCAGTAGAAGATAGCGCTAAGTCATTGGATGTGACGGTGGTGGACACTAGGGAGCACCTGGCAGACCTTGAAGGGCTGGCCCAGCCATCCGACTGGGGCCTGCCCAGGTCAGCCTCAGAGGTGGCCACGCAGACCTGGACAGTGAACTCGGAGGCGTCCGTGGAGCGGCTGCAGCCGCTGCTGGCCCCGGTCCGGACGGGGCCCTACCTGTGCGAGCTGTTGGAGGAGGTGGCCAAGGGGGTGGCCAGCCCAGATGAGGACGAGGACGAGGAGCCGGCCGTGTTCCCGTGCATCGAGTGCAGCATCTACTTTAAGCAGAAGGAGCACCTTCTGGAGCACATGAGCCAGCACCGCCGAGCCCCGGGCCAGGAGCCCCCCGCCGACTTGGCCCCGCTGGCCTGTGGAGAGTGTGGCTGGGCCTTTGCGGACCCCAGCGCCCTGGAGCAGCACCGCCAGCTGCACCAGGCTTCCCGGGAGAAGATCATTGAAGAGATCCAGAAACTGAAGCAGGTCCCAGGCGATGAGGGCCGGGAGGCACGGTTGCAGTGCCCCAAGTGCATCTTTGGCACCAATTCCTCCAAGGCCTTTGTGCAGCATGCCAAGCTGCACATGCGTGAGCTCCCGGGCCAGCCCGCCAGGGAGCCCTTTGGGGGCGGCAGCGGGGCCGGCAGCCCGGGCCCTGATGCCACCGCCCTCGCCTATCGACCCTACCGAGGCTCCTCGGGGCTCAGTGGCTGCGTTTTCTGTGGCTTCCCCGCGCCCAGCGAGAGCCTGCTCAGGGAGCACATGAGGCTCGCGCATGCCCATCCCCACTGGGAGGAGGATGCCGAGGCTTTTGAGGAGGACCCTGCCAGCCAGCCAGGCACCAGCCAGGAGGCATATGCCCGCTTCCCTGATGCTGCCGAGGACTACTTTGGCAAAGCTGAGCCGCTCTTGGCCCCCACGTGGCAGGAGAACCCTGCTGGATATGACCCCAGCCTGGTCTTTGGCCCAGGCTGCCAGCAGCTAGGCATGAGGGATTTCCCACTGTCAAAGCCACTTCTGCGCGGCTCAGATCAGAGGCCCCTGGGAAGGCCAGCCTTCCCCTCACCTCTCGCATCTGCCCCCTACTCCTTACATCCCGGTAGAAACAAGAGCGTGGTCCACCCGCAGGGGCTCCCAGGCCAGCTGGGGGACCGGAGACACCCTTGGAGCGAAGAGGAGGAGGAAGACATACCGCTGGCCTCAGAAATGGACTTTTCCCCTGAAAATGGGGTCTTTCCACCCCTAGCTTCCCCTGGCCTCATCCCACAGCTGGCCCTGGACCTGAAGCGGACTTTCCGAAAAGCTCTGAGGGCAGCTGAGGCCTCTCGGGCACAGCGGCAGCAGCTCCGAGGGATGGTGCCCGTTGTGCTGGTGGCAAAGCTGGGGCCACAGGTCATGGCTGCAGCAACCCGGGTGCCCCCACGGCTGCAGCCCGAGGAGCTGGGGCTGGGGGGCACTCACCCCCTGGACTTCTTGCTCCTGGACGCGCCACTGGGCAGCCCGCTGGGGCTGGACGCACTCTTGGATGGGGACCCAGCGGTGGCACTGAAGCATGAGGAGCGGAAGTGCCCCTACTGCCCGGATCGCTTCCACAACGGTATCGGCTTGGCCAACCACGTCCGGGGCCACCTGAACCGTGTGGGCGTCAGCTACAATGTGCGGCATTTCATCTCTGCCGAGGAGGTGAAGGCCATTGAGCGCAGGTTCTCCTTCCAGAAGAAGAAGAAAAAAGGTAGGGCGGCTTCGCTCTGGCACCCACCTCCCTCCGAGGCCCGCGAGACGTGCAGCTGGGCAGCTGAGCTCTGAACCGAGCAACCCTCACTCTAAGTCCTCCCATAGCGCCAAGCAGGGGGAAGTCAGGGCCTCCCCTTCTGGAAGACTGGGAGCCGCGGCAAAGGCCACTGCATCGGTGGAGGTGTGGGGACGCCCCGATGCCCTGGCCCTTCCAGCAGCTGGAGGAAGGAGTATGGGCAGAGGAGGCAGCCCCAGGCAGGGAATTTCACTAATGTCTTCACTCAGCGAATATTTATTGAGAGAGGTCCCCTCTGTTCCGGGCCTTTGGGGGCACAGCAGGGAAGGAAATAGGAGTCCCTGCTCTCTTGGAGTTCCCGGCCCAGTAATAGGAGTGTGGGACCCTGGCCGGCCTCAGAAACCCCAGGGCAGCCTGTGAGCTATGCAGATTCCCAGGACCAGGGTTCTGATTCTGGAGATCTGTCTCCAACAGGATTGCCCTGGGTGCTTCTGACGCTGGCGAACGTGGATCCCACTTGGGGGAGGTGCTGGTGTGGTGTTTGAGAGCGTGTGTGCGCATGCGTGCATGTGTGCGCGTACACTGGGGGTCAGGGTCAGAGGGCAGACAGCCACAAAACCAGGCAGTTATGGTGGTGAGTGACCAGGGCTGTGATGGGGAAAGCCAGGGGCTGGGGAAGCTGAGAGGAGGTCCCTGACTCTGCCTGGGGCTGTTGCGGGGGGGGCCCCCCAAGCAGACTCCCAGGGGAGGGGATCCCATCCATTTGGCCATTTCTTCATTCAACAAAGATTTAACTGACAGCACTGGAGTGACAGTGAGCAAAAATAGGCATGTACTGTAGACACGAGAAGGCTCTTAATCGAACGTTCACCCAAAAGATTGCAAATCCACAACTAGAGAAGTTTCTGAGGGTGGAGCCCCTGATGCGAGAGCTAAGTAGGGGGAAATCTGGAAGGCCAGGCACATAAGGCTTCTTGGAGCAGGAGTTGCGGGAGGATGTGTGAGCTCACACAGGCAGGAGTGTGAATGGGAAAGGGAGGTGTCCTGGGTCAGGGATGGCACTGGCTGTGTAATCTGTGGAGGGTGGAGGGTGGAGGGTGAGATCCCCTGGGAACGGGGATGGCTGGGGCCAGAGAGTCACCCCTCCAGGCAGCCCATGTCCTCTCTCCCTCCACAGTGGCTAACTTCGACCCAGGCACCTTCAGCCTGATGCGCTGTGACTTCTGTGGGGCTGGCTTCGACACCCGGGCCGGCCTCTCCAGCCATGCCCGGGCCCACCTGCGTGACTTTGGCATCACTAACTGGGAGCTCACCGTGTCACCTATCAACATCCTGCAAGAGCTGCTGGCCACCTCGGCTGCTGAGCGGCCCCCCAGCCCCCTGGGCTGCGAGCCTGGAGGGTCGCCTAGTGGCTTCCTGACCTCCCGCCGGCCCCGCTTACCTCTTGCAGTGCCCTTTCCACCCACCTGGGCTGAGGACCCTGGGCCAGCCTACGGAGATGGTAAGGGGAGAGGGTGCAGAGGGGGTTGGGGCCCTGACCCTCCTCAGGGGCCCAGAGAGATGGGGGGTAGGAGGGGGTCAGCCACTCTGCTTTCCTGGGAGGGTTTCAAGTCACTTTTCAAAGTATGTTGACAACTGTCCTCACAACTGCCCTGCCATGTAGGGGTTATTTCTCTTTTACTCAGGGGCTGGGCCAGGGCTGCTTCTGGATCCAGTTAGTCCCTGCCCTGCCTGACAGTGACTTTAATGCATGCTTATTCAGCTCTTACTAGGAACCAGATAGGTTCTAAGCACTTTACAAACACAAACTTATTTATATCCTGACAACAACGATATAAGGCTGGTGTTATTATAATCCCCATTTTACAGATAAGGAAACTGAGGCACAACGAAATTCATTAATTTGCCCAGGGACGCACAGAAGTGGCAGAGCTGGGATTTGAAACCCTAGACAAGTCAGGCTCTACCATTCTTGGTCTTAAAAACGTCTTCTATCTAGAACAGTGCTTTCCGATAGAACTTTCTGAGATGGAAAGGTTCTCTAGATACGTGTTCTATAGGCCACCACTGGCCACCTATGGCTGTTGAGCACTTGAAATGTGGCTAGTGCAAGGTTAGTTGCAATTTGCTCAGACACTGCAGATCTAGAGTCCACTTTCTAGATTTTCGTTGGTGCCTACTTTGTCCGGCAGCATTTATAACCCCTCCCGTAACTTGAGTGCTTGTGTATACTAAAGTTTCATCGTATTTATGCCTCAAAACAATTCAGTGCAGCTAAGGATTGTTGTGTTCTGGTTTTACGGAGAAAGAGACTGTGGGTCCTCTGCTTTGCCACACAGCCACAAAGCAACAGAGTGAGACTTCTGAACCATGTTCGGTGGTCTCTCCAGGGGAGGATGGCTTGGGAAATCCAGAAGTAATATTTTGGTGAAGGAGCCTGGGAATGGGCACCACTGAGGGGGCAGAAAGGTGAAGGCCCCAGCCTTGCAAAGGCTGACTTTGTGGGAGCCCTTACTGAATCTCGAAGCAGAGAACTGGGCAGTGAGGAATAGGTGGGCTCTGGGGAATGCAGGAGGTCCCTGAACAGGGGGAACTGTCCAGGGGCTGCTTGGGGCTGAGTTTCCTTCTGTTTCTCCTACCTGCAGCTGCCAGGGTCCTACCTAGATCTGTACTCCGACCTCCACTAGACTCATCTGTAAGCCCCCTTACTGGCGAAGGAGACCTGAGGGTCTGCAAAGTGGAGGGTGGCACTATCAAAGCCCCTCTCCTTCTTGGATAAGGAGACTAAGGCACAGAAAGGGCATAGTGGTTGGTGGAGGTCACAGTTTCGAAAGAGACTGTAGGGATGTGACCTCGGGCTTCTTGCCTCTGCTGAAGGCTGTCCCCAGGCATTCAGCTCACACACCTGGCTAGGTTTGTGGTTTCTCAGGGGTGGCTGAGAAGTGGAGCTGGGTCTGAGGTTGACTGGGAGGCACAGGAGGTAGTTTGTAAGTTCCAGCCCTGCTGCCTTCTTTTTCTGTCACTCGGGTAGAGGCCTGAATGTCAGGCTCACACTCCTTACTTGGTACCCGGGTCAGGCCACCCAGGGATGGTAGCATGTGCTCAGCAGTCAGGTTCAGCTTTGGTCAACTTGTTTCTACGAGAAGACCAATGTGCCAGCCCCTAGTTATGTGCTGATGGATCCGGCCAAGCCATTGGGGTGCCAGGATTCAGTCTGGTACTGCCCTAGCCTTGTCCGTAGGAGGGGAGGCCCTGATCAGTCTTCCAGTTAACACCTGGTGAGCAGGAGGGCTGTTAATGAGTGATTCAGAAGATCCTGGAAGTCTTGCCTTGAGGAAGGATGCCCAAGATTAAGGCTAGGTCCTGGCACCCGCCCTGCCCTGCACAGTTGTTCTTAGAAGCATCTCCCACCTAAGTGAGCCGTAGGGGGCGGGTGCCAGGTTGGGGGCGGGACAACGGTCAGATTCTGGCCCCACCCAGCTGTCAGGGACCAGCTAGGGGCGATCGGTTTGGTGTTGGGGAGAAGCAGGTTGTGCCTGGAATGAGGTGCCGGCGGTCGTGTGGGGAGTTCCGTAGGATTGCGGGACGGCGCCGGAGGGTATGGGGCGGGGACATTTGGATACCAGGATGATGTTGTGGGATCCTCGTAGTTGGGATCAGGTGTCTTCCAGGATCTCCGACACGGAGGGCAGTCTTCCAGGATAGGGAAAGGGACAGGGTCCCGGCGGTTTCTAGCTCCAGGCGTCGGGGCTCCAGGAGCCTGAATGCTGTTAAGGCAAATGCTCGTGGCCCGAGGATTCCCATTCTAGCCTTAGGAATGTCCAGGGTTGGGGAAGAGTGTCCCAGCCCGTCCAGGCCAGGGGTGCAGTTGGCAGCCGCGCCGAGCGCGGCTTGTGTGCTTCCGCGAGCCGGTGTGCAGGCGGCTCCCTGAGGGTCCGGCCCCACCCCCCCCGCCGGCCCGCTGGGCCCGGGACAAGTGTTTCGCTCGCGGCGCTCGGCGCTCGGCCGGCCACACTGGGTGCGCCCCGAGGGGCGGGGCGGAACGGAGCGGGCTCGGCGGAGGCGCTCGGCGCTCGGCTGCTCCCGCCTGGGGCGGCCGCCCCGCGTGCGCCGGAGCCAAGATGGCCGCCTCCACCGCCCAGTGCCGAGTGACAAAAGCGGA